>NC_089596.1:49042696-49351146 GCF_019320115.1 Miscanthus floridulus
TCTTGGATTCCTTCCAATATAACAATGCTTTATGGACGCCAACAAAGGAAATTCTTCAGACAATAGCTTACGACGAAGAGCAAGTATTAGAAAGTGTCATGACCAAATTAGCCTCTCTGATACTCCGAAGTTAAGTAGCCTAATGCTATCACTGATGTTGGAAACTGGATGACAAGTTTCTCTTCCCTTAAAAGTCTTTCGCACCGAATCTCGAGACGTGATTCCTTTAAGGGGGGAAGGCTGTAACACCCTAGGTGTTTGTCACTAGTTAAGCAATGGGTTTGAGCTCAACCATGGCATGTTAAGTGGTGATGAAGGTGTCAAGATCAAACCTACAAGAGTGAGCTCCAACTTAAACTTGGACAACGCACCTTGCGTGGCAGCCATGCACGGGCAGCGCCCCCACCTCCATGTCGCGTGCCTCCTGCGCCCGATGCGGATGAGGAGAGCCCCGGCCGAGCTCTCCACTTCCTTCCTCACTCGCACGCACTCCTCTTTTGCCTCTCCCTCGCTCTATAGCGCCTGCACGCGCATGCTGGAGCACGGCCGCCATGGCCGGTTGGCCAAGCTTGCCACCGCCACGTCCCCGTCGCCCCGAGCTCCCTCGTGTCCTACCGTGTGCGCCACCACCTTCCCCATCGTGCGCCGCCCCTTCAGCTCCCCTTTTCCGGCCACCGCAGCCGCTGTAGCGCCGTCTGCTCACGTGGCCGGCAGGCCATAGGCCGCCTCGGGCTGAGCTGGGAATCCCAGCGGGTGCGCACGGGCCCATGGTCCCTCCCCGCCACTTCCCCTGGCACCGACGAGCCTCCTCTAGCCGGCAAACGGCGAGCTCCTGCACAACCCCTTCAAAAATCGCGATCAGGGACCTCGCCTTCGAATTCAAGTTTTGGGAGGGGCCTTTCTGTGAACCGCAAACTCATGTGAATAGTGCCTTCTGGACCTGTTTGCTTTGAAATCGGCTGGAACTTTGAAAATTCATAGTAATTCATAGAAAATTCGTAAAATAGCAAATGAGTACTTTTTGGAATCCTTGTGAAATTATCTATGCAGTAGATCTATAATATGGCATGTTTTAGTTTAAAGTTGTAGCTGCAAAAATAGATTTGTGCAGTAAGGTTGTAATATTAGTTGAATTTGTTATTTTCCATAACTGCAGATCTTGGGATCCAAATGAAGTGAAATTTTTGTGGCATGCTACTCATATGATAGTTGATGTGTGGTAAAAATTTCATGAGTATTGGATGAAGTATGAGTGAGTTATTAGTTTATCTCGCTCTCACATGATTTCTTGCAATAGCAAATTGTCTTTTTCATAGAGGTAGCTATACTTATGCAAATGGTATGAAATTTGTACAGTAGACTATTGAGAGGATATGTGAGCTACTGTAATTACTGTAGAATTTATTGTACATTTTTTGTATATGTTCATAAATACACCTTGATGTCTAAATAATTTAAGAAATGCTTTAAGAAAATTTATTTAGAGGTGAGCACCATGCTTTCTGGTGTTCTTTAGTCATGTGTGAAATTTATTTAAAGTTGATTTTGCCCAATTAGGTGTTTGCAACATAAGTTAATAATTATTTTCTTACCGATGTGGTTTATGGACTAGATCTGGGAACCTAGCAAAGTTCTTCATGATAATGTGCTTTGTTGTGAAACTTGTTTATACAAAAGTTGTAGATAATTCATGTATCTAGCTTCTGTTAAAATTTGGTAGTATTTGGCCTTGTGGTTTGTGAGTTATGCCTGTTTAAATTTGGGTTTCAGAAATGGCTGCTCTCTGTCAATTGTGGACCAGTTTCTGTAAATGGGTATATTTGACTTAGTTAACCTTGAGAATCATGCTAAGATGATTAAGGATGAATTGTACAAAATTCCATAAGCTTTCTAGAATGTCTTGTTGCATGGCTATTGGGTTTGTATAACTCTAGTTATGATCCAAACATGAAGCTGTTGTTTCCAGTCCAGAAATAGACATATGCTAGTTCTGGTTGTTTACTCCATGTGTTGCTAAGTGTGGCTTATGCCCTTGTTTATGGTCAAGTTATGATACTTGTGATCTTGTTAAACTTTTTTCATGCTTGATGTGCTTGCTCTCTATAGTTAGTTGTGTGATGTTAGTTAAATAGCTATCTGTGTCTATGTCTTGCATAATCTTGTGTTTGTCTTGAATGCTTAGGTGGTGCATCTTGTGTTACCATTCATCACATTCATACACATGCATCTTGCATCTCATTTAGGTATGCTAGATGAACCACGTGAAGGATGTGATGTGGAGCCGAACTTGAAGATTTGGTTTGGTGGATCTATCCCGAAGATGGAAGGACTAAGCAAGTGCTAGGACCAGAGATGTCACCAAGATGGTGCAAGCTAACTGAACTGACTTGTGTCGGATCCCAGGCAAGCCCTGGAGCATTCTAAGCCTCCCATGTTTTTACAAATATCTTCAGTATCTTTTATTGTTGATGATGCATTAAGTATAGGAATTGGTTGGAACCAATTGTTGCATTATATCCTTACCTTGTCCAGATAAATCCTATGAATCCTAATTAAGTGTTGGATCGAATGATGCTTAGCTATGCATAGACCGGTAGAAGTCAGGTGATTTCCTATCACCTGCGAGATGTAGGATGAGCCCTGGTCATGGTTGGCTATATTTGCTATCATGGAAAAGAACCCTGTGTTAATAATGAAATAGAGACCGAACGGGATGACGGTAGTGCAGCAGCAAGTCATGGAGGTCTTGGGTGTGAATCTATCCCCGTCTGTGTTGTTTAAGGATCAATACGCTGTACATCCTCTTGTCATGTTGAACGTAGCCTAACACTTAGCTGGCTAGATAACTCATTCCGACTGTGAAGTCAAGTAGCTCAATTCAGACCGGAAGTCTGGGAAGTGAAAGTGTACACCCTGGCGGTAGTAAGGATGTGCGGGGAGCTATTGGCATAAGTCTGAGGTGAGATTGACCACCTGGCAGAGTGGACTCCCTAATGGTGCGGCGCTGCTCAGAACCGTGATTCCTGAGTTGTACCAAAGGTGACCTAATGCAACTCCGACGGGGGGAAGCAGGGTTTGTGTTAGGAATACCCCTCTAGCTACATAGGAATTGAATTCGAATCGCCAGTCTCTCCTAGATAGTGAGAACTTGACTGAGCAGTGGCAACGTAGATTCAATAAATTTAAAGATATGGTTAAATGATGATGATGATGATGATAATAACAATGAGCCATGAAATACCTGATATGGTTATTATTGTTTACAACTTAATCAAGTGATTGATTAGTACAAGGTGCTAATATAGATGGTAGGTAATGGCTAAAAGTCACTGCTAGTACAGGTGAATAATGCTAATGGTTACTCAAGCTTTTATGCAAAAAGGTTGTCTAGCCAGATCCACTAAATTAAGCTATGCATGATCCTTGGTGTCATTTTTTTGGTTTTCGATGGGTAAGTCTGGCTGAGTACATTCGAGTACTCAGGGTTTATCCCACCATGTTGCAGGTGAAGTTCTTGGCCTGTTGAAGATGGTGGCTAACCACCGGTGGGCTCGGTGATTCTATAGTTACTTCTCATCTATATGCTTTTGTCTGATGATGTCACTTATGCTAGCAATGTATTTGGAACACATATTAATGTAATCTTTTGAAAGCTATGTTGTTTTCACTAATCGGTTTTGAAACCCAAACTTGTACTATTATTTGTGAACCCATTTGTAATATTATTTCTGGTGCAACCCTACGTATGTGTTGTGTATTTGCTTAATCATGCGATCTTGGTTGTGATGTTGATTTACCGAGGTCTTTCGGGACACTCGGCGGACTACCGGGTTTATATGAGTGAAAGTATGTGTGTGTCAACATGTTAGCGGGGATAGCCGTACTTGATCTTGTATAAATTGGGTGGTTCTATCACAGTAGCCGCCGCCACCTCTGCCTGCATTGGCGGGGTCTTGACCTGGCTGCGTCGCACCCACCATGGTCGGTGCCACTGAGCTCGATCGGTAGCCCCATCTACCCAATCATCGGTAGTGATATCACCTCCACCACAGCTACTCTGTGACCTCCGAAGGCATCCCTTGAGCCCCCGCGCCTGCTTGTCCCGCCTAGGGCATGGGTGCCACCATGGGTGGCGCCTGATTGGCCAGCAACACAGTCACACCGATGCTGCTCCCATCCAAAATGGGTGCGACGCCAGCCGATGGCTGCCGCCTCGCTTGAAGGATGACACTCTTCTTTGGTGCCAGCGCCCAAGGATTACGCTACCTCATGAAGCTACAAGGAACGAAAAGCATAAGTCACTGATGAAATCTAGCTAAAACAAAGAAAAATAGAGGAGCTGATAACTTACATTGGTGTTGTTGGGTGGTAGATATGTTTGGGGGTGAACCCCTAGACCTCTGCTCTGCCTCATCGGGGCAAGGCCGTTTCGAGCCCATCCCCTACTCCTAGGCAGAGGGGCTCGCTCCCCTTGGATCTTGGGGCATGACGGTAGAGCCACCAGCCTCCGCTGTCACCTCAGGCATTGGTGGCAGATCCGCTCACCCCTATTGGCTCCTAGGGCAAGCTGATGGTCTAGACCATCTCTCCTAGGTCCTCGGACAGGCCCTCCTCTCCGTGGAATGGGAAGGGTCCCGACTCCTACAAGGATGAGCCAATATCTATCAGCACATCCTCACTCTCTAGGTCATCCCACTCGATGTCATCAACTACCTCATCATTGTCTTCCTCATCATCATCATCATAGTTGTTGGAGTCCTCCCCTCGCTCCCACGCCTATAGCTTTCGCTAGCTCTTCTTCCTCTTGTCCTCCTTTGCCTTCCTTAGCCACTCGCCCTTGGTGTGATTCGCCACCCTCACGAATGAATCCCTCAGCAACAGAGCTAGGTGATCCATGAGGATGAGGTCCCTTAGCTGGTTCCGCCCCTCTCAATGTTAGTATCAAGAGGTTAGGAGATCAATTGAAGAGGAGGCATGAGGAGGGGAAACTTACGAAGATGACATGGCCTAGGTTTCGGCCGCATCGGAGGATGTCCTGGCATCAGGATAGACAAAATCGAGGAGGGCGCCCATGTCATCCCACGAAGGCTCCATCACCTCCTTAATGTGCTACATGACCTTGGAGTGGGAGAGTGCTCCCTTGGCAAGCGTCGTCCCATCGAATGATGCACCTCAGCCCCATCGCATATAGCAGGAGTGCATGCCTCATCAACAGCAGCCACCCTCCTCACATGTGGTAGGCCCTAGTGATGCCCAACCCCTTTAGGCCACTCTCCTTTAGGATGCGGATGGTGGTGACGGTGGTCCTAGATCTTCTTCTTGTCTTTCTCTGGGACATCCCACTTCCTCCATGACTCTAGGGGCCTCTTCAATTAGGCGCTTAGAGAACTCCAGCAGGGGGGCGGTGGCATCAGTTCTTGAGATAGAACCACTATGAATGCCACCCCTTGTTGGAGGTTGATAGCCGCATCGATGGGTACTCGCCGACCCAGTTGTTCTAGAGGCAGATGTCAGGCGCATCCCATCGACGTATGTAGCTCCTGCCTGCCGCTCTTCTCCCTCTTCTTATAGAGGGTGATGGCGAAGAAGTGCCACCACAAATTGAAGTGGGGACTGATCCCTAGGAATCCCTCACATAGTGCGATGAACATCACCATATGTTGGATGCCATTGGGATTGAGGTGCTACAGCTCGATCTCATAGTAATGAAGCAGACCCTGAAGAAATCTATGGGCAGGGGTTGTGAACCCATGCTCATGGAAGTGGGCGAACTGACACCACATAGCTATCAGGTGGTGACGGTAGCTCCTCCTCAGCCGGGCAGCAACCACTCCTCAGCCAAGGCCCGTGCATAAAGAAGGTCACGATTGATGAGGCCCTCCATACGCTAGAAGGTGATATCAGAGTGGCACCATGGATCCATTGGAAGATGGGGGTGGGTGGATGCGAGCTCGATGGTGGCTAGGGACGTGGATGCAGGAAGCCTAGGCGATTGGTGGAGGTGGTTGCAAATGCAAGGCAAGAAGGTAAGGTATGAAACTCAGGGGGCTAACCCTTTGGTTTTATAGGGAAGATGGGCGCGAGGAAACCAACCGCCCACTAAGATCTCTGAGCCTGCCATGATCTGCCATAGCATCATGCCATGGGATATGTGCACGCAATCCCTATCCGTTCCCTTGGAAAACATGGTGGACATTTTGCCTCTCCAGGCGGGCCACGACTAATCACAAGTAAGAGGAATATGGATAAAAAACACCTCTACGGCCCGTCTGGGCCTAGGAGTTCAAAGGTTGGCCCATCAATGAGTTCAACAACCGCTCTAGGTACCCTTAGGATATGTGATGGAAGGGGATGGGCCCACAAGCGGCTAGTACCTAGGCGCACGCGCACCATAGGTGTCCTAGCCTATAATCAAGTCTCAGCCAGGTGTGATCCATGGTCTTGTCCTAAAGAGAGGCAGAGAGCCCTCAGGACTGATCGAATGGACCTGAGAACCATATGGATTGACCACTAAGAAACTAAAGTTGGTCACCAAGCCGACCCTATCCGGATCCTCACGAATGGGATGATGGGACCCTAATCGAACTAGCCAGCTAACAAACCACCAATTCTCAAGGCCATACCTGCAAAGGGTCCGACCTCTACAAGAGGGAATCACCATCCCTAGGACATGCCCTAGGCAGCAAAAGAAGGCCAGGGCCCTTAGAGTCCTCCCTTTCAGAAAAACCTCCGAAGGAGTATTCTACTCCTCCACTAGCTCAGGGGCTACTGTCGGGGACCAATACTAGGGTACCTGAAGAGGAGGAGCAAATAACCATCAATGTTGATTCATCTGAGCAGGTCAAGAGCACGACCTACAGCTCTTGCCGACCACCAAGGCTATGGGCTCTGCCTCGTTTGAACCCCTGAGGGTGGCTCCACCTCGCTCAATACCGATGTCATGGGCTTTGCCTCATCTAACCCCTGAGGATTGGCTCCAACTCTTGCCGACCACCGAGGCTATGGGCTTCGCCTTGTTCGACCCTTGAGGATTGGCTCCTAGCTCTTGCCAACCACCTAAGGCCATGGGCTCCACCTCGTTTGACCCCCGAGGGTTGGCTCTAGCTCTTGCCGACCACCAAGGCCTTAGGCTCTACCTCTTCCGATGTTTGAGGGCTAGCTCTACCTCACTTGATGTCTGAGGGCTGGCTTCATCTTCACCCTATTCCTCGGGCATGGATCCTAATGGAAGCTCACACCAACCACTATGGTCTAGAAAGTACAACCCAAGGTCAAACTTCTGACATCAGTGTAGGGAGCGGTCACATCTCAACATGACCCATCCCTATGACATGTCATTCTAGGGAACTCACATCGCCCACTAGTGATGGATGCCTGGTCACTATGCTGCCTACTCCCCATACGAGGGTAGAGTGGGACGTGTTGACCCAGCTAACAATGCCTAGGGCATGACATCATCGGTGAATAGGCGCCTGGCGTGGAGCTATCCCTATCATCACCTACCATGTCAGCGAGGCCTGCACAGAAGAAAAGAAAGGCCCGACAACCTTGAAGGACTTTTCTCTACCTCTCGTTCTCCTATTTTCTACCAATGTAACCCATGCTTTCCCTTAGCCTATAAAAGGGAAAGCAGAGCATCCCATGAAGGGGCATCGAACGAGCACTTGTAGGAGACCGCATCACACCACATTAGATCAACACCACTAGCATCAAACCTCAAACACATAGCCGAGCAATGACCAAGCTCTCAGTACCCATTTGTTCTTCCCACCAGATACTTGGGACCTATCCCTCTCTCACCCGTTTGTAACCCCTACTATAAACTTTTTAGTGCTAGTAGCATAAGTAGCAGCAACGAACTAGACGTAGGGATATTCTGCCCAAACTAGTATAAACCATGTGTCCTCTTAGCACACCATCCGGGCCAAACACGCAATAATACAAATTTACTCATTGGAGTTTACTCAAAACACCGACAATAGGAATGGCAGAAGCAGTTGTTCCCAACTTTTTATCAAGGCCCCCATAGGAAGGTTTTTCTTGAATAAGATTTTCAAGAGGGTGGCCTATGAGAATATCAAACTCAAGGATGGCATAGATATGGAAATCAATGGAAACCTCGATTGTGTCAATTATGACTGGCACGTCCCTGGTGATCCCACAACACTCGAAAAATAGTCCCAAAGGACTTTTAAAGAGTTTATTGGCTGGGACTAGCGACATGTTACCCAAAAGGTTTTTCACTAGGAATTCTAACATGGTACTAGTCCCGACTATGGGGTTGTGTAGGGCTTCTATGTTTATTCCCCTTAACAAACAAGGCATGGCCGTGGAAGGCAAAAGAATCTAAATTGCTTTAGAAGAACATTTGACTTCCATTAACCGTTCCTTTGACTAGTTCCATTTTGGGGGAAACTTCCCTTATGTTCTTTTCGTGCCATGATAACTTTGAGGTATTGCCATAGTCCTCGAACTTGATAGTGAACTTCTGAAGGATGAAGCATTGTTTCCATCAGTGTTCATGGTTCGGGTGAGGGCTCATAAGTCAAACCTAGGGATGGTATGAGTTTGGATTCGACTAAATGATGACTCCACAACACTCAACATGACTTTCGCCTGGAGGTGTTTGGCTATGAAGTTCTCAAGAAATTCTACTTGTTCCATCATAGTTTTGTGTGTGAACCATCCTCTGGCAGTCACGTCTAGGCATAGGTCAGCATCTATGTCAAGACCCATACAAAAGAGATGCAAAATCACGCCATCAGGGTAATGACAAGTCTAGGGCTGACATGTGTTAATGTTGAAAACCAGGCCCATGCTACACCTATAGAGTCCTTCTCATTCTGCTCGAAGTCAAGGATCGCCCTTGGCAGAGAGATGATACAAGACACGGGAAAAAATGCAAGACAAAACTTGTCTTTAAGTTCATCCTAGTCCCCATTCGTACTTTCTATGGCAAATGTGTACCATTGTTTTCGCCTTCTCTATAAGAGAGAGAGGAAACAATTTCCACCTTAGAGTTTCTTTTGTCATGCCCAAGATGCTCAGGCATGAACCAATTTCCTCGAATTCTAGCAAGTGATGGCAGGGATTTTTGTTATCATGCCTTGAGAAGGGTTGTGCCCGAACCATGGCTATCAAGCCAGGGTAGAGTTCATAGCCTAGATGAAATTGGTTTTGAAAGTGGTGGCTCTGAGAATTACCCCTTTGAAGTAGAAATGTTTAGATTTGAAGTTGGCTTCATGATGGAAAAGATAAAAAGAAAATATTTTGTTTTTATAAAAATAAAAGGTACAAATACGAGGATGAACTAGGTTCGAAGAAAATAGCAACCGTTCCCTGACAACGGCACTAGAAACTTATTGGTATTTCTTAACATCTATAGAAGTTAATCCGCAAGTGTATGGAATTACCAGTTGTAGCTTTCACCTGGAAGTATTTAGGGTATCATATTTCCATAGGGAATGGAGGTACTTCTTCTAGTTAATCCATCCAAGGACAACACATGGGTAGAGTTGGAAAGGGTATAGATGGATTCCTATGGCTTTTGGGTCTAAGGATAGATAAACTCTACTTTTACTTGCTTACTTCAGGCACTGGTGAACACTAGGTCTACCAAGTGTTGCCGGCCTACGGCTCTACGTCGTACCCGAATGTGGGGGATTACAAGGGATGGACAGGGCTATCACCACCTACCGCCTACCGCTCAACCATGGGGCATGAGGCAAATGAAGGTAGCCTCTAGCCTAGACACCATGTCTATGCTATTGACTACTACTCTAGCGTGCGTAGGGTTATCCGTCTTTATCTGGGCCCTCTACTAGAGCATCCACTATGAGAGCGGACAACTGAACCTGCAAACAAGTGAGAGTAAAGCTTAACTAATCAAAAGACTTAACGCCATAAGAATCCTGAACACTTACTTAGCGAACATTCCATCGAGGTACAAGTCTGGGGAGACACCAACAAGTCTGGCGCTTCCCCGTACTCTCCCTCACATCTCTCCCAAACTAAATTTACTAGCTAGCTAGGGCCTAGACCCTTTGGAGTGATGCTCAAGTGTGGTCCTCTTTCCCTTGGTGTGTTGTTGAATGAGGGGGTGGTCTTCTCCTTTTATAGCTTGAATAGGACTGGTTTGCCGATGTATTTTAGGTAAGCACCACTACCATCAACCTTAGGAGCATTAATGATACCACCTAGTCGAAAAGTGGGCCCAAGAGGTGGCAAGGGGGGTGCGGCTGCACCCTAGGGTGGTGCCTCCCTACACCACCTTTGTAGGGTTGGTTCTTGAGTGGGCTTGGGTCACTTCTACGCTGGTGTTTGGCCTAGTTTCTTTGGTTGAGTGGGCCTTTTCTCCTTTGTTTGCTTGGGGCAAGATGAAGATTGAATGTTTCTTTTATATTTTCTTTCACTTTTGGCCCAACTTGGTATGTTTTCATGATTGTCCCTAGCAAAACAAAGAATTCTCTAAAACCTATGGAAATTGTTAGTTCAAAGTCCTATTTCTAGGTTTGGTGACCATTTGTGTAGATTTTATGTGATAATTGGTGGTTAAAAAAGGAGTTGAGGCCTGCCAACAGTGGCGTCGGTGGACCGCAGTAGGTCAGACAACTATCCTCTTATCTAATGACCACTGAAGTCTTCAACGGGTTGGTGCACATGGCCGCATATCATCACGGAATAGGATCCAATCTAGTTGAATGGTCGGCTAGCTCCCTTGTGAAGCGCATGCTAGTTGCAGCAAGTTGCGTCGGGTCATCGGGCCCCTTTTCAGTCCAAATAATGGCACCATGCATACGATGCCGAAGACACTGCCTCAAGTAGCCAACTTCGCGATGAGTTTGTGCTGTGACATCATGTTGCCACGGATATTGTTGATCTTGGGGTACATCATTTGGTTCACCATGGGGTCAGCACACACACCTCTATTTGACATGACAACAATCGATGGAATATTGTCAGCAGTCCACCAAGGGGTATGCCCATGATGTTAGATTGTGTGGTAGAGGTGTGCATGATCAGGAACTAGATGGTAACACAAGCACCGAGACACAAGACTTAGACTAGTTTAGGCCATCAATGTTATATAAAACCCTATGTCCTATGTTCTGATGGATTGTATTAAGATATCTAGGATGTTGGCTAGGCAACCCCTGCCCCTCCTTATATACTCTGAAGAGGTAGGGCTACAAGGAAACACTACTACACTCAGACCTTTCATAGCCACGTCGTAACCCCATCATAGCCGCATTTTGGCCTTGTCAGTATGCTATCGGTAGTGATGGTCATAGCCCTCACCATCGCTATCTTGAGACCAGTCTGTGGTGTACACTCACACCGCCAGTATTGACTTATGATCCGTCTATGATAAGGTCCTTTCTTCTGTCGCATTAGAGCATGACCCGGTTGTGTGCATATACACTAACACTGTCCGTATTAGCTTATGATCCATCTATGATTAGGTCCTTGTTTCCATCGCATTGGAGCACAACCAGCCTATGTGGGTGTACACTCACACCACCCGTGTTGGCTTACTGATCTATCCATGATCATGTCAGTTGTTTTCATTCGCATTGTACCATGACCTGCCTCTGTGGAGGACATCATCACCATTGCTCTGATGTATTACCCGTCTGTTTGAATGGCATTACCACCATCGCCTTGTAGTATGATCCAACCTTGATGAGAATGTACTAGGTGTTGGTTTACTAATTGAGACAGCGGTGATGATTTTGTGATCCCGCCGCATCATAGGTTTGATCGGCATTGTTCATGATCTTCCGCCACCGGGTAATGGTACAGTGCGACTGGTGATGAGGCTTTCCTCATAGTCACATAGTCATATGATGTGGTGGTGTTGACAACACAAGAACGGTGGTTCAATATAAAATGGAGACCATTATAGAATGGTACTGTATCTGGTATTGACAATAATTATTAATTAAGATGCACCATAATAGCTACATGACATAGCATGCAGATATATTTGTCAAATCCATACAATACGTTCACATACAAGAGTACTTTTGACAATAGACGATACAATGACAGTAGTAGCTAGGATATAGAGATGCAGGATTTAAACTGTTGTTGATAATTAACAACCATACATGATAATTAACACACTGTGTGGTCTCCATGTATGGCCTCATCGAGGATAAAAGTAGCCAGGCATTCTTGAAGCATCGATATGTCTCGAGTGGTCAGCTCCCTTGTATTCGACAACAACACAGACTACAAGAAGGCAACATAATATAACATGGAGTGCATTGTTCAATTTAATCAGTAGAGATTTGTGTGTTGGTATAATAAGAACCTATTTGTGTTTCATGGCTTTGATGATCCCGCTCATGTAATGCATTACATAGAACACACTAAAATCTCTGCCATCAGGATGTTGCTTTGTGATCGAATCGACCTCCGTTACACTACTAGGAATATCCACTTCTATGACGAACATCTTTCGTCATTGAAGGAGCTAAATTCGTCATAATTTCAGTTTTATGATGAATTTATGATGAAAATGGTTCATCATAGAAGTTGCGTAATTCTTGAACTTTTATGATGAATCTAGAAAATCATCATAGAAGTGGATAGATCTATGATGAAAACTGACCATCATAGAACTGTTTTAGCATGTGTGGCAGGGGGCAGCCACGCTAGTGATTGCTTCCATTGGAGATGCTTTCCACATGTACATGCATTGGAGATGGTTCAGGTATGTGTCAACTTATTATTGCACAACATGGCCATCTCTGGTTCTTGCACATTTCAGGTTCTTACCGGACCATGTGTTGGGCCCCTATTGTTCCACATGTCAGTTTTCTAGTGGCGCATGTGTTGTGTTGCAGTTGGGTCACGTGACACTTCTTCATTGGACCACGTGTCGTATTTTTATTGGTCCACATGGCATGACCACAATACCCTATGTGTCTTTCTTTTACTCGACTCCGTGTCTCGATGATGTACGCCCACGTGTTAGTATTTTATTGGGCCACATATCACACCCTAAGCTAACCACGTGTCTTTTTTTTATTTGACCCCGTGGTAGGACTGATTTGTACCACGTATTTGGTTTGTATTGGCCCTGTGTCCTATCATGGCTCTTACCTGTGTCATTCACTAGTTTGTCCATGTTTTAGATTCTTATATAACAATGTGCCTATGTCGGATCTACCATGCGCACACCAATCATTATATTAGAAAAATGATTTTAGATCTACACTGCTACACAAAATGACTACATGCATAATTATGTTGAACCTAAATCAAATAACAACAGTTCAGCTCAGCAGGAAACCACTGACAGAGTTCACATATCAAGCCGCCAATAGTTCACATCAAAATAGCAAACAAATCACATGTTCACTACATCAACAAGACTAAGAGTTACCAGCGCTTAAGGGCATGATATGCTTATGGAGCTTATTGTACTCCTCCTGTCGCTGTTTCTTGAACTCCTTAAACTCCCTATTAGTGTTTTCTACCTCCTCTTCAGTTGATCCACTTGTTCAGCGAGGATAGCTGAACTTTCCTATTGAGCAGCAAGTCATTCTCGAAGTCTAGAGCATGTTGTCCTAATACCTAGCATTCTTCAAAGAAAAGGTGTTATAGGTGGACTGGGAGAGGACCTTGGAAACAAGCTCAGCAACAAGTTCTGCCCTGTATAGTTTCCATAGCTTCCTGCTCGAACCAAGGAGTAAACATTAGGAAGAGGACTGAAATTGTAGAACCAAGAGATTATTTCATTACAAGTAATGCATAGGTCTTTCTCAGCCTACTGTCAATAGAGATTCATAAGCACAATGTATAGGTAACATATTAACTATTGTAACATTACAACTTCAAAATGATGGTGCTACTTTAGGCTCCTCCTACTTTTCCTTCTTTTATGCCAATGGCTTCAGTAGATTTCAAGGAAAGCAAATGAAAGTACTTACCACTGCTTCTCTTGCAGCATCGCTCAGTCCTATGTTGCTACTGGTATGGAAGTTGTTGAAGATTCCCACTACATCAACATCTTCATGAGGCCAATCATGTTCTTCAATGAGCTGTTCTTGATCGTGTCATGCGTCCTTTCTGTTTTTGTCCTTCTGTTAAAATTGCACATGCCTTTCTGTTGATACAAAAGGCACTGCATATTTGATATAAAAAGAGTAACACAACCATCACTTACATATGCTTGCAGGTGAGCCACATTGGAGCGAGATCCTATAACCTAGAGGTACTTGACTTTTGCACGGTTTCTCTTGTTCTGCTCTGAGATTACCTATAACCATAATTGTGTTAGATTGCAGCACAAGTAGACCACATAAAGACTAGACAAGAAATAAATGAGTTCAGATACACACACACCTTGTTCTTGGAACTTAACCACTTGTGGACAAGTGCACACCACTATGCGTCATTCATGTAAGACACAGGATAGGTCTTTCTGATTTGATTAGCGGGATGTCATTGAAGTAGGATCACTTGAACTTGTACCATGTCTACCGTATAACAGACTGGAATATACTCGTGCATGCTATTGGTGCTTCTTAGCATAAGCAAAAAAGTCTGCAAGCACATGGAAGTACCATTGTAGCAGGGTATCCTATTTCCATGAGGAATGGAGGTGTAAGTAGTCTCTTGGCTAGTTTACCTAGGAGAACAAGATGAAGGGTAACTTGGGTAGTGAGGCTCTTCTAAGGGCAGAAACCTTAACCGAAGATAACTTTGCTACTACAGACTCACTTCAGGCATCGGTGAACACTAGTCTGCCAAGCATTGTAGGCCTACAGCTCTATGTCGTATCCAAACATGGGGGATTACGAAGGACGGATAGGGCTATCACCACCTGCCGCCTACCCCTCAACCATGGGATATGAGGCAAATGAAGGTAACGTGTAGCTTAGACACCACATCTACGCTAACCGTTACTACTCTAGCATTGGCCAAGAACTTCTATCTTTATCAGGAGTCCTCTACTAGAGCACCCGCCATGAGGATGTATGACAAACCCACAAGTAAGTAGTAACAATGATAACTTTTCTTAAGGGATCAAAACCAACAGAATTACACAAATGTCTTACTCCAAGTAGCACGACATTTGTAGAGGTACAAGTGTAGAGGGGAGCCGATAAGTCTGGCACTCTATCCGCTTGATGTACAAGGCTTGCCAAGTACAAGAAGTAGAGGGCAGCGCTACTCCGCTATTCCTCTAACTCTTTCCCTCTCTCACTCCCTAACTAGTCTAGCTAGAAGCAAATGGAATGAGTGTAGCCCTTCTTATCAAAATGTGTATGATGATCCTTGAATGTGAGGTGGGAACTCCCATTATATAGGCTTGGAGGAGGTTGGGTTGCTTGTATTTTAGGAAAACACCACATGCAACCGCATCCCCTAGAAATAAATGCATTGCCTGAGAAAGGTTGGACCGGGTGGAGCTGGGGGCAGTGCGCCCGCACCATGGGACAGCCTAGTCACCACCGCCTTGCTCTAGTGGGTTGCTGGCTAGGCTTGGATGGCTCCCACGCTGGTGCTCTGGCCCAAAGTTGGAGTTTGGTTGGGCTTTTGCATATGTTTTGCTTGAATACGCCTTCTTGATTGCGCATTTTGGTGAATTTTCATACTTGTGCCTGCAAAACATGTATATACCAAAACTCATGGAAATGTGAGTTGTAAACCCTAATTCTAAGTTTTGGCATTCATATTTGTCTTATTTTGTTACAATGTTGGTGGTAGAAATGTGAGTTAAGGACTGCCAACAAGCTCCCCCACACTTAGTCCTTTGCTCATCCTTGAGTAAAGTTCTAAGGACTAAGCGAGTTCATCTCCTTGATTTCAAAATCTGCATATAGGTTATTCTGAGCTTCACTTGACCCTGTGAACTTCCAAGTGTCTACCAAAATATCTTGGGCAATTGAAAAACAGAATAGCTTGGAATCAAATCTTCTTACTCTATCCCTGCTCAGATACTTGGATTTTTGTATGATTTTGAAAACATAAAGATAGTTTTTTGTTCCTTGAATGATTCTCTCGGGTCACTCAAATTTTGTAAGTGGTTCCTTACCAAGGCATATTTTAAAGTTTTGCCTTCTCTTTTGATCATCCTACTTGTAATAAGCTTATATGGAGCTTTGGGTAGGGATGAAAATTGTGAGGCACACTTACCTTGCATTTGTTGTGAAGTCAAATCCCGGACCGCATTAGAGAGAAGCGTCATACACTTAGATCAAAACAATGCAAGTGTGTGGATTTTTTGGTGGAATTAGACTCCTCTATTGGATATGATCTTTTTTAGCTTTTATTTTGAAACATGGCTAGCTTATTTTCTCTTTGTGAGCCTTCATGTGCTTATCATTTTTTTCAATGCTTCTGGGACCTTCACTGTGTCCCTACCTCTTTTTTCTATACTTTGGGACCTTCATGTGTCCCATTCTTTTTTTCAATCTTTTTGCATAGCCTTGCTGTCTCTTCCTAAAAATATGCTAGAGAGATCATATTTTAGAGCATAGAGTATTTATTTTGGTGGTGATGGAAAACATGTTTTAGCATATTTCTAGTGTAGGAATAACTATTTATTTGTGGCCTGTACGTGAGTTTTGATCTTGGGAGCATGAAACATCTCTCAATGGGGGCACAAAACTTGACCAAACTCAACACAAAGTAAGAGATATATATGGAAGGTTTTGTCATGTAAGAACATATATGACCTTGGTAGGTATTTGAATGTCATTCAAGGAACATGCTAATTGAATTTTTGATTTTGTAAAATAAATCCCAAGTACTTTGCAGAAAATGAGCAAGTGTCATGTCATCCTACTATATATCATTCGTCAATTACTTAGATAAAAAGGATTCCCTATAATAAGTGTTCACAAGTTTTTTAGGAATATTAGCAAGGAATAAAAAGTATGCAAGCTTTTTAATCATAGGAAGACATGGAGATGGAGCATTTTCTTTTTAGTTCATTTTAAAATTTATTCAATTTTAAAGCTTCTTTATTAAATATGGAATGAGAGCGAGAGTTTGCACAAACCAAATTTAAATTTGGCCATATTTTGTGCAACCAAGTCGGAGGTGGGTGTGGTTCCTCCCCCACACTTGTTTTCTTACCTATTCTTATTTGACACAAAAGAGAAAGAAAACAAGTGCAACAAAATATTTCTAATCATAAAATCTTTATTCAAAGATAAAATTGGCAGGCACATTACATGATTAGAATTTAAACATGATAGGAATGAAAGACTTGAAATATAAAGAAAATGTGCTTAATTTATTGTTGTAGTGGGAGTGGCTTAGAAAGGTTCATCTAGAGCATCCACCACTCTTGCTGCCTTAGCCACCATAGCTAATTTCTAGTCGAGCTTGAAGCGTAAGTTGTTGATATCATCAACCAGATCTCTAATTTTGAGGAGGTTCGTGGCTAGGCTATCATTAAGGTTCCAAAGGAGATCCCACAGGCTAGCTTCTTTGTGCTAAGAGAAGTGAGGGAAGGACCCCTAGAAGGTGCGTCCTCCTCATCACTACTCTCATATTGCCCTATGGGTCTTTTGATCAGCGAAAGCTTTCTAAACCTTTAGATCCTAAGGGGCACACCTGAGAATTCTGACCCTTTTCCTGACGGAGCCATCTTGCTTTTTGTCTTTTTGGCTGGTTTGCGCATGAGCGCCTTACCATACCATCCATCAGGTTTGCGCATGCATACCACAGGTGTAGGAGAGACTAGCCCTAGCGGTATGAAAGGATGAACTAGCACGAGAGACCGTATTGCCCGAAGGCATTACAATAGGGCACTTGCTAGGTCCGCTAATGTTGGAAGCCTTCCTCTTGAGGCCGATGGCGTCGATGGTTGGGCGTGTTGGCACTGTCTTCTTCTCCTTGGTGCCACCTTGGGGCGCCTTGGAATGCACCGTGGTCTTGAGGCTTGAGCCACCGCTCATGGCATAGCTTGGTGGTGCCATGATAGCGAGCGGTGCTTCAGTGACTAGCCTTGCTTCTTCACTCACAAAGGAGCACTTGGGTACTAAGTCAATGGACAACGGCACTCCTTCAAGGTCATAGGTGGAGCTGGAGGCCATGTACAAGCCAAGGGCGTGGCTGGCAATGCTAGTCTTGAGAGTGCTTAGAATGCTATGTGAGGAAGAGAGAAATGTTTGGAGCTTGATGTGAGGAGAGGAGAGGCTATGGGGTGGCTTATATAGGAGCTCAGGCCTCTATCACGATGGAAACAAACCAAGCATCACCATGGCTATGATACACTGAGGATCAGTAGGATGCATGAGAAGATTGGGAGCCAGCAGCCCCCAAGTGCTCCTCTTGGCCTGGGATTTTGTCCAGGTGCACATGCATACGTGTGGATCCTTCAAATGCTGGTGCTTAGATTTGATTCAATAGGATCACAACATGGTAGAGTAAAGATGCACTTGATTAAATTGAATCAAGAAAATTGAAGTTGCATATTTCACATGATCATGCATAGAGTAGAATATTCAAGTGATCAGCAAGATTAAGCAAGAATCAAGAATAAGCAAGATCAACAAGATTCAAGTGAGGGTACAAGGGTCATTTGTTCATGATTGCTTGCTTAGAAAGATAGAACAAATTTTTATATTTTAAGTAAATGAAAGAATATGTTAGCATAGTTAATTTTTAAATTTTCATAAGTTTTGAATGAATTTATCAAAAGCAATTAAATCTATAATATCTATTTCTAAGTTAGTGTTATAGGAAGGCTCTAGGAAAACTTTTAAACATTGATCGTTAACTTTGAAAATGTTACCGTCATTGTCCTGAATGGTGATCGCGGTGGCAAAGTGTTGATGACGGTGTACGGTCCCTGCCATTTGCTTCTTAGTTTTCCTTCACCGAAGAGTTTGCCTTGGGAGTTGAACAGAAGAACCTTGTCTCCCTCCTTGAACTCTTTGTATTGGATTCGGTGATCGTGCCATCTCTTAGTTATTTCCTTATAGAGCTTGGCACTGTGGTATGACTTCTCTCGCCGTTCTTCTAGCTTGACAATTTGTTTTTGATGATTTCTGTCGGCTAGCTTCACATCATGTTCCAGCTCTTTATGGCCCAGTGAGCTCGGTGTTCAAGCTCAACCGATAGATAGCAGCTTTTTCCATAAACTAGCTAGAACGGTGACATGCTAATGGGAGTTTTATAAGCTATCCTATATGCCCAAAGTTCATCAGGTAGCTTATCATTCCATCCTTTTACCATTGCATTGACCGTTTTCTATAGAATATTTTTGATCTATTTATTTGAAGTTTCTGCCTAACCACTTGTTTGAGGATGGTATGGGGTGGCAATGTTGTGCTTGGTGCCAAGTTCTCTTAGGAAGGCTCTAAAGGTTTTGTCAATGAAGTGGGATCCTCCATCGCTTATCACCATTCATGGTGTTCCAAAGCGAGGGAAGATTACTTCATGAAACATCTTCTTTGCATGCCTAGCATCAGTAGCTCTGCATGGTAGAGCTTCCACCTAGTTTGACACGTAGTCAATGGCGATGAGGATGTACTCACTATCATGGGACTTTTGGAATGGCCCCATGAAGTCAATGCCCCAAACATTGAAGATTTCTACTTGTAGGTTGTAGTGGAGGGGCATTGCATTGTGAGCTGTAATGCCACCTTGTAGCTGCCATTTTCGGCACCTTTAGATGAACTCCTTGGTGTCTTTGTACATCATCGGCCAGAAGAACCCGCACTACCAGATTTTGGCTTGTCTATGGAATACTCCGTAGTGACCTCCGTATGGTGCTGCATGGCATTTCTCGATGATTTGTAATCCTTCTGCCATTGGTACACATCTCCTCAACAGGCCATTAGAGCATACCCTGTATTGGTATGGGGTATCCCAAAGGTGATCTGCTTTCCGCTTGTAGCTTTCTTTTGTTTTCGCCTAGTGGTACATATCCTGAAGCCATGAAGTTCACGATGTTTGCCTTCCATGGGTTTGTGTCTATGACCTTCAGTAGCATGTCATCGCGTAAGAAGTCATTTATTAGCAGTTCTTGCATGTTAGTGACTTGCAAACACAACAATATTCTCTACTCCTTTTTTGTCTTTTATCTCAAGGTCAAATTCTTGGAGTAAGAGAACCCATATTATTAATCTAGGTTTAGCGTCTTTCTTAGTGAGTAAATATTTAAGTGCAGCATGATCAGTATAAACGATAACTTTTGCACCCACTAAGTAAGACCTAAACTTGTCGATAGCAAAAATGACTGCTAAGAGCTCTTTTTCTATGGTAACGTAATTAAGTTGTGCTCCCATTAGCGTTTTGCTAGCGTATGCGATTGCGTGATGCTTCTTATCTTTGGTTTGGCCAAGGACCGCACCAACAGCATAGTCACTAGCATCACATATTATCTTGAATGGCAGCGACCAATTAGGCGGTTGGATGATTGGCGCTGAGATGAGTGCTTTCTTGAGAGTGTGGAAAGTGTTTAAGCACTCATCTGTGAACTCAAAAGGTGCATCCTTAGCTAGCAGGTTCATGAGGGGTCTAGCATTTTGTGAAAAATCCTTGATAAACCATCTATAGAACCCTGCATGACCAGGAAGCTATGGATCCCTCTTACGTTCATGGGGGGTGGTAGCTACTCGATAACTTCTATCTTGGCCTTATCTACCTCTATGCCCCTCTCGGACACAAGGTGCCCAAGAACGATGCCTTCATGAACCATAAAGTGGCACTTTTCCCAGTTAAGTACCAGGTCCTTCTCTTGGCATCTCTGCAAGACTTTTCTAGATTCTCCAGACAGTGATCAAAGGTTTTTCCATAGACTAAAAAATCATCCATGAAAACCTCCATGATTTCTTCTATCATGTCTAAGAAAATAGACATCATGCACCGTTGAAATGACGCGGGCGCATTACACAACCCGAACGACATTCTACAATAAGCGTATGTTCCATACGGGCATGTAAACATCATCTTGCTCTAATCATCGAGGTGGATGGGAATATGATGTTACCCCGAATACCCATCGAGGAAACAGAAGAAGGAATGCATCGCCAACCGCTCTAACATTTCATCAATGAAAGGAAGTGGGAAATGGTCTTTCTTTATTGCCGCATTGAGTTTTTGGTAATCAATGCACATTCGCCACCCTATGATCGCACGTTGTGGAATTAACTCATTTTTATTGTTTTCAAGACCATCATTCCTCCTTTCTTTGGAACCACTTGGACAGGACTAACCTAGTCACTATGTGGTATAGGATAAATAATCCCGGCATGAAGAAGTTTGATGACTTCCTTCTTCATGACTTCCCACATCGCATTGTTGAGCCTACGCTGAGGCTCTCTAGATGGTGTGCTTGACGGATCTATTGGAATGCGATGGGTATAGAGAGTTGGGCTAATCCCCTTGAGATCTTGCAAAGAATACCCAAAGACCGACCTATGTTTTTTCTAAAACAACGATGAGTTTGGACGTCTCCTCATTAGAAAGCTTATCGCTAATGATCACAGGAGTTTCCTTGTGGCTATTTAGATAAGCATAGCGTAGACTAGCGGGTAGGGGTCTTAGCTCAACCAGAGGTCGAGCCGGTGCTTCCTCTTGGGGAAGATCTATGGTTTCTCCTAAGTCATCCTCTTCTTCTATGAAGAGTTTTGCATCCTTTTCTAAGGACAATTCAGGAGAATCAAAGGGTAAAACCGACATGACTTCCTTAGGTAGATTAGGATAGGGGAGAGATTTTGCCACTAAGTTTTTAGCTCGAGTGATAGGAATGGTAAAAGTGTCTATCCCTAGCTTTACATCTAGATCCCCTATTTTTGGTGGGTCAAAAATATTTTTGAGTGGATGCCCTATCAAGTATCAAAATCTTGGATGTCAAAGACATGGAAGTCTAGGGGAACTTCATTATCATTGTAATAGAGTGATATGTTATGAAGAACCCCTAGTCCTCCTAGTATAACATGTGGTGCAACTCTACAGGATTTGATTGTCGAAGTGACAGCGTCTAAAGTAGGTGTGGGCAAAAGACGCAGACATGAGGTTAGCTCTGACTGTAGGATTGTAGAGGACATCTACCGAGGTTCTGCCGATCAAGCATCGGATGGTGGAGGAAGAGGTGCATATCTGAATCTCTTCAGATGAAAGCTCCACTTCTTCTACCCATTCGCTACTCATGATGGCTATCAACTCCTTGATAGATTTTCTGAGAAAAAGATCGTCTAACGGATCCAAAAGAGTGACAGGAACTAGTGGCCTCTTTTGGCATGAGTACTTTGAGGCATTTCTAAAATCTTTGAAAAAATCATCCTCGAAATATGGAAGGTCCGAAGGTTGGGAACCTTCCTCTAGATCTTTTGGTTTGGGTGACGGCCTATCTAAGGGTGTTATGGGTTCAGCTTTAGCCGAAGAGACTTCCTTGTATCTTAGCTCAGGCTCTACACAGATGGGTTCTAGTGGGGGAGTGTTCTCTAGAATGCGGTCTAGGAGAGCTTCTCCTTCCATCGTGGTTTTATGGGTAAACAAACCTTCGGCAGCTATGTCGAGCTGTAGGGCAGATTCCTTGCTAAGCCCAAACCAGAAATGATGTAAAAGCACATGGTTGGGAATAGACAAGTCTGGGCTAGATCTTGTTAAAATTGAGAATCTATCCCAAGCTGCACCTATGGATTCCTTCTCTTTTTGTTGGAAGTTGAGTATCTCCTATCATAGGGCAGCGATTCAAGATATAGGGAAGAACGTGAGACATAATTTGTTCCTTAGTTCTTCCCAATCGCCAGCTACCTTCCCTACATTATGGGCATACCATTGTTTCGCTCTCGCATCAAGTGAGAAAGGAAACAACTTCCACCAAAGTGTTTCTTGTGACATGCCTAAAATGGTCAGGCAAGCACAGAGCTGCTCAAACTCCCTTAGGTGATGGTAGGGGTTTTCATAATCCAACCCCAAGAAAGCTTGTCCCTGAACCATGGCTATAAAGCTAGGGTAGAGTTCATAACTAGAAGCTGTGATTGGCTTTGAGGATTGTGGAGGTTCAATGAACTCACCCTTGGGAGCAAAAAGGTTTTGAATGGTGGGTTGCTCCATTAGAAAAGAGTAAAAAGAAAAGAAGGGTAAAAACAAAGGATACACGGGCAAACTAGGTTCGGAGACTAAAATGACAACCGTTCCCCGGCAATGGCACCAGAAAATGCTTGTTGGTGCTTCTTTGCGTAAGCAGAAAAGTCCGCAAGCGTATGGAAGTACCGTTGTAGCACTTCACCCAGTGGTATTTAGGGTATCTTATTTCCACAAGGAATGGAGGTGTAAGTAGTCTCTTGGCTACTTTACCTAGGAGAACGAGATGAAGGGTAACTAGAGTAGTGAGGTTTTTCTAAGGGCGGAAACCTTAAGCGAAGATAACTTTGCTACTATAGACTCACTTCGGGCACTGGTGAACACTGGTCTACCAAGCGTTGCTGGCCTATAGCTCTACTCCATATCCGAACATGGGGGATTACGAAGGATGGATAGGGTTGTCCCCACCTGCCGCCTACCCCTCAACTGTGGGATATGAGGCAAACGAAGGTAACGTGTAGCTTAGACACCACGTCTATGCTAACCATTACTACTCTAGCATTGGGCAGGAACTTCTGTGTTTATCAGGAGTCCTCTACTAGAGCACCCACCATGAGGACAGATGACGGACCCGCAAGTAAGTAGTAACAATGATAACTTTTCTTAAGGGATCAAAACCAAAAGAAGAACACAAACATCTTACTCCAAGTAGCACCACATTTGTAGAGGTACAAGTGTAGAGGGGAGCCAATAAGTCCAGCACTCCATCCACTCAATGTACAAGGTTCGCTGAGTACAAGAAGTAGAGGGTACTGCTACTCCGCTATTTGTCTAACTCTTTCCCTCTCTCACTCCCTACCTAGTCTAGCTAGAAGCTAATGGAATGAGTGTAGCCCTTCTTCTTCTCCAAATGTGTATGATGATCCTTGAATGTGAGGTGGGAGCTCCTGTTATATAGGCTTGGAGGAGGTTGCTTTGCTTGTATTTTAGGAAAGCACCACATGCAACCGCCTCCCCTAGCATTAAATGCACTGCCTGAGCAAGGTGGGACCAGGTGGAGCTAGGGGTGGTACGCCCACACCATGGGTGCGGTCGCACCCTGGGCTAGCCTAGTCACCACCGCCTTACTCTGGTGGGTTGCTAGCTTAGCTTGGATGGCTCCCACGCTAGTACTCTAGCCCAAAGTTGGAGTTTCGTTGGGCTTTTGCATATGTTTTGCTTGAATACGCCATCTTGATTATGCATTTTGGTGAATTTTCATACTTGTGCCTGCAAAACATGTATGTACCAAAACTCATGGGAAATGTGAGTTGTAAACCCTAATCTAAGTTTTGGCCTTCATATTTGTTTTATTTTGTTTCAATGTTGGCGGTAGAAATGTGATTTAAGGACTGCCAACACATGCTTCTTTTGTTGCTTCATCATTGTCATCAATGGCTAGCCTCAACTGCAGAAGTGCAAATGCTAATTAAATCCATTACTAAGTTGCTCAAGGTAGAGTTGAATGTCAACAAAGGATATACATACTTATAGATAGCTTGGCCACAAATTCATTAAGATGTTCGATCTGTCCCTTGTAATGTTTCTAGTGTAGGAAAATTGGTACTTGAGACCTGACTA
The DNA here is from genome assembly GCF_019320115.1 of Miscanthus floridulus. Classification (NCBI taxonomy): domain Eukaryota; kingdom Viridiplantae; phylum Streptophyta; class Magnoliopsida; order Poales; family Poaceae; genus Miscanthus; species Miscanthus floridulus. The sequence continues at coordinate 49,067,324 of NC_089596.1, forward strand.
CTACACCTACCTCTGAGGCAAACTTAGCAGCTTGCAATGGATCATGTGGCCTTTTTTCCCCTTGACATCCGAGATGGGCATCCTTGTTCCCATTGATTGGGTGGTTTTGTGAAGCCCAACCCCTTAGTTGCTCGCCTCTACTTCCTTGCTCTTCTCTGCAATGGTACTACAAAGTTTTCATACATTTAGATTATTAGAAAAGTAACATGGATATCAAATAGTGTGACTTGATTTATAGACATGTCTAAGGTATTACCAACCTTCGTAATTTGGTCATTCTGTGGGTGGGGAGGTGGAGTCTCCTCTTCGGTAAGGCTAAGGTCATCTTCACATGACTAGTCCCTCATAGGGCTTTGTTCGCCTTGTGCGTGCTGACTTTTGGACCTAGCTAGAACTACAAGATGCTACAACTCTGCTGGACTAGTTGGATTCACTCTCTTAGATTGCCATCCCTAGGACCCATATCAGTGCTACCTTTTGCCATGCTGGCAGGGACGTCTCTACGACTTGTTCAACCCAAAGCCTAAAATTGGAGAAACAAACTTAAGCGACAATCATGTAAAAATTGCATTGCTATCCACACAGCAAAGAATTGAATTGTAATGCTACCTAAGCCAACCCCCCTCCTATCCTAACATGACAAGATAGAGCAAGCACCTCAATTGCAAGGGGTATTGGCTCTTCTAAATCTATATCTATATCACCATATCTCTAAACAAGCTCCCCTGCTTTAGGGAGATATTTCGGATGTCCACATGTAGATTACAAAGGCATTTATTGAGTTAACCTTGTACCAAATGTCAACAAAATAGAGCAGGAGCATGCAAATTAGGCACCTAAACTACAACTTACACGAAAGCCATTACTTGAATAAAGCACATGTGAACTACAAGTTATACGGAAAATATTACTCGAATAAAGCATATGTGAACTGCAATCAACCAATAAACATGTAACCCCATCACTATATTATATCTACATGTCCTAGGTCCAACCACTAGAATATAGCACACATCATAAAAGGAATTTGGGTAACTCTTCCTATTCCTGGCTACACTGTGTCGTCGGCATCGCCCTCTTGTCATCCTGGTTGTGGAAGTGGTGCAGCCGGCATTGACGAAGGGGTAGCAGATCTGGTGTGGCGGTCGTCAACAATGATGGTAGGGCTCAGTCATGATAGGTGCCGATGTAGGGGGTCTAGATCTAGCGTGTACCACGACTGATGATGGTCCTTCCACCGTCAGCGGACCTGCTATCAACAAAGGGGATCGGATCTAGATCTGGCTCTAGCTCTGGCTAGGGTTTAGAAAGGTATGAGAGATGGTGTGGCTAGAGAGTGGAGAGGGAGTCAAGCTGCTATGTTGATGAGCCTAACTAGGGTTCGAACTAGGGTGGTAGAGGGGGGCTAGGCTTTGGAGTGGGAGGAGAGACGGTGCGGCTATTCCGGCTAGAGAATGGAGATGGAGGAGGAGACGACGACTCCTTGTGCTTTTATGTGGCCATCACAATACCATAAATACGCTTGTCTAAAATCAATGGCGTGGTAAACCAATTTTCTGCAATGAGGGCAAAAGAGAGAGATCTAATTTTTATTTCGTGTTGGCAGCACTGTTGGGCGCGGGGATTTCATTTTTGCCCGAAATTAAATTTTTGCACGGGCAGATCACCGCCCCGTTTGGCATCTGGTGAGCAAAGACCGAATTTTATATGATGAATGATGATGATATATACAGAGTAATGAACTAAGGCCTTGTTTGGAAGCATGTGTATCCACCTTAATCTACATGTGTTGGAGTGGAATGGAATGGAATTTAGTTCAATTCCACTCCAGTACACTTCAACACATGTGGATTGAGATGAATACATGTGCATCCAAACAATGCCTAATGTGTATTAACCATTGGATCACCAATATTAATCCCCCAAGTTTCGATAGACCCCCAAGTTTCAGTGCACAGCGACTCTTGACAGCGTTTATGTGTCGGTGATGCAATTACGCGGCACGTGGGACAGTCCGACACTAATGGCATTCTCTCAGTACCCATCTTCTCCTCTTTTGTGCACCGTTTCCATTGTCGTTCGCCCCCTCCGATGCCACCCACCTTACGCCTTGTCCCCCCTCCCCCCTCCAAAAATCCCCCACCTCCTCCACCCCGCACACCAAAACCTCTTGCCTAGATCCTTCCATGCTGTAGTGATCTACTGCGCTACGGCGATCTACCGTGCCACCGTCTGTCAGCACGCCACTCCTTCGGTGAGCAAGCCGGTTGAGATCGCCTTCTCGCCTCAGCATGGTGTGGCCGTCTGAGATCTTCTCTTTTTTTCTTCATGATTGTATGGCGTTTGATGAAATGCATGTGTAATTTTTTCTGATTGTTGCAGATGGCACGAATTAAAGTAAAGTGGTTAGAACTATTAGATCACAAAAAGAGCTAGATGCAGGCAAACATTCTCTGAGAAGTAGAGGAATAGGGACCACCATAGCCTAGAAAGAGACAAAGGAAGGCTCGTAGTCTCCTAGAAGCATAGGAACAAGCACCACCACAACCCAGGAAGAGGTAGAGGAAGGCGGACATTATCTGAGAAGCAGAGGAAGAAGGAACCAAAGCTATGCTAGCCCTGGAGTCCTAGAATTCTCGTAGGTGGACTCGAATGGCCCACCGACAATAGAAGTGTGAGGAGAGTGCTAAAATGGAACTCAGGGAGGAGGAGCTCACTGAGGAACAACTACAACTCATGACTAAGTTCCACTCCAAAAACTAGACCAGTCGCTTTGCACCTTCCTAGGTCCAATTTGCAAATGGTCATGGGTGCGCACGTGCTTGCTCTCATGGAGGTTCGATGTGTGCCACAATTGGTGGTATGAGGAGCAGTCGAGGAGGTTTGGTGTCTACCAATGGTACTATGAGGAGCAATAATATTGAGAGAAAGAAAGAGGTGGTTTAGTTCTATGACTTTTAGTGTTACAGCTCAAAGAAGATATGGGGCATCAGGTTCTATGATATTGAGTTTTGGTTTCCACTCCTCAAAGAGCCTGGCACAAAATCATAGTTCTAGAGTATGACTCAAGATAGTTTCTTTAGGGGCTACCATGCTAGAGGGACGACACTAGTAGACCAAAGGATACTTGGTTGGGATGAGCTTGAGACAGCAACTGGTATACCCATCTGGCCCCTCTTTGAGCAGTTCCTAGGCTTCATTCACCTTTTAGTGAGGTTGATCAAAATTCTGATAAGCTGGGTGCATCAGTTCTATGTAATAGTGTGGATTCAACCGGAGCATGACTTCATTGGTTTTATCCTTGATGGTCGGCCAGAGCAATTGTACTATAACTACCTACAACAACTCCTCAGGGTTGACACTTTAGATAGGAAGCTCCACCAGATAGTCTATGGAGATGCTCTTCCTCCGCATCGTAGCAGGGCTAGAGGTACTTTTCCTATAAACTAGGAGATTCGGCCGCTCTTCATGGAGCCCTTCACCAACAGCTCCTTGCATACACTGGATAGACTACATTTAGAGGCTTAGGTTCTACACATGGCTCTAAGGAAGACAGTCCTACCTCATGGCGGCAATAGGGATTTGTTGACTAGCTTGCAGTAGTGGCTACTACTATCAATATGGAGAGGCGAGCAGTTTGACTTCTTGCACTTTTTCCTATCTGAGATCGAGGATGTGATAGCTGACGCTATCAGTATTGGATGGCAGCACATGTACCCTCACATCATCAACTATCTGCTATGCTCGATTGACTCTAAAAGGAATGGGCCGCTATATAATGAGTCAACCTGCGAGGTTATGACCTACATGTCAGCAAGTCTAGATGATCATTGTCATGGACAGTGTGCCCTTAGGTCCGTTCAAGAGTTGTTACCCATACAGGACAGAGAAAGACATGAAATGGTGGATGCAGTCCTAGAGTAGGCAGAGCACTAGTCTAGGATTGAAGGAATCTTGAATGTATGAATGCAAGATTCAGACTCTGATGACAGCGACTACTGTGACCCTACGTCAAACGACCACAACGAAGGAGGGTTGTCCTCTGGTGGTGTGGCCAACCAAGAGATGGACGATGTTCCACCTACTACAGAGATGTTAGCCAAGCAGGCACCACCTCCAGTGTCTGTTCAACAACCGTTGGAGCTTGGATAGATACTTGCTAGGCTAGTTATCGGCTAGGAACAACAAGAGAGGTGTTTGAAAGCAAGTATTGATAAGCAAACAGAGAGTGTGGTCCTTCTCAAAGAGTAGATGAGCCAGCAATCATCTGCTTTTTGTGAGGCCATCAACCAACAAGGCTAAAAAATCAACATGATGTGCAATGTGTTCACCGGTTGCTTTAATCAACTATTAAGTGCCATAGGGGTTAAGGCCCCTAACTTTTAGACACTTCAGTTGGAATGTGGTAGTTTGGTCAACCCCATTGCTGGTTATTTGACTGGTCCTAATAATACAACTATCTAAATAGAGTTATCCATTATGATGCTACATAAGCAGAGTTCTGCTTCAGGTCCTAATCAGGCCGGTGATCCACCTTCTTCACCCCCTTAGGTCGAGGTGCAAGCCGCCATGGAGGCACATATAGAGCCTCTTAGGGCTTGTCCAATGCCCGAGATACCTGAGCTAGCTTCAGGTCCTAATGAGGTAGGTGATCCACCTTCTTCGCCCCATGAGGTCGAGGTGCAAGCCACCATAGGGACACATACAGAGCCTCTTAGGGCTTCTCCAACGACTGAGATGCCTAAACCTGCTAATGCTAGTATTACTACAGTCGAACATAAGCAGAGTTCAGCTTTAGCTCATGAGGTAGTTGATCGACCTTCTCTGCCCAATCAGGTCGAGGGGCCAGATACTACGTGCGATGCCATAGGGTCACATACAGATCAGTAGATCAGAGAGTCCATCATTAATAGAGCTAAGTCGACCACTAAGCCTACTAATCCAACCATTAATAGAGCTAAGTCGACCCTAGGGTCTGATACTACTACTTTAGTTCAGTAGATCGGAGAGTCCATCATTCGTCTAGGTAACCATGTCATTGAGCATGATGAGACATCGGATTCGAATGATAAGATTTTAGCATACTCACTAGGCAAGATGCACTCACCAAGTGAGTTTGACCTCAAGAGCGCCGTCATGGCTGTTGGTGGTCCTTAACTCACAATTTTAACCACCAACATTCATATAAAATTCACTCAAATGAAAACCAAACCTAGTAATAGGGCTTTAAACTAATGGTTTCCATAGGTTTTGGTGAGTGGTGCATTTGCAGGACACATACATGGAATACATATGGAAAATAGTCAAAATGCGCAAACAGAGAAAGCGTAAAAATAGATCCACTCAAGTAAAAAGAAGGCCCACTTACCTTGCAAACCTAGGCCAAACACTGATGTGTCTACACTCCAAGCCCATCAAGTAAACCACCAGGAGAAGGCAGTGCTAAGGCGGCCCAGCCAGGGCGGTAACATTAATGCTCCTAAGGTCGGTTGCGGTGGGGCTTTCCTAAAATACCTCGGCAAACTGTCCTACTTGAGCTATAAAAGGAGGAGGTTATCCTTCTCTCATTTCATTCATTAATCCATCAACACAAAGGAGACACAATGTAGCAAGAAGAGAGAAGAGCTTCATTCATATCTTAGCTCTCTAGATAGTCCTAGTGTAGGGAGTAAATGAGTAAGAGTGGAGAAGTACCGAAGTTGTCGGCTACCTCCATTTGTGTAGTTGGAGCCCCTTGTACACATAGCGGACGAAATGCCAGGAATCATCGTCTCCTCTCCACTTGTACCTCTATGTTTTGAATATTGCTTGGAGTATAAGGTTCATGTTTATCTTTTGTGGTGAGTTCTACTTTAAGTTAGTCTTGTTCATTATTTACTTGTGGGTTTGTCGTCCACTCTCATAGCGGATACTCTAGTAGAGGGCTCCCGATAAAGACGGATCACCCAGTACAATGCTAGAGTAGGGGTTGATAGCATAGATGTGGTGTTTAGGCTAGAGGCTACCTTTGTTTGCCTCATTCCCTATGGTTGAGGGGTAGGCGGCAGATGGTGATAGCCCTGTCTGTCCCTCATAATCCCCCATGTCTAGGTATGGTGTTGAGCTGGAAGCTGGAGGTACTTGGCAGACCAAGTATAAGCCGGTGCCCAAAGTAAGTATATAGTGGCAAAGCTATCTTAACTTAGGATCTTTATCCCTAGAAAACCTTGCTACCTAAGCTATCTTTCTTCTTGTTACCTTAGGTGAACTAGCTAAGAGACTTTTACACATCCGTTCCTCATGGAAATACAATACCATGAATACTTCCAGGTGAAATGCTACAATGGTAATTCCGTGCGCTTGCGGATTATTTCTATATGCGTTAAGAAATACCAACAGATATTTCTGGCACCGTTGCCTGAGGAGTGATTGCTAGTAGTATCTCCGAACCTTGTTCACACATGTATCCTTGTGTTTTATCTTTAAAAAAATCCTTTTCTTTTTCTCATCATGAAGCCCTTCAACTCAAAATCTTTTTGCTCCTAAGGACGAGTTCTTAGAGCCACCACCATTGAAGCCAATCACAGCTTCTGGCTATGAACTCTATCCTGGCTTTATAGCCATGGTTCAAGAACAAACCTTCTTAGGTTAAGAAAATATTTGCCATCATGTATGGGAGTTTGGGTAGCTCTGTGCATGCTTGACAATCTCAGGCATGGCACAAGAAAACCTTCGATAGACGTTGTTTCCCTTCTTTTGAGAGGGCAAAACAACCTCCACCCACAACATAGGGAAGGTAAATAGAGATTGGGAAGAATTGAGGGACAGATTATGTTCCGCATTCTTCCCTATATCTCAAATTGCTTCCCTACAACAAGAGATTCTTAGCTCCCGCCAAACATGAGAAGGAAACCATAGGTGTAGCCTAGGCTAGATTTTCAATATTAACACACTCTAGCCTAGCCTTGTCTATACTAGACCATGTGTTGTTACAACACTTTTGGTCAAGTCTTAGCAAGGAATGTGCCCTGTAGCTTGATATCATTACCAGAGGGTCCCTTGAACACAAAACCTTAGCAGAAGGAGAAGAGCTTCTAGATCACATCCTAGAAAACACTCTTTTGATCGAATCCCTCCATGTAGACCTGAATCAAGCAATGAGGAAGTCTCTTTGGCTGAGGCTGAACCAATACCTCCCATCTAGAGACCCTCACCCGAATCGGAAACTCTGAAGGAAGGTTTCAAACCTTCAGACTTTCAATTTTTTGAGGACAAACTTTTTAGAATATCTTAGAAATACCTCGAATCAATGAACAAAACCAAGGTCCATTTGGATTTCCACATCTTTGTTAAGCCTCGATTTTGATCTTCTCATAGGCTACCCCCTTTGAAAAAAAACTTTTTTTAAGAAAAACCATCCTATGGGAGTCTTGATGAAGAGGTTGGGAAAATAGCTTTCACCATGTTTATAACTCACCAAATCCTATGGCGAAGCATAATCCCCAAGAACCAACTCTGGAGACCGAGAAGAAGGTTTTTGAGCATGAGTGTTTCCCTTTCAAGATCCCTCAAGTTTCATGCTCACTTTTTAAAGTCTCTAGAGTTCGTCTTGCTTAGTGCTACTTACTTCTACGAGGATCGCAACCACCCCTTGACCCCCATCTTTTAACTTTTAAAGAGGATGGTTGTGGATGCTTTTGTTTTCCATAGATTTTTGCAAATCCCATAGAAGCACTGTCACTAACCTTGCAGCTTGAACATTAATGCTAAATGTTTGGTGGTGAAGCTAGGAACTATACCACCATTGATTGCTGCAAGCTGAAGTTCCCAATGTTGAGCTTGTGACCATAAACAAAGCACTGCCGGGAGATACCCCGAAATATCATAAAAAATAAAATATACTTTTCTTATCAATAAAAGCAAGAGCATGTTTTCAAGTAAGTATGCACCTTCGGGTATTCTTGTTTGCTAACCATTTTAGGTTAAGAACAAGAAGAACATGGGACAAACGATGCCTAAAAACATGAGAGCTACATCAACTATACACCATGATGTTCTTTGGTGTTGGGATACACTCAAGAGGAGACCCTGACCCTGCACTACACTTGACTTTTACACAAGTCCAAGTGTGGGGGAGGATGGTGAGAATCTCAAAGTTCCATACACACCAAAGGCCAATTTGGCTAAAAAAGAAAAAAATGATGATAGCTCTGTCTTGCTGAAAAAAGGAAAAAAAGATGGATATAAAAAAAGAGAGAGAAAAGTGAAAAAAGGAAAAAAAAATACATGATAAATGGAAAAAAGAATTAGAAAAAGAAGAAGAGAGAGAAAGAGCAGGCTAGCCCCACATGGCCGCCACAAACACCAAAGTGCCACCGGACTCCATCAAGACTTCTCCTCTTCTATACCTTTGCTACCAAAGCCCATGGTCCATAACACACTTGCTATGTGTGTGACCTAGCCTTGGTGCGAACCTAAGATGGACCTTCTATAATCAAGCCACCACTGCAGCAGCTCCAAAGCTTCCATCCATGAATGCGGCTGGTAAGAATACTCAGGTATGCAAAGGAAAATAAAAGTTCATCAACTCCTTTTGTCTCCATGAAAGTATAACTTACTCACGCAAATCATGCTTCCTTTGTTTATGTTATATACTCTGGTTTGGATGTATTCACATGTAGTACATCCATAGGCTCTTTTAAATTAAGCATGGTGCTTAGGTTAAAATAGCCTTTTTTAATCAAATTTTAACATGGTGTTGAATTTTGATTATTGAACTTTGAGTTATTATTTTCATAAACATTGTAAGTAATCTAAAATGGAGATAAATCAAGGCTATGATCATTTTGCAAACTCCACCCTAGCCTTGTTTATTCTAAAAAAAGAGTTGAGTGAACAAATAAATAAGTAAAATTAATAAAATAATTTTAAATGTATAAAAAATATATAAATAAATATAATAGTAATAAACATTAAATAATAATTGAAATAAATATTTAGGCTCCCTATTGTTTTAGCTGGGAGAGCCCTTATTTGTTCTATTTTTGTCTTTCTATTTGAATAAAATAGGTACAAGAATAAGTGTGGGGGAGATCTCTCAAGCATAGCGAACGCACACTCGAGATGTCCCACCAACACGTTGCACAACCTTGGACGATCATCGTGCAGAAGGACATGACAGATAGCTTTAGAGAGGATTAGCTAAACCTTAGTTCAGCCAAACCACATTTGAATCCCTTAAACTCCTTCCTCTGCAACGATGGTTTGTGCAACACTACCCTCACTCCCTACATTAAGAAAGTTTAAAATTGAAAAAATTTAAAATATAAAACAAATGATGCTTCATCTCCATGCTATCCTTTGATGAGAAGTTTGCATACTCTTTATTCCTCGCCAATATTCCTAAACTTGTGAACAACTTATCATAAGGACCCCATTTTATCTAAGCAATTGGAATATGAGATATAGTAGGATGGAAATGAAACTTGCTGACTTTTGCAAAGTACTTGGGATTTGTTTATAAAATCAAAATCTTGATTAGCATGCTCCTCAAATGATTATAATTCCTACCAAGGCCATATGACAATATTCCATGATACAAAACCATAGTCATATGCTGCTTGTATTTACATTGAGCTTTGTCAAATTATTGTGACCCTTGTTGAGATTCTCGTCATGCACCCATAATCAAAGATTCATGTACACCCACAAATAAAATGCTGACTCTTACACTGAGAGTTACACAAAAACAAGCTTTTCTATTCACAAAATAAATACTCCATTCATATGGCATGAGTATCTCTCTCAAAAGTTTTCATGTGCCAAAAGAAAGTATGGGCTATGCTAAAAAAAGAAGAAAAGAGAAAATATCCATGCCAAAAGAGCATGAGAAAAAAATGCCAAAGAGCATGAATAATCCCATGTTAAAAAGCATGAACAAAAGAAAAGAAAAAAGAGGAAAAAATAGCCCATACTTTCAAAAGGCAACCATCAAAGGAGAGAGCCATGCATAAAGGAGTTGAGAATTTTAGGAAATTTTTCAAAATTCCACACACTTGCACAATCTTGATCAAAGTGTATGACTTGCATCTCCTTGGATCCAGTTTTTGACTTAGCAATATTATATGATGCAAGTATGCGTCTCTTTCATACTACCTAAAACTCCACAAAAAGCCTTAAGAGGTAGGATGAAAAGAAGGCAAATGTCAAAAGCCTTTGGTGAGGACTATACACATTGAGTGATAGAGTGAATCATTTTGAGGAGCAAAGCTAAATTTCATATTTTCAAAATCAAACAAAACCCAAGTTTCTGAGGAAAAGTGTAGTAAGGGGATTTGAATCCTTACTATTCCATTATCCAATCACTCAAGATTCTATGGTAGACACTCAGAATGTTCACAGGTGCAGGTGAAGCTTAGAATAACTTGTATGTAGGTATCATATCAAGGAGATGACCCATCTTAGTCATTAAACTTTACTTGTGGACGAGCAAAGGACTAAGTGTGGGGGAGCTTGTTGGCGGTCCTTAATTCACAATTTTAACTGCCAACATTCGTATAAAATTCACTCAAATGAAAACCAAACCAAGTAATAGGGCTTGAAACTAATGATTTCCATAGGTTTTGTGAGTTGTCCATTTGTAGGACACATACATGGAATACATATGGAAAATAGTCAAAATGCTCAAATAGAGAAAGCATAAATGCAGATCCACTCAAGCAAATAGAAGGAAGGCCCACTTACCTTGCAAACTTGGGCCAAACACCGACGTGGCTACACTCTAGGACCATCAAGTAAACCACCAGGTGAAGGCGGTGCCGAGGCAGCCTAGCTAGGGTGCGGCTGCATTGGTATTGGCGCCCCTCGAGCCCACCTTCGGCAGGGTGGTAACATTAATGCCCCTGAGGTTGGTTGCGGTGGGGCTTTCCTAAAATACCTTGGCAAACCATCCTACTTGAGCTATAAAAGGAGGAGGCCATCCTCTCACATTTCATTCATTAATCCATCAACACAAAGGAGACAGAATGTAGCAAGAAGAGAGAAGAGCTCCATTCATATCTTAGCTTTCTAGCTAGTCCTAGTGTAGGGAGTAAGTGAGTAAGAGTGGAGAAGTACCGAGTTGTTGGCTACCTCCATTTGTGTACTTGGGGCCCCTTGTACACATAGCGGACAGAATGCCAGGAATCGTCAGCTCTTCTCCACTTGTACCTCTACGTTCTGAATACTACTTGGAGTATAAGGTTCATGTTTATCTTTGGTGGTGAGTTCTACTTTAAGTTAGTCTTGTTCATTATTTACTTACGGGTTCATCGTCCACTTTGGTAGTGGATACTCTAGTAGAGGGCTCTCGATAAAGATGGATCACCCTATACAATGCTAGAGTAGTAGTTGATAGCATAGACGTGGTTTCTAGGCTAGAGGCTACCTTTGTTTACCTCGTGCCCTATGGTTGAGGGATAGGCGGCAGGTGGTGATAGCCCTGTCCATCCCTCGTAATCCCCCACATTTGGGTATGGCATAGATCTAGAAGCCAGAGGTACTTGGTAGACTAAGTATAAGCCGGTGCTCGAAGTAAGTATATAGTGGCAAAGCTATCTTAACTTAGGATCTCTATCCCTAGAAAACCTTGCTACCCGAGCTATCTTTCTTCTTGTTACCTTAGGTGAACTAGCTAACAGACTTTTACACATCCGTTACTAGAGAAAATATGATACCCTGAATACTTCTGAGTGAAATGCTATAGCAGTAATTTCGTGTGCTTGAAGATTATTTCTATATGCATTAAGAAATACCAACAATGACTTCGATGCCTACTTCATCGTCATCACCTCATCCTTTGGATGCGTAGTCACCTTGATTCCCTACCGAGGAAGGGACGTACACGAGATTCATGATAGTTCAATAGTCAAAGGGAGAGATGCGGTAGAAGGTGAGGGAATGGAGGCAACAAAATTTGGATTTAGAACAATTCTTCATGTAATAATTGAAGTCTTGCTTATGACACAATGTCTATTTTATGGTTCTATGATAAGTTGTACATGTTGAACCATTTTTATCACTATATTGCCACGTAGGCATCAAAATTTGGATTTAAAACGATTCTTGATGTAATAATTGAAGTGTTGCTTAGGACATAATGTCTATTTTACTGTTCTATAATAAGTTGTACATGTTAAACCATTTTTATCACTATGTTGCCACTATAAATTAAACCTAACATCTAAGTGCGATATGAGCAACATCTATCTAGTCTAATGTCACACCCCAAAATTTCCATTTTGGGTTGTGAATGGAAATCAATAAATAAAATAAGTGTTTTGATGATTTTTCTAAAATTTCCAAGATTTGAATAGACTTTTAGCCTAATAAATTATGCAAAATGTAAATTTTAATTAATTCTTACAATTTAATTTGATGGAATGTTGCATTCATGCCGTTGAATATAATTTAATTGGTGAAAAATGAATTTATAAATTCGATTTAGGTGCGAATTGATTTTACTTCGTTAGTAAAATAAAATAAAGTATTTAAAATTTTATTTAAAATAAGTAGTAGTTTTATTTGAAAAAAACTAAGAAGTACTTTAAAAAGATTTTCAAAACTTATTTGGTTCAAAAAGCTTTTGAATTTGAACTCAAAATGGATTTACAAAATAAAATGAAATAAAAGAAAAAGGGCAATCCTCTCCCCTCCCCCTTGGGCCATTTTTTGGCCGGCCCATCTTTTCCTTCCGTACCCCTTCCCTTGCCTTCTTAGGCCTTGGCCCAACCCGTGCAGCAAAGCAGCAATGCCAGCCCAATGCCACGCTCCCTCTCTCCCACTGGCTACCATGTAGGCCCAATCCTTCAACTCGCTCTCCCTCACTACCAGGTGGGACCTGTCGGTCAGGCGTCGTCAACCTCTCGCAGGAGCCAGGCGATGTTGTCGCCGCATCGATCTGGGTGCCCCGTGTGGCCTAGCCCCACCACACGACCAGGTCCTGTCCACGCTCCTTCCATGTCACCGCATCCCCAACTGCTCCTTTCCTCCCCGCAACTCGGTCAAGCTCGAGCCCGTCTGCCATTGACGGTCGGCCACCGAGCTCCGTGACCTAGCCCCTCCCCTTCCTCTCCACCTATAAAAGGAGCCCCCCAGTAATGCACGTGCATGCTGCCACCACTCTGCCCCTCCTCTAGCCTTCTCCCTTGCCATAGCACCGCCGCAGCCACCATGGCCTAGCCAGCCTAAGCTTGCCTGATCTCCTCGCACCAGCCAACTCAAGCCCTCAATCCTCCACCATTGGGTTTGTAGTGGCACGGCGAGTTCTCCCCACCATGGCTAGACATGTGCCCCGGCCTCCTTGCTCGCGTTGGTGTAGTGGAGCGCCAGAGCGCTCACCTGCTCTCCATTCTTCTCAACCACGCACTCCTCTTGGTTCCCTTCCTCGCCCCTTCCTCGCTCTGTGCTCACGTAGCAGCTGCCGCCATGGATCCCGGCAGCTTGAGCTCCCACCACCGCTATTCCCTTGTCTCTAGCCTTCCTCTACTTAGGCCAGCAATACCTTCACTTTCCCCAGTTTGCGCTGCCGCCCCTACCCTATCAGCTCCATTCGCCGTTGCTGCTCCTCTCCGCTGGAGTAGCCACCAGAGCCGCATTCGCCGTGGGCTCCTATGCCATGGCTAGGAGGGCCACGGGCTATAGCTGGCCATGCCATTGGCCAGGCATGGTCACGGCTGAGCCCGGCCGGACCCTCCCCACCGCTGCCAGCTCCCGCTGGCCAAGGCCGACTAGCCCTAAGCTGTGCTATGCTCCATTCTCGTGAAGAAGAGAAGGCGAAGGACCTCGCGCAACAATAGAAGAAAAGACAGGAGGTGAAGTGAATAGCCATGACTTAGGGGAATAGTACAAAGAAGGACGTATTCATTGGAATTTATTTTCGTGGAAGTTCAGGGGCCTCGATGCAATTGTGTTATCCTTTATTGCATTTTTTGGCTGAAACTTTGAAAAAACATAATAAATCGTAGAAAAATTGTAAAATAGCAAATAAGGACTTTTTGGAATCCCTATGAGTAGATATACGCAATAAAGTCATAATATGATATGTGTTAGAAGAAGGTTTTGCTGTTTTTATTTATCTAGTTTAATTAGGGTTTTCTAGGGATAAATTCATATCTAAAGTTGTGGTGCTCCAATTGCTATAAAAATTTTAGGGTAGACTACTGAAGCTATGTGTGTGCTGTGATAAAAATTTCATGGTCATTGGATGCAGTATGATTGATTTAACTTTTTTATTGCTTGATAAATGGTTTTAAATAAGTTATAATTTTTATGAAGATGCAAAAATGGGAAAGGTGGTTCCATTACCTTGGTATGATGTTGTTGTGTCATGTTGATACATAATATGGCCATGTGTTTGTAGAAAATAGTGTGTTTTAGATTTATCTTGCTCTCACATGTTTTCTTGTATTAGCAATTTGTCTTTTTTGTAATAATTAATCTATAAAACCCGAGCATGTGAAATTTGTGCAGTAGCCATGTTTTGATTACATCTACCACTCATAAAAGTCTCAGCTCCAAACTAGTTTTTCTCATATATCACTAAAATTATATATATGTTTATTGGGAAAAAGGATTAATAAAAGCACAATTGTAGATAAAGGTTGTAATTGTATTTGGTGATGCTTTGAGTGATTAGGGTTCAATAGAGTGTTGCTAAGTATGTTAGTGGTGGTTGAAGTTCTTGAATGGTTCATGTGTGTATGCTCTTTGTTAGCAAAACAAGTGACACATCAAATTGTTACATTTTGAAATGGCCGCATGTGCATTTTCTATTGTGATGATAACTTCACGTACCAAATTATGTTTTCTATAAATATGGTGAATACAAAAGTCATAGATAATTTCCTTATCTTGCTTGTCCTTAAATTTCATGATTTTAGGGCTAACAGTTTAGGAGTTACAGATTTTAGAAGTTGCTATCAGGTTTTGGCATGTCCTCTAGACAAATCTGAATGATTGTATTGTTTGACTCATTTAAACATGGAATCATGTATTGGTGATAATAGGAGAGTTGTAGTGCTTTTCCTAAGATTTCTAATGTCTGATATCACTAGTTTTGGTAGTCTAGAACTCTAGTTATTGCTATTCAAAATGGAATGGCAGGTTCTATCCAAATCTAGACAGAGATGTCTTCATTGTATTGTTTAACTCTTTTAGTTGTGAAGTCACCCTTAGATGATAATAACAAAGTTTTAGATAATCTCATTAGCTATCTAGAAAGTCTAGGATCACCCTTGTTGGAGGCCTATAACTCCAGCTATGGTTAAATTGAGTTGCTATTATGTTGTTGTCCAGATTTTGTGCATATACTTGAAGTTGATTGCTTATGCTTGATCTTGATTGTATGATTATTTGGATTAGCTTGTTCTAGATGATTCCTTAAAGTAGCTTAATTTGATTGCCTCATTGGTGAATGCTTGGTTATATTTTCTTGCAACCTTACCATGATAGACCTATGCAATAATTAGTTAAAACACTTGCTCTCTAGTGCTTAAGTCAATATGATGTTACCTTGTCCTTGCCTTTGTATGCCTGTTCAATGCATCATGAGTTGTTTTCTATGCATTCATACATCTACATTTTCCATCTCATCTAGGTACACTAGATGCACCACGTAAAGGACGTGATGTTGGAGCCGAACCCGAAGATGGAGTTTGGTGAATCCATCCAGAAGACAGAAGGACTAAGCAAGTACCAAGATGGGAGATGCTCACCAAGCGAGTGTCATCTAACAAACACTGACCTAGTGTTGGATCCTAGGTAAGCCCTAGAGCATTTTAAGCCTCCCATGTTTTATAAAATATCACTTGAGACCTTTATGTTTGATGCATTAGGTTATAAGAGTTGATTGGAAACACTTGATGCATAGAACTACCTTGCCATATATATATATATATACCTTTAACCCTACATAGGTCTAGGATCAAATATATGCTTAGCCATGCTTAGACTGGTAGAAGTCAGGTGATTTCCTGCCACCTACGAGATATAGGTGGATACCGAAGCATGGTTGGCTCATGTGATTTCATCTGTGCCGATTAAGGACCGTACCGTTATTGGCACTTTTATTGAAATTGAATGCATGCCTCTCACTTAGCTATCGGATAACTTGTTCCAACCACGAAGCTGAGTAGCTCAACTTAGGCCAGGCCCTGTTCTATAAAAGTGCGCACTCTGGATGGTAGTAAGGATATGCGGGGAGCCAGACGTGAGCCCAAGGGCATGGTAGTCCTAATTGTCCTAGCAGCTGGTTGTCCTTGATTGTGCGGTGCTGGTCAAACCCACAAAATGTGGACCTGAGTTGTACCAAGGGTGACATAAGGCTACCATGGCTGGTAGACCTGGATTTATGTTAGGAATGAATTCCCAGCTGGTTGAAATCAATTTGAATCGCCGTCTCTCTCGAACGGTGAGAAACTTGACTAGCCCAACATCGAAGTAACTGGATTATGGAATATGATGGTTATGATGAACATGGAATTATTACACCGGCTATGGTTATTATTGTTATGCTACTAAATGATATACCACATGTTTGGCATAGGTTAGATGCTAATCTAGAGATGAATAGCTATAATTAACTTGATGATCAAATTATAAAATGTATAGCTAAATTAGTGGCTTTTTATGCAAAATGTTATCAAGCTAGCTCCACTTATAAAGCCTTGCATGATCCTTGGAGTCATTTTATTTCTAGTTTATGACGGGTATGTCTAGCTGAGTACATTCGAGTACTTAGGGTTTATCCCACCATATTGCAGGTGAAATTTTTGGCCTGAGGAAGATGGTGGCTAACCACCGGTGGGCTCGGTGACTGTATATTTATTTCTCATCTATATGCTTTTATTAGATGATGTCACTTATGCTAGGAATGTAATCATTTGAAAGCTATGTTGTTTTCCCTTAACCGGTTTTGAAACCCAAACTTGTACTATTATTTGTGAACCCATTTGTAATATTATTTATGCTGCAACTCTATGTATGTGATGTGTATTTGCTTAATCATGCGATCTTGGTTATGATGTTGATTTACTGAGGTCCTTCGTGACACTCGGTGGACTATCAGGTTTATATAAGTGAAAGTATGCGCGCATCAACATGTTAAACGGGGACCGTCGTACTTGATCTTGTATAAATTGGGTGGTTCTATCACAACCAACAAGCTCTCCATGATGTTTTTGGTAATGTGCATCCCATCAAGTGCGTGCCAAACATGCAACGTCCTCCAATAAGGCATATTGCAAAACACATATTTTTTCCACGAAGATTTCACCGGAGTAGGTACGCTTCCTGTGACCTTTCCCAGGACGACCTTGAGTTTGTTTATGATTTTGATGACCTACCTTCTAGTTTTGCACTTAGCCGGTTCTCGTTCTTCTACTGTCCCACCGAAGGATTTTTTGTTCTTGCGGTACGGGTGCGTAGATGGAAGGAACCTATGATGACCCATGTAAACCATCTTCTTGCTATGTTTTAGAAATTTAGTGGAAGTGCCATCCAAACAAACCACACATCCTTTGTAACCCTTTGTCACTTGTCTAGATAATGAACCAAGGCCTGGTAGGTCAGTGATTGTTATGAACAGCGGCGCTTTCAATTTGAAGTGCTCTTTCTTGTACTTGTCCCACTCTCTCTCACCTTTCATCCACAATTGCAGTACCTCCTCCATCAATGGTTGTAGGAAGACATCAATGTCGTTTCTAGGTTGCCTTGGCCCTTGGATCAGTATCGACATCATAAGGTGCGTTTGTTCATACACAACCAAGGTGAAAGGTTGAATATGCAAAGAGTCACTGGCCAAGTGCTATGATTGCTGCTAACCATGTTAAATGGGTTCATCCCATCTGTGCTCAAACCAAACCTCTTGTTCCTTATTTCATTGGAAAATGACCACTTATAACTATGATTAATAGCTCTCCACTGGGCGCCATCAGTTGGGTGCCACAACTTTCCATCATTCACTCGATCTTTCGCATGCCACCTCATCAGTTTCACTATCTTTGTTGTGGCAAACAAACGCTTCAAGCAAGGAATTGTAGCAAAATACCACATCACCTTCGTGGCCAGTCTTTTCTCACGGCCAGCTTGCATCATGGCATCATTGCTAGTTTTGTATCATGAGGCATGACATAGAGGACACAAATCCAAGTCTTTGTAATCTCTGTGAAACAACATGTAGTCATTGGGACAAGTATGTATTTTCTGTACTTCGAGTCCCAATGGGCAGATCATTTGCTTAACCTCATTCGTGTTCTGAGGCAACTCATTCGGGCTTGGAACAAACTTTTGTAGCAGGGGTAAGACATTGTTGAACCCAGTGTCTGACATTCCATTCCTTGCTTTCATCTCTAGAAGCAAAATATCAGCTTCCAACTTTGTCACAGTTGAACCATTGTATAGGGGAGTTTTTGCATGCTTCGTCATGTCCTCTAACTTCTTTTGGTTTTTTCATCAAGGAAATCTAGCTTCCTAGCATCAATAATCTAGTCTAGAGCATCTGCCAATTCATTATATGCCAAACTCTTATTCCCTAGGATGGTGATGGTTTCTTTGACACCTTCATTCATGGTCTCTAGGACCGTCTCATTCTCGTTCACGTGCCCTATTTTGCCTACATTTGTATCCTTGTTGCGATTCCGTATACCCATGGAAGCTTGTTAGTCAGGTGGGTTCTCGCCTTCTTCCCCATGTTTTATCCAAACCATATAGTTTGGCATGAAACCCCTCTAAAGTAGATGAACCTTGACCAGCTCCATGCTATCCCACTGCTTAAAATTTTTGTAATCCCTGCATGGGCAGTTTATGAAACCAAGTGCCTCAACATTACGCTCCATGTAAGCAGTCATGGCATTGATAAACAAGTCAAGGCCTTGCAAGAATGCAACTAAAATGCGATTCGTATACATCCATCCACGATCCATTTGTGTATAGGAAAGGCAGATCTTATAGCATGAAGAAATTAAAAATGAACGCAGAGGTCCCGTTGAGCAATTACATGATAACACCATAATAAGCACAATAGCAAGAATCAAGTAATTGAATCTGTGAAGAAAATTTTGCGGACCTTGGATCAGTTAAGTAATGAGCTGGCTTCGATTCGGGCACAACCTTTAATAGATATTGGGGAACTAGCAATGGTTGTGGAAAGGGGAACAATGGGATTCGCTTTGGGTATGGCTATGGCAGCGGATGACTTTAAGTAAGGCAACCTACGCCATCGACCCGGTGATGGAAATCAGCATTTACTGCCGTCTTGATATGTAGTCTGGTGGGGAAATACTCTTTACTGCTAGCTTTCGGCATTGGAAAGAACAAACACCACACCAAATGCCATTATATTAGGCATAGGGGCTATACAGAAGTGTGAGCAGCATGGCCTATCAAGCACTGGTCCATTACGACCTTGTTTGGACCAGTTTCAAATTCTTAAAAACTGTCCCATTTGGATCCCACCCAGTTTACAAAGCCAGATTCTTAAAAACTGCTAAAAACTAGAGGGATCCAAACAGGGCCTAAGTTGATAGATTTGTAATGAAATTATCATCAATTTGCTCTATTGCAAAGCATTTTGAACAAATTGGTTTATAGACCACCAAAAACATTGGCTAGCGATATGACATAACACTAAGAGCGATGACATCAAAAGAAAGAAGCATTGGTCAGACTAGAATTTTAGTTTTTTACTTTATAAAATGTATAGATACATTTCCAATGAGTGGTTGTACTCATCCACAAAGATAATACACCTAAAAAATCCAATCAAAGCAAGGATGATGTTTGCCTTGGTCACTTCGGAGGAGGCCCGTCATCATTTGTCGACGTCATCATCGTTGGGCTTGTCGTCGTCATCGTCCTCCTCCTCCTCCTCCTCGGTGTCCTCCTCCTCGGTGTTGGAGCTCCTATCAAGAATCAAATTAGGATCCATGTACTCCCTAGAGGCCTCGTTAGACGATGAGTGCTACTGGACCTCATCCTCATCAGAGGATGAGTTAGAGCTAGGAAACTTAAAAAATCTGTCCACCGACATGGTTCTAGTCTGATGGAAGAATGGGATGAACATGAAAGAGGGGTGGTTTTAGAGGGCAGCGGGCTTGAAGAATATGTAGAGCAGGATAGCAGGGTGTGTTGGTAGTTGGGCATTCAGACACACTCTCATTTACTCACCTTCCATATTTACCGTCGATACACCAAATGGTCATGTAGGTGTGGCGGCCATAATGTGTATCTCTGTTAGCTCAGAGTTCCAAATGATGGTGGAATTCAACCCCACTACCATTGCCGCATTGATGGTTTTTCACTGTCAGTTTCATTCCTTATGAGGCCTCACTATCGGTCCAACCGATGGTGGAAGTATCACACCATCACTTCTATCGCTACGACAGTGAAAGTGGCATCAGTGATAAATCAATCTGTAGTAGTGAAAGTATCCTAGTCTATTATATGATAGGTAATCAATATAGATTACAATATCTATAAGAGTCCTAATAAATCAAATCCTCCTTGATATTGTGGGCTGGACCATCCCTAATGGTGTGGCCATGTCTTGCACCATGGGTACCCAGGGGTATATCCCCCATAGGGGGTGAGCTACTGGGTGGATGGCTCAGCGGTGGCCTTCCCTCATGGGGAAAGGTCAGAACTCACCTCAATCGGGTTAGCCCCTTCTAGGGGGCTGAGCGCCTAGATGGAGGGGCTAGCCAAGCCATCACTACCTCTAGCTGCTTCGGGTGCCTCGCCCGTGCTCGATTGGTCGAGCATCATGGTCGCCTTGGTTCCTCCTCTCACTGGTGCCCTTCCTACATCACGGCTAGGGCTAGTGGGACCACAAAGGGTAGAGAGTGCGACCGCTTTGGCAACACAGTTTTGCTCATAGTAGTAGGCTTGCTCAAAGATGCCATCAATGGTGATGACTCCATTTGGGCCAGGCATCTTCAGCTTCAAGTAGGTGTAGTTGGCAGCGGCCATGAACTTGGAAAAGCATGGCTGACCATGGAGAGCATGGTAGACATCGGGGAAGTCCACCACCTCAAAGGTGAGTGGTTCCTTCCAAAAGTTGTCTAGCAAGCCATAGGTGACGTTAAGCCAGATGTGCCTGAGGGACATGACCTCCTTCCCTGGGATGATCCCATAGAACAGCGCCTTGCTAGGGCGCAGGCTGCTCGATGGGATGGCCATCCTACTGAGGGTGCTAGCATAGAGGATGTTGAGGCCACTGCATCCATCCATCAGCACCTTGGATAGACACGTGGTGCCCATGATCAGACTGACCATGATCAGGTAGGGTCCCGAATGAGGAATGCGGTCAAGGTGACCCCCTGATCAAAGGTGATGGCCTTCTATGACCATCAGAGCCATGTTAGGGCAGCCAGGCTATGGACAGTGTTCACCTCTTGTTTGGTGATGCGGTGTTGCCAGAGGGACTCATATGCCTAGGAGCCCCCAAAGATCATGAGGCACCGCTCAGCCTCAAGGAGCTTGGTGTCCTCCACTTGGGCACTGTTCATCGGCCTTCATGGTAGACTTCTAGGGCCTGCCCTGCTGGCTAAGGATGCTACGAATGTAGCCCTTGATGGTAGCGCTATCGTTGAAGAGGTGCTTTGCCTGCTATTGATGGTAGTTATCGTACATATTTAACCATCAATTAAACATGTTTAGGGGCATAAATGAATCACCAATGTAGGCTTAGGGGTTTAAATAGACAAATTCCATGAGTTTTGGTGAATCTGTGTTTCCAGCAGGATTTAACTAGAAAACCGCCAAGGAGGACCTAATCATCAATGGAAAACATGAAATCCTACTGCGGTATCTATGTGGGAAGACTCTAGAAGAATCTAGGAGCCATGTCATCGAAGCAGAGGACCAGAGGATGACATGTGGGGCTGCCCGGCCCCACTATTAGGCCACCAGCCCCTGTGGGCCCACCTATCAGCCTCATCGCTATGTCAGTTTCCCACCGCCTCCTAGGATGCATCTCCGCCGTTGCTTAAGTCGGTTTGATCCAAGGGCTCATGTTGGACCCTCAGGGCTATATAATCCAGCCCCTACCTCTCCCCCAGGCATAAGTCTCATTTGATCCTAAGAGCTGTGAACCAGAAACCCTAATTCATATGTCCACCAGGATCAGGGCTAGCAATCAAGAGAAGATTAGTCCTTGATAGGATCTAGTCTTGTTCTAGAGATAGAGAGATAGAGTGAGAGGGAAGAGTTTTGGAGGAGTCCTAGCCTATGGGTGCTTTCTCTATGGCTTGTACCTAGAGGAATCAAGTTCTTCTTGAGCTTGCTTCTGAGATTTCTCTAGTAATCGACTTCTAATTCAAGTAAGCATCTTGTTCATATTGTTGTTTAGGTTTGTGACTCTCTTTTGAGTACTTTAATCCTTGTAGCTCCTGGGTTAAAGTACTATTCAGTAGTGTAAGCATAGTGCCTAGACTCAGTTACTCGTGGATGTACCCTAGTTTTCTGGATCGGTGGTAGCTCGCGATGGTGACTCTTATAGCCTCGTTGAATCCTCTATAGTCCACCTCCTGTTAGTAGGCCTAGCAAGACTTTGTTACTATAGGAAACATACTCTGCTTGTGTTTTCTCTAGTAATATCCCTAGGAATTAAACAATAGAAGAAAAAGGTTACCTGAAGTTAGAACTTGAAGACCTTAGTAGTCTCCTCTACTGCTCCTATTATCTAGCCTTGATTGTGAAGTTGGGTTAAGTTAGAATCAGGTTATTCTCACCTCCATTCCTTTGGGTTCGATATAAAAGTGGGTTACTCTTAGAGAAGTGCTACAACAATATAATATCTGTGTGCTTGCAGATTATTCTGTGTGCATTAATTTATAACAACACCTGTCCCCCTGTGGAATGGGCAGGGGGCCTCGAGTGCTTTCTTAAAGTGCTCAGGGCACGCACCCTACACATGGGGCAGAGGCCTGGCAGCGTGGTTGCCCATGGCCACCATCTCCTCAGCATGGTGCTTCCTATCCCTAGGCCCTCTTGTCATGGTGATGCTAGGCCTGAGGCAGGGTTGTCACCACCTGTCACCACCGCTAATGTGGTCCGACAGCCTTGGCCTTGCCACTAAAGTTGGCCTAGATGTCCTCTTTGCCCTTAGCATACTTGGTGGTGATGTCCAGGAGTTCCTACGCCATGCGCAGGGGTCTCACGACTGAGCATGTGGATGAGCGCCTCACAGTCGTGCCATAGGTGAAGGCGTTTATCATCGTCAGCATTGGTGATGTTGGGGAGCTCATTACGCTTCTTGGAGAAATGCTAGATGCCCTCCCTAGAGGGTCTTGTTAGTCCTCTACCTGTAATTGTGTTGGTCCTGTGAGTTTCCATGCTGGGTGTACGTACCTTGGAAGTGACCAATGAAGATTGAGCGGAGATCACCCCAGCAGCGGATGCTGTAGGGCTCGAGCTGCTCGAGCCAAGCCCTTGTCGAGCTCGACAGAAGTAGAGGAAAGTACTACATGGTGAAATCGTCGTCTGACCCCCCAACCCTCATGGCGAGGTGGTAGTCCTCAAGCCAGTGGTCCGGGTTGGTCTCACCATCAGTACTTGGAGATGTGCAATTGGCGGCCAGAAGCGCCTAGGGTAGGAAGCTGCCCAAATCCTTGCCCCAAATGCTAGGGGGCCGAAGTGATCCTAGGCGGGGCTTCTGTCCCATTGCTCATGTGATGACCCGATATCAGTTTCACCGATGCAAGGGCCATCCTCTCGACCAAATTGCACCAATTAGACCGATAATAGGTCACCAACTAGAAGAGTGCCAACCTTTCGCCTCATTAGGATCTTGTAGTTGAGTTACATGTACCAATCCAAGTAATAAACTAACCTATGATCACATGTATAATATTTCCAATACAACTCACAAAAAATTAAAGCATTTCAATATATCTTATTGAACTCGGAGTGGAGAGTACAACTAAAAGGTTATGCTTCTTTCTAAAGTTGCTCTCGTAAGTTCACTCGTCGACAACCATCGGAGTTAACTTGCAAACCAAGTTGGATTCGCCCAATCCAATGACTGCTAAACATCATGTTGTTGAGCTTGGCTCAACTAAACACATAGCTGGATTTACCTACAAAACAACTTAACGGCTGCACCAGTGAGTACATTTCGTACTCACTAGGACTTAATTCCAACATGTAGATATTTGGTGGATGCAAAGGATAATAGTAGGTGTTTGTGCATTTTGCAGAAAAGCAATGGCGTATGTTAAAGATGTAAGATGCTCATGTTGCAAAGTCAAAATAGTTCAACCAAGATAGATATAAAACAAGTAGTGAGTAACATAGGTCGGTGACCAACAATGGAGTTCACCACAACCCAAAAGTGAAGTCTCCCACACTACAATGGGTCTAGAAGTAAGAACAACCAGTTCCATCTCGAGGGACTTCAGGCTTTGAATAGACTCTACATAGAGGATACAACTGTACCCACATGGAGAATGGGATGAACCTCCATACCTCATGCACCAGAGATAAGGGTTGCCTCATATCTCCAACCTTTCCCTAATCTTAGCCAAGAATGTCCACATAAGGGTTGATTGGTTCTTCGGGTAATGCTACCATGATCTACCCTGGTGCCACCTTCATGCCAGCTCAATGGCCAAATCAATCACAATCAGTTACTCGCCTTACCACCGCCTTTGTGATATGTGGTTTGTATGGGTGGTTACTTAGACTCACTATCCCAATGAACAGGTCCTTAATCCTCCATGAGCTATGTCACTTGAGATCCCACACTTACACTAACCTACCCCTCGCTTGAGTGAAAAGGATCAGACTAACCACCAAGGCAGGTTACCAAATTAGAGTGGGTCCTTAATCCAGATTAGAGAACTAAGTAAGTTGTCACCCTTACAAGTTTTAGTAGTTAATTAACCCCATATAACATCCTACACGCACAGTGAGTTCCCTTCTCAAACCTAGGAAGCTCTGCTAGAGGAGGAAGGGTTTATAGGGACTAGGTCCTGTGGCCCATGAATCCATGCAATGTCAAATCTGGACCACGCAAACAACTGAACAATGAGAGTGATCTTAAGGCTTGTGAACCAATGTACGAGGGAGCATCATTAGAGCCCATAGGCCGTTGTATATTTTAACCAACAGATAATCCGCAAGCGCACGGTCCTAGGGGGTATTCCAAGGATCAATTCTGGGATCAGAGGTCTGGAAGGATCAGGTCATCCAAGATAATTTTTTGTGGGTAGAAGGGTTTCTAAGTTTCCAAGACAAGCTCTTACCAGGTCTAGGCTACTAATCATTACTATACAGTAGTACCTTTTTGACCTCGAGACTGGGAAGGTGATCGGGGAGGCTACCAAAAGCTCTCACCACAGGGGATACAAAGGCCTTTCAAAGCTTCTCTAGGGCTACCACAACTATCCGTGGGATTGGGCACAAACTCTGGTAAATACTAGACTAGACACCACGTCTATGCTAACGATTACTACTCTAGTCTGGTACCTAGACTAGAGCACTCAGTTGAGCGAAGATCCTATAAGTAGAGTAAAGTAAGCAATGAACTTGATCAAATAGAAATCTTGGAATTACCAAAAGTTAAACCTAGAGGCTACTCAAGACGAGTCGGCTCTATAGAGGTACAAGGTAGAGGAGGCTCCAGACAAACCTAGCTCCTCCTTAGCTCTTTTCTTCTCATTTTCTCCCTGTTTTCTCTATTACAACTAGGTAGGAGCACCTAGAGGAACACTACTACTAAAAATATGAAGGAATGCTGAAGCATAGAGTGTGTTGTATAGGGGACTCTACCCCCCTATTTATACAGAGGTGTGAGACTGGTGTAGAGATTAATTTTGGTAGGAAGCCTAGTCTGCCACCGCCTCTACATGGCTTCATGCAACTGCCACATGAAGGAGTGGTAGAGAGGCGCCGGTGGGTGACCGCCCCCTGACCTGGCCCCCTCGCCACCACCTTCACGTGGTGGGTCGGTGAGTGCTCCTAGGCTGCTCCTTGGGTGGTATTCTGCCTAGATAACTTAAGTTGATGGGCCTTTCTATTTATTCTTTGCCCAATTCAACGTCTAAAGTGCCTTCTGGTGAATTTGTCCATGTATTTGTACTTATGTCCTGCAAAAACAATAATATCCAAATACATGTGGAACTAGGTCAATAGTAAATGCATGTGTTTAAGTTCCTCACTTTCTCCTCTTTTTGTGTCTTAATTGGTGGTCGGATTTGATCGTTAAGGACCGCCAACAAGTTCCCCGCACACTTATCTCTTTGCTTGTCCCAAGCAAAGGTTAGGGTAAAGTAAACATAAACATGGCAATTCAAGATATGAGATTAGCATAATAATTATTCCAAAAATATACCTCGTACTTGTGGGATATGTGGAGTGTCTATCATATCTCCTTGAGTGGTTGAGAAATGGAACGGCTCTAAAACAAAGTCGTCTCTTCCCATTTTCATATCTTAGTAACTTGGAGATTTTGTAAACTTTTTGAAATAAAGCATAGTTCACATGTACTCCTTGAATGGTACTCTCAAATCACTCAGTGGTATATGTTTCCTCACCAAGGCACATCATAGCAATGCCTTCTTTTTCTTCCTACTTCTAAAAAGCTTATATGGAGCTTGGGTAGGAAAAAGTGTGAAGGCATACTTGCATTTGCATATTTTGCGAAGTCAAACAATGAATCCAAGGAGAAAGATGTCATACAATCAAATCAAGATGTGTATGTGTGTGGAACATTATATGGTGGCTAACCTAATTCTACTATGCTCTTTAAAACACATCTCTCTCTCTTTATTGGGATTTGGAAAAAAATTTGAGAACATGGGCTATCTTTATTCTCATCTTTCTTTTCTTTCTTTCTTATCATCTCTTTTCCTTTTTCGTTCTTTCTTCTTCTTTTTCTTTCTTTTTCTACTTTCTTTCTTTCTCTCTTTTTTTGATGATAGCCTAATGCCTCTTTTCCAACCAAACTTTTGAGAGAGATATCAACAAGGATTTGGAGTATTTATTTTGATGGAACCTAACAAACATATTTTTGTTCACTCCTAGTGTAGGAGTAATTTTTGGATGGATCTAAGTGGAATGCATGTTTTTGTGCCTACTCCTAGTGTAGGAGTAGTGCATATATTTGGTGGCATGTACGTGATCTTGATTTTAAAAGCATGATAACTTTCTCAACATGGGTCAACAAAATTTGATAAAGCTCAACACAAAAACAAGTAGCATATGTATAAGGTTTTATCATTATATTTGGCCTTGGTAGGAATTTCTTTACCATTGAGGAGTGTGTGTAAAACTATGGATTTTGACATTTTATTAGAAAGAAAATTCTCCAAGTACTTTGAATAGAAAAGGTTGAATTTCCTGTGTCAAAGCCATATCTCACTTCACAACAACTTAGTCAATATGTTTTTCCTATATGATATTTTTCCCACAAGCACTAAGTGTATGTATGGAATAAAGATTATGCAAGCCATTTTCAAAGAGCTATATTCATGTTCACTTTCAAAATTTTGAGTCTAAGTGTGAAACTTGGTTCTTTTTAATTTGTATGTTCAAACGAGTGTAGAACCACAAGCAAGCAAGTGAATGGGTGGGAAGGAATAAAACTTGATATGTGTGCAAGCTTCTCTACTAGTTCATGATGTGGTTCGGTGCTTTTGTTTCATATTTTAAGTTTGGTTATCTTGTATGGCATTTTCAAACACAATCAAACTTATAGGAACTAAACATGGTTGAGAAGATGGAGTGCAAACCAGTGTGCCCTGAGAGAAATCATGATAGGGTTGGGTCCCCCACACTTGGACTAATATGTCCTTCGATATTAAAAGACAAGTGTGAATGTTGGAGCATCTCGTTAATGTTGGAGTAATCTCTTAACCATCCCTTGTTGTTTTATGAACTTTATACAAGTTAATGTGCTTGACACATTTCCTTTTTCATTACTTAACCCAAGGCTATTGTCACTTCGTAATCTCGGGACTGAGATTTCTTTAAGGGGGGTGATTGTAACATCCTAGATGTTAAAAAGCAACTAAAACTTGACCATGATCATCATCAAGCATAATCACTAAGTGTCATGTCATTTGTGCATTTTAAGTTTCAATTGTTGCATTCATATGTTGCATATATGGTGTTTCTTTTGTTCAATGAAATGTTATTAATATTAGTGATTAAGAAACTTTATGATTTTATATATGTGAATTTGTTTAAACAATTAAAATTTGGTAAATATAAACTTTGTTGTTTAAAGTATGCTCTTTAACATGGAAGCAAAGTTGGGAAATGTTTTCAAATCAAACATGCTCAATTTTGAACTCAAAAATTTAATTCTGTAACTATAACGTCACACAACCATTTGGTGAAGTCTCTGAAATAATTAATTAAATGTAATTTCATAAATAATATGGTGCAAATGCTGTTTCATTGATTGATGGCATGTTTGAGCTATGATAATGTGTAATTATATGTAATGGTTGAATCATGTTTATCCTTTAATTAATTGTCCAAATTTGCTTAACTAAAACCAATATCCAAAACCCTAACTGAAATTCAATTTTTAGTTTAAAAGTGCTTTTTTCAAAATTCAAAATCTTCCAAACTATTGAGTTTTTGGGGTGGAACCTTTAAGCAAAGTTGTAGAGCTTGGTTCAAAGATGAACTTTTTGTCGAAGGTGATGATCAAGTTTCTACATGGAATCAGGAGATAGAGAGGGAGAAAAAGGCCCTATTCGGACGTGAACAGTGACACCGATGAGTAGCCTATCTGCTTCACGTCGGTGGCTGCCCGCCGACCATTTTCTACCACTCTTGTGCTTGTGGACATGCCGCTACTTCCCTAGAACATCGCAAGCAGGAGCTAGGAGGACTGATGCTTCACCCTCGCTGATAAAACACTTGGATGACGGTCGTCTCCTTTCTCTTCTCTCTGCCACCGTAGAGCACCTTCATTTCACCGGTGATTTCTGTGGCCACAGCTCACTCCCGTGTCCAATTCCTCATGCCTATAGCATCGCCTCATCCTTGCGCTTTGATTGAGCCCTGCTCGCTCCATTTCTCTCCACCGGAATCGGTTGCACGCCTCCATCTCCTTCGTAGTCGGTTGCCATGGCCACCATGAGCCGCTCACCATGGCCAAGCCCCTACAAAGCACCTCTTGTCCTCTCATTTGATTCTCTAGCTTCCTTGTGGCATGGTGATGCTCATCGGCCAAGCCCCTACAAAGCACCTTACCAAAAGCAGATGAAGAAAAGGAGAAGGAGAAAGGGGAAGAGGGGAAGGGGACCACCTCGCCAGTGCACCGCGCTGCCGCCTCACCGGCGCGTGGGAAGATGGCCGAGCCAAGTGAGCTCCTGGCCAAGGGTGCACCGCCGCTAGTCCACTCAATGGTGGCGTGCTCACCCATGTGGGGAGCACGTGCGCTGGTGAAGGGGCCATAAATGGCGCCATGTTCTTTCCTTGTCTCTCGGTCGCTCGCTGCGGCTACGCTGCGGGGAGGAGAAAGGAGCACGGCGAAGAGAGAGAGCAGAGAGTGAAGAATGAAATTAGGGTTTTGGGGAGTGGCACCGGCCAGGTGTTTTTGTCCCGTCGAAATGGCTAGATGGCCGGACAGCTGTCCGATGCAGATGAGCGGCCGAGATCGACTGGACCAAATTGAGCCTAGGCGGGAAATGGAAATCCTAGCCTAGGCCTAGGTTGTGGCCTGGGCCCGGGGAGGCACCACGCGTGCGCTGCTGTGCTTTGTTGGGCCATGTGCTGCTGTGCGTTGCTAGGCCACGCGCTACTGTGCGTTGTTGGGCCACGCACGAGCGCCTAAAGGATCGGGCCAATGAACAGTTGCGAACGTTTTAAGCTCTTATTTATTTTCAGAAGCAATTTTGACAATTTTAGAAGCAAATTTCGATGAATTTTGTCTAGTTTAATATCTCTATTAAAATTTGAACCAACGGGATAATTTTTTAGAGAATATTTGAGAAAAGTTTAATGCTTCTAAAAAATAGATAATGAATTTTTTATGTTTCTGTTGCTAAAGAAATAGTTTATTCTCTGCTTATTTTGAACCAACATGATATTTAATTGGAGAAAAAGAGATTTTAACATGATTATGAGGTTGTTATTTTTTGACCAACGTTGTTAATAACAATATCGTAATTTTAATGATTTTATGCATTATTTTTATTTCTGCCCAACGGTGATGTAGATTTAATGTATAAACAGTTGTATGTTTTAATTTTGACCAACATTGGAATCAAGGCATACAATTGTTGTTATTATTTATGTTCTCACTCTATATGAATTGTGTTTTTAGATGGCGGATACAACTTGATGGGTTGTATCAAAGAGATCCCCACTCTCAAAGGTGACAACTACACGAAGTGGAAGAAAAAGATTGACCTGGCCTTCATCTTGGCTGAGGTGGACTAGGTAGATACCTCACCGTGTCCCACTGAGCCTGTGGCACCAGTGAGGGAGACAAACAAGGCTAATACCGCTTGGGCAACTAGAGAGAGGGATTTTGTATCCCAAAAGATGTCCTATGACCTTGATCATAGGAAGTGGGTCACTGCCAACAAGAAATATTTGGCTGTGATAAAGAACACGATTGAGCATGCAATTATGGGCTCAATCCTAGAGTGTGACATGGTCACTGAGTACCTCGATAGAATAAAGAGTTAGTTCACTGGCTCTTCAAAGACATATGCTACCCAGCGGATAAAGCAGCTGGTGATAGAGAATACTCTAGAAATGGTGGCATAAGAGAGCACATACTAAGGATGGGCAATTTGGCATCCAAGCTAAAACCAATGGATCTAGCTCTCAAGGAAGAGTTCCTTATCCATCTGATTTTTTGCTTCCTTGCTAAAGGAATTTGACACTTTTGTTGTCAACTACAACATATAGCCCGAGAAGTGGGACTTAGAGAGGCTCATGGCTATGTGTGTGCAGGAGGAGGAGAGAATGAAAGCTGCCAATGGTGGCACTATCAATTATGTGAAAGACAACAAGAAAAAGAATACTAATACTAACTCCTCCTCAAAGTCAAAGGGAAAGGGTCCCATGCTGCATCAGCCTCAGTAGAACAAGTTCATAGTAGAGAAAGACCAGTGTTTCTATTGTAAGAAGATGGGACATTATAAGAAAGATTGTCCCGATTACTTAAAGATGATCATGACAAAGAACGGTGAGAACATTATTACATTCATAAATGAATCCCTGTATGTACAGTATTCAAAATCTACTTGGTGGATTGACTTAGGTGCACTATTCATGTTGCTAATTCCTTACAGGGATTCCGTTCGACTGAGGACTATGCAAAGAAGAGAAAGACATGTTAAAGTTGCAAATGGAGTCCGAGCAGATGTTGAAGACGTTAGTGATCTTTCTCTAGAGCTTGCTGATGGCTTCACACTTTTACTTAGAGATGTACTTTATGTTCCCTCTTTACAGAGAAACTTGATTAGTGTTTCATGCTTGGATAATGATGGATATGATTGCCATTTTGGAAATGGCAAATGTAAGATAACATTTAATAATGCATGTGTTGGTCTTGCTATCTTACAAAATGAGCTTTATTTGTTATCACTATGTGATGATGTGAATGTTGTATGTGATGATGGGAACATTGCGTGCAACAATGAGAATGTATCCTCGTATGCGAATGTAAACAAAAAACAAAAGAGGGCTCACGATGCGTCGTCAAAATTATGGCACTGTCATTTAGGCCATATTTTGAGGGGAAGAATAGAAAGACTAGTTAAGAATGATATTTTTCCTCCATTAGAGCTCTCAGGTTTAGAATAATGCAGAGAATGCATAAAAGGAAAGTATGTAAAGAAAATTAAGAAAGATGTCAAACAAAGTGTAGGAATTTTATAGATTATTCACACAGACATCTGTGGTCTGTTTCCTATAAGAGTGTGGATGGTTATAATTCATTCATAACATTCACAGATGATTACTCCCGTTATGACTACATTTATCCAATCAAAGAAAGAATAGAAGCATTGGATAAATTTAAGATATTTAATGCAGAAGTTGAAAACCAACACAATTTAAAGATTAAGATAGTCAAGTCTGACCGTGGGGGGGGGGGGTACTACGGTCGGCATACCCCATATGGCCAAGTTCCTGGACCTTTTGCAAGGTTCTTATAGGAGAATGGCATAGTAGCCTAGTATTCTACACTGGGCGAACCTCAGTAGAATGGAGTAGCTGAAAGATGCAATCGTACCCTGATGGATATGGTGCGCAGTATGATAAGTTACTCTACCTTACCATTGAGCCTGTGGATGGAGGCATTAAAAACCACTATTCGTATTCTCAATAGAGTACCAAGTAAGTCGGTGCCCAAAACACCGTATGAGTTGTGGATAGGAAGGGTACCCTCACTAAACCACTTACGTGTGTGGGGGAGTCCTGCTGAGGCTAAAGTATTTAACCCAAACATTGAGATCCCAAAACAGTAAGTTGCCATTTCATTGGCTACCCAGAAAAGTCAAAATGTTTTTCGTTTCTACTATCCAGACAGACATATAAAGTTTGTGGAAATAAGACACTGCTATCTTCCTAGAGGATGAAATGATGAGGGGAGCATGGTAGCTCGAGAAATTGACCTTGAAGAAAAGCGGGTGTATGTGCCCTACTCCGATGATTCATGAGCCATTTTTCTCACTACCTACTATCGCTGCACCAATAGTGCAAGATACTGTGGTGCTAGCACCTGTTGTTATTCCTGCCTATGGCAACGATGAATGATGATGAGGAACCAATTCTTCAAGATCCTATAGAACCTATTGCCACACATGAGGGGGAGCAACAATAGCCTCAAACAAAATATGTGCCAAATGTGGAGGCCCCTAGAAGGTCTCAAAGAGTTAGAAAATCAGCTATTCCTGCTGACTATGAAGTATACAACACTGAAGAATTTCAAATAGAGGATGATCCCACCTCATTTGAAGAAGCCATGAGAAGTGATCAATCATCAAAGTGGCTTGAGGCCATGGAAGATGAAATGAAATCTATGAATGCCAATAAAGTTTGGGACTTAGAAATAATTCCTAAAGGAGCCAAAACAGTAGGCTGTAAATGGGTCTACAAAACAAAACTTGACTCTCAAGGGAATATAGAGAGATATAAAGCATGACTTATGGCAAAAGGCTTTACGCAAAGAGAAGGGATTGATTACAATGAGACCTTTTCTCCAGCCTCATGTAAAGATTCCTTCAGAATCATAATAGCATTAGTGGCACATTACGATTTAGAATTACATCAGATGGATGTAAAGACGACATTTCTCAACTGGGGACTTTGAGGAAAATGTTTACATGGCACAACCGAAGGGTTTTGTCATGGAAGGAAAAGAACAAATGGGATGCCGCCTAAAGAAATCCATTTATGGATTAAAACAAGCTTCATGACAGTGGTACTTGAAGTTTATCAGACAATAAGGAATTTTGGGTTTAAAGAGAATGTAGAGGACAATTGTGTCTATGCAAAGTTTAAGAATGGGAAGTTTATCTTCCTTGTCCTGTATGTGGATGATATCTTACTTGCTAGTATTGATGTCAGTCTACTACTAGAGACAAAGAAGTTTTTGTCCTCAAAATTTGATATGAAAGATCTTGGTGAAGCTTCGTTCGTTCTAGGGATCGAGATTCACCTGAGATAGAAGTAAAGGGGTATTAGGACTAGTCACAAAAGTCATACATAGAAAAGATCTTAAAGAAATTCAGTATGCACAAATGTAGTCTCTCACCTGCTCCTATAGTCAAGGGCGACTAGATATGGGGATTTTCAATGCCCCAAGAATCAGTATGAGATCGATCAAATGAAAACTGGTTCCATATGCTTTAGCTATTGAAAGCTTGCAATATGCTCAAGGATGTACGCGCCCTAACTTGGCATTTGTTACCAGGTTACTTGGCAGATTCTAGAGCAATCCTGGAATAGAACACTAGAAATTAGTAAAGAAAGTCTTGCGTTATTTGCAAGGAACGAAAAGCCTCATGATGACGTATAGAAGATCAGATTCACTCCATATAGTGGGATATTTAGATTCTGATTATGTGGGAGATGATAGAAAATCCACATCTAGATATGTATTCACTCTCATAGGGGAGCTATTTCATGGAAAAGCTCAAAGCAAACTATCACTACATTGTCCACAATGTATGCCGAGTTCATAGCATGTTATGAGGCAACAGGGCAGGTGAACTGGCTAAAGAAGTTCATACCTAGTTTGAAGGTGGTTGACAACATCTATAGACCACTTAAGTTATACTACGATAATAATCCAGTAGTATAGTATACTCACAACAATAAGTCAAGTGGTGCTGCCAAACACATTGACATAAAGTATTATGTCGTGAGAGATAATTCTAGGATCATGTCATAAGTCTTGAGCATATAAGTACCGAAAAGATGCTCGTGGATCCGCTTACAAAAGGCTTACCACCCAACGTGTTCAGAGAACATGTAGCCGGCATGGGTTTAATGGGAAGCCTATAATTCCTGGACAAAAGAAGGCCCAAAGTTAAGTATCTATTTCAGAATAGAGTGGTGTGTTGTAGTTGTTAAATCTGTCGGCAATTGATCGTAACGATGAAACATGCTCTATGCGCTAATCTGTAATGGAATGAACAAAAGTAAATGATATGAAATTGAAAGATGGTAGGAGATCAAGGGGGGAGATTGTTAGATTGATCTCTAATCCCAAACTGGGCCCAACGGCCTAGTTGGGCCTTTGATCCATGCCCTGATCGGGGGCGCCTAGCCCACTATGGCTGGAGGGCCCCTGTCACACTATGCAATATATAGAGGTGGGGGCCGGCGGCTCTGAGTATGAGGTTCTCCTGAGCCAAACTCCCCACCAAAATCCCTAATCCGATCTAGAGGGGGCACAGCCAGTGATAGGAAGCCACCAGCCATGCTGCCTCACTCCACCGACGTCGACGCCTCTTCCTCAAACGTCGCTACCCATGCGCAGATTTCACTGACTCCATGGCGGACATGAGTGGATCCTCCTCCAAGGGCACAGACGGTCAGCCCTTTCCATCCCTTCCTCTCCCTCTAGATCTAGTAGTTCAAAGTTCTAGGGTGTGTTCATCATGTTTATAGTAAGATGTACCTGCTAGATCTACGGCTAAGGTCATGTTCTTTCCAACAGTGCCATCTCAGGAGGCGCTGGGACGCCGCAGCGCTGCCGGTTGATGACCACCGTGGTCCGCCCCGCACATGGCTAGGGAGCCACGGACCATCTCTGGCCATGACTTTTCCTTCCATGGGTGCGGCCGGGCATGGAGATTCTCCATCACCTCTACCTCGCTGCCGGCGAGCACCTTCCCCACCGGAAGCGGCCTTCTCTGGCATCCTCTGTGTCCAATTCACGACCAAGGACTTCGGGCAACAATAGAAGCTTTCCCAGGGTGTTTTCTGAAGAAACTGTGATTTAGATGAATAGTGCACTACAGGGGTTTTCTTTTTCTTTTTGTGTTTTTAGCTGAAACTTGTGAATTTCATAACTAATTGTAGAAGCATGATAAAAATATGAAATTTGTTCTGTAGCCTTGTTATGATATGATCTATCTAGAAAAATATGAGTTAGGCTAAATTAATAGTTTTTCTATGCTTAAAAATTACCTATTTTAATTATAAAATGGACCTTGCAAGATTTTTATAGGCTAAAATAATTATCCTTTAATCATCATACTTTTTGTGTATGCTTAACATGCTTAGGCCAGTCTTCACAAAAAGTTTGGTACTGTTTTGAATTAGTTGACTTGGTTAATTAATTTAAGTGTTTAAATGCCTTTCCCATAATTAATAATTATTAAAATGAATTAGGTAAATGCTTAAATGGCTTTGGTGTATTTTGATCATTGTTTGTGGAACTTGGAACACCCAAACCTGTGCTTTTCCTTTTAAATGTTAGTTTCTTTCTTTTTAGTTAGATAATCCACTTGTTGGTTAATAATTCAAATGATTTACTCAATTACTTAGTTAATAAATGCATGTGTATAAGTCATGTGATGTTGCCTTGCTTACCCTTATGGTGAGTAGCTATGTTAATAGTGGTTGATGATCCATGAAGTTCATTACTCATACATAATCTTGGTAGGAGCTTAGAGGAGCACTTGGTTGCACTTGTATGTTGAAATGGCTGCATCAACAGTTCCTGCTAAGTGGCGGTTTTCATAATGATAATCATGTTTTCTGTGAAAGTGTTGTATACAAAAGTTGTAGATAACTTCCATGTCTTACTTTTCCTAAAGTTTAATGAGTTTAGGCCAGCTGGTTTGGGAGTTATGCCTTTTGCAAGTTCCCTGTCAGTTTCTGATTACTTTTTGAACAGATCTGAAAGGTGATGCTTTATGACTTAGTTAACCTTTGAATCACCTTTTTCTAACAACTAAAAAGCTGTAATAATTTTCATAGTCTTTCCAAAATGTTAAGGATCACAACTTTTTGTGATCTAGAACTCTAGTTACAGATGTTTGAAGTTTGATGCCAGATTCTGTCCAAGTCTGGACAGAAATGTTTACTTGTATTGTTTGACCCTGGTAACTGTGGAATTAGCTCTAGATGATAATAAGAAAGTTCTTGGTAATTTCCTTAGCTTTTCAGAAAGTCTAGGATCACCTTTGCTGGATGTCTAGATCCTTCAGTTATGATTGTTAGAAGTAGCTGTTGTGCTGCTATCCTGGATTTGTGTGTACCTAGAGTTGATTGTTTAGCTCACTCTTGCTTAAGTGTTGATAGTGTAGCTTAAGGCTTCATTAATGTTAACTTAGTACACCTGAGTCCTCTTGTAATCCTGCTGTTATTGTGAACAAGTCATTAGCTAATAATTGGTCATGTTGCATAATGTTTTAAGATGCTTTCTATATATATAGTTATAAAAGCTTTGATCATGTTTCTTATAACTTGATGAACTTGAGATGTTTACCATAAAAGTGGAACCTTTAAGTACTTATATGCTGGTTGAATGAAGTGTTTGCATATGTTAAGCTAGATATGCTTTGCTATCTTAGCATGATAGGTTGGTGTAATGTTTAGTTAAATAACTTGCTTTCTAGTACTCAAGTCAATGATGCGGTCTTGTCCTGGTCTTGCTCAACTATGGTATTGTGATATGTATTTCTTTCTTGATAAGCACATGATCAGCTTGTTAGTCCAATAATTAGAATGTCTTGTGAAGCATAATCCTAGTTGTACCACGAAGGAAAGTTGTACTCAACTTTCTTAGGTTAGTTTAAGTTCTGTTTTGCACTTGTGTGTCTTTCATCATGCATCATGACATGCATTCCATCATGTTAACCAAAGCATCATTTATTACGTGTAGTGTACGAGAGTGAGAAGATTCATGTCGATCGAGTTTTGGAGGAGGTCCATCCACCATGGTGTTGGTGCCAAGTTTAGTTTCTAGATCCTCTGTGGAACTAACCTTCTCTGCAATGTAGGCAAGCCCCAGTGCATACCACCCTTCTCTTAGTATTTACAAATCTTTATTACACTTTAAGTGTTGTGAGATGTGCATTAAGTAATTAGGAGTTGGTCGAATACCATTGCTCCATCATTACTTTTATAATCAGGTATCCTTAGCTACACGCTGCTAGTATGAGTAGGTCGATATCTTCTAAATACTTAGTAATGCTTAGACTTCGGTAGTGAAAGCATCTAGGCCCCTAGTTGGGTTTCAGGTGATTAATGACGACACAAGATTATTGTGACTAACGTGTGTTTTGCAGAGGCAATTTGAGTTAGGTCATGATAATGGCAATTATTTGGGCAACCATTGGTTTTCATGCCCCTATTGGTGGAATTCATTTTGGTTTTCAAAGGATGGATGACAAGGTTAATGACGAACTAGTTCTAAGTGTCGGTTGGTGTTTAGAGACACTTAGAGTAGTTTAGGACTTTGTTTTTCCTTTGGCCATACTATAAAGGGGGTATGAACTAGTAGCTTGACCTAGGTGAGTCTAATGTGTTAGGTGTGGTGCACACTTGTCAAACTAGCACTAGGTAGCTCAGGGATAGCCCAAAGATCAAGTGGAACAATCCCCATTCACAAAGATTTTGAATTAGAAGTGAAATGAGGGGTTGATCAGGCGTCAGACCATTCTTTGGCGTGGTCGTTGGACCAATCAACTAGGTCCTGACACCTACATGACGCATTCATAGAGAGTCAAGGTGGAGAAGGGTCGTCGGACCCTAAGAAGCAACGACATCGGACTAGACGAGAACACTGTTCACATGAAGGTATGCTTCAGGAACCATTGGACCATGGTGAACAGGAAGGCATCGGACTCACAGGGATCCCTGGTCTGATAGTGTACAGAATCTACACCGAGAGGGTTTTGGCACGTCAGACTAGGCCGACAAGGGGTCGTCAGACCCTACTGTAGCGCTAAGTGACTGCAATGGATCTTTCTGACATAGTGAGCATGTTGTTTCTTCTATGAGGGTCAGACCTTGACTTCACGGTCCAGCACCTAGGCGTCTACCAGTCTGACGGCTCACAAATAGAAGGGATTTGGCCCCAACGGCTATTTGTTTGAGTGGGGGGTATTTATACCTTTCCTACTCATCCAATTCCCCTCTCTTGCCCACTTGTTAAGCTGAGGAAACACTTTGGAGTGCAAGGGAGAGCAAGAGCCTAGTGGGGTGAATGAGATTTGATAATCCAAGATTAAGGATCTTATTAGTGCATGGGGAGTAGCAAGTGTGCATCCACCTTTCTCATTAGGCTTGTCTTGGTCAAGTGGGAGTTTATGCTTGTTACTCTTGGTGATCGCCATCACCTAGATGGCTCGGTGGTGATTGGAAGCTTGGTGATCATCCGGAGGAGCTTGTGGATGACCCAAGTCATGGTGTGAGCGGTTGTGGGTGATTCACCGCGATGGAGTGTCAAAGAATCAGCCTGTAGAGAGCACTTGATCCTTGCGTGGATCAAGGGGGAGCTACACCCTTGCGTGGGTGCTCCAACGAGGACTAGTGGAGAGTGGCGACACTCCGATACCTCAAAAAAACATTGCCATGTTCCTCTCCCTCTCTTTACTTTGGGCATTTACATTTGAGCAATTCAATTCATGTCTTTACATTCATAGAATTGCCTATGCTAAAGTAGGATTGGAACCTAGGGTGCCAAACTTTTGTGCGGTAGAACAATAGAAACACTTTTAGGCACAAGGCGGTGAAATGGGCTAAGTGTAGGGCTTAATTATTGCAAGAAATTTAGAATTAGCCCAATTCAACCCCCCCTCTTGAGCATCTTGATCCTTTCAATTGTTATCAGAGCCGAGTGCTCCTTAAAATAGGCTTAACCTGCCTAGAGCAAGATGTCCCATAGGGATGGACCCCTCCCTTCTTTAAGGGAGATGATTTTCCTTATTGGAAAATTCACATGGAGGTGTACCTAGAGGCTATAGATGTTGGAGTGCTTAGAGCCGCCACACAAGGCTTCCCAAAACCTAAGGACCCCACCAACCCCATTGGTGATGAGGTAAATTATGAGAAGTGGAATGGAAAGGCCAAAAATACCCTCTTTAGAGGCCTTTGCAAGGATGTCTTTAACCATGTGCGGAACTACAAAGACTCCCATGCACTATGGTCGGACATTTGTGCGCTCCATGAGGGAACCAAGAGTGAGCTGCGAAGAACGCTATCACCTTGTGATGAAGAAGCTTAATTCATTTGAAATGCTTCCTAGTGAAAGTGCTAATAAAATGTATTCTCACTTGAATGTTCTTATAGAGGAGGTAAATGGACATGGACTCACTCAAATGCAACCGTCTGATGTTGTAAGAAAGATCTTGAGTGTCCTCCCAATTGACAAGCATGGGCATATTCTGACAGTGCTTCATCAAGGTGATCTTTCCACCGCTACAGCCAACTCAAATATTGGGGAAGATCAATGCACATGAGATGTACATGCACATCACTTCTCAAGAGGGCTCCTCTTCCTCCAAGAAGAAAGACTTAGCACTCAAGTCTAGCCAAGAGAAGAGGGGCAAAGAAAAAGCTATTCATGATAGCTCAAGTGATGATGAAGTTGATGATGCTAGTCTTGCTCTCATGGTGTGAAGAACCACCAAGATGCTCAAAAAGCTAAACAAGAATGGTGTCATGTTTGATGGCAAGAAGAAATTCATAACTAGTAGTAGAAGGAAGCCCATCTCTGAAATGGATTGCTACAATTGTGGAGAACTTGGTCATCTAGCTCATCAATATCCCAAGCCCAAGAAAGACAAGTAAGAAGAAGTACAAGGGCAAGAAAGATGACTCAAGTGAAGATGATGAAGAGAAGAACAACAAGCCATACAAGAAGAAGGATGGTAAGAAGAAGGAATATCACAAGAAGAAGAATGGCAAGGCTTACATTGTTGGTGATTGGCTCATGGATATTGAATCATCAAGTGGCTCATCCGGTGATGAAAGTGATAATGAGAAAGAGAAGGTGGCTGCTCTTGTGGTTGGTTCTTCACTATCTCCACCTCCACCACCACCACCGCCATCATCCTCTACACACCTATGCCTCATGTCCAAGGTTGAACTGAAAGGTACAAAGTGATGATGATAGTAGTGGTAATGACAGTGCTAGTGATGATGAGAATGGTAGTGATAGTGATGAAGAATTTGAATCTCCTTCTTATGATGATCTTGTTAAATTGATAAACTCATACACTAAAATCATTAGAAAGATAAGAGCTAAAAATGAGAAGCTAGAACTTGAGAATGATTCACTCTTAGCAAAATATGACATAGCCAAAAAAGTTAGTGACGAGCTTATAGAAGAAAATAAAATTGTGTCATCCAAGCTCAAGGAGCTCAAAACCTCTAAAAAGGAGCTTAGAGAAAAACATGATAAACTTGAGGGGATACACAATGAGTTCATCACTAGATATAACTTGCTAAAAGAAGAGTACACCAATCTCAAGGTTAATCATGACAATCTAGTGCTTTCTCATGAGTATTTATCCAATGAGCTGCATGATGCTATTAACAATGTTGTTAAGATTGATATAGCCACATCATGTGATGACTTGATTGTTGAAAGCATTGAGCAAGGTTCTAGTAGAAAAGGCAAGAAAGTGGTTGAGTCCAACAACTATGATGATTACATCAAGCTCAAGAATAAGAATGAGAAGCTTAAGAAAGATCATGAGAAGCTAGCAACCACCAACACGATTGTGATAGAGAACCTTGACAATGATCATGATTTGGCTCTTGAGAATGAAATGCTTAGAGAAGAGAACAAGAGACTCAAGATGGAGAAGAATCTTGAGGAGCTATCAACTCATGATGAACTTATAGAAGAAAATAAGAAACTCAAGTTGGAGAAGGAATATCTCAAGATCGGTTTGAGCAAGTTCACAAGAGGCCAATATCTTCAAAGTGAGCTACTAATGAACACTGTGATGAAGATGGATAGAAGTGGTATTAGATTCTTGGCAAATCAAGAGAAGAAGGTTGAATCTCAATATGAACAATACAAGTCAAAGCCCAAGCATGCTAGGCCCTTTGCTTTCAATGCTCACTACATGCTTAGAAAAAATTCTAGTGGAAAGATAAAAATCATGTTCTTAGGTCCACCAAACAAGAATAGTCCTAAGCAAATTTTGGGTTGCTAAGTCACTAGTTGAGAAAGTTAAGGGCCCTCATCAAGTTTGCGTCCCTAAACAACAAGCTTGATCTCTTGTATGTGTAGGTGAACTACAAGACCGGTGGAAGTTATTGGGTTATTGATAGTGGTTGCACTCAACATATGACCGGTGATCCTCGTATGTTCACCTCACTAGATGAAGAAGTGGATTGTCAAGAAAAAATTACATTTGGTGACAATTCAAAGGGAAAAGTACAAGGGTTGGGCAAAGTTGCAATATTAATGACCACTCAATATCAAATGTGCTATATGTTGCTTCATTGAGCTTCAATTTGCTATCCATTGGACAATTGTGTCATCTTGGCTTTCAATGCTTATTCATCAAGAAACAAGTGGTTGTATCAAAGAAAGACAATGATCAAGTCATATTCAAAGGCTTTAGATACAACAATCTATATCTAGTTGATTTCACCTCCGAAGATGCTAACTTAAAGACATGTTTATTCACCAAGACATCACTTGGGTGGCTTTGGCATAGGAGACTTGCACATGTTGGGATGAGCTCACTCAAGAAACTAAGGAAGAATGAGTTAGTGAGAGGTTTGAAGGATGTGAAGTTTGAGAAGGACAAGCTTTGTAGTGCATGTCAAGCTGGCAAGCAAGTTGCTAACACTCATCCAACCAAAGCTTACATGTCAACAACAAGAGTGCATGAGCTTCTCCGTATGGATCTATTTGGACCAACAACCTACAAGAGTTAGGGAGGCAATCTGATGAGGACATCACTCCTTTGGATGTACCAGCTGATCCTCCAACCGTCATGCAAGGTCCAATGACCCGGGCTCGAATGCGTCAACTCAATTTACAGGTGAGCTCGTTCTTAAGCGATCCTTTTCATACTTTTGAGAATAGACTACTACCTAATGATGTTATCTTGCTTAGGAACATTGGAGAGGGTCAAGAGGGACTAAGAGGACGTGGAGGAGGTGATGATGACCAGCAAGGACGTCCAACACAAGCTGGAGGCCCTAGTCCAACACTGAATTCGAGTCTGCCTCGGCCTCCAGGACCAGTCTGCCTTAAACTGGTCGCCTAGGACGCATCCGGACTCCGTTTTCGATGGTCCACATATGGATGAAAATCTAATTTGATAAGGAAGACAATCCAAGTGGTTTCATGTCAAAATCTGTTCTGAATCAACGGGAATCGTCAAAACAAGTCAGCATCTAGAATCTGCTAGGGTGCTGCGACACCGTCTTTTGGTCCGTTGGACCATGTATCGAGTTTGGGCCCATTAGGGGCGCGTCCAGTGGTCTTGCACGACCCTAGAGTCTTCATAAACAGCTATCGCCCCTCCATTAGGGTTTGGGTTTTTGCTTAGATTATTCTGTCAAGAAACAGTTTCGCCATTCATCGGTTTGTGAGACCCCAACTCGTGAGATTAATCATACATCTGCAATTTGGTTGCGATCTTTCTTGTTCTTGCTTGTGTTCTTCGTTGCGCAGGCAGGGATTAGCCTTCTTGGCGAGGTCAACCTAGTCCATGACTCGGTTGATAACCAGAGGAGCTGTGGTGCTAAGATTGCAGGGTTCGATCTTTCGAACTGAAGCCGGATCGGTGTGTCATTCTCCACCACAACGATAGTTACCATCACCTTATGGAAGATCGGGATCTCGTCCCCATTAAGTGGTAATCAGAGCTAAGGTATACTGTTAGGTTTACTTTTATTCCCTAGTTTGAGTGTTTCGTATTCGTCCCATAGTCCAGTGCCATACTTGTTTTTCCTATCCTATAACCTTCCGCGCCATAGCCTTTGCATATTTCAGTTTCAGAGTCCATCGTGTTGAGTTTGTGTCCTAGTCGAGGTCTTGTTGCTGGTTAGGTCATGTTAGAGTCCAGTTCGTGTGTTTTCCCCCATCGTTTCCATCAAATCTTGGTTGTTGTGACCAATTTTGCACACATTGTTCCCGTTTTGTCCTCTAATTCGGAGCCAATTCTTAAAACTGGTCCAGTTTTCGCAAACGAACTCCATTTTCGATGTTCCATATATGCAAATCGATTAGAAAAAAAATTCACAAGATCCTCGTTTCGTGGTCACAAGGTTTTTGTCGATTTTCATCCAGTTTTCTAAAAATTCCATAGGCCACGTCTTACACTTGTTTGAGCTCATATTTTCTGTGGTTACTGCTTTTGTGCTCCTAAGTAAAGGAAAAATATCAAAAAAAATAAAATAAAAAAGTCGAAATTTCCCAGAAAAACAGTGATAGCCCAAAAAATAGAAAAAAAGAGAGGGGCAAAAGAGGAACAATATCTAGAGGAGCCCAAAGTGAGCTGTGTATGCGTGTGCTGTCTGGTTTCTTGTTTGTGTTGCTGTTTCCATCCACCATACTTGTTTTTCTCATACCTATCACCTTGCTATCCACCATACTTTTGTCACAACCTGGTACTTGCAACACTTTAGACCAGCAACGAGAACAAGTACTTTGGACTATAATTCAGCATTACTTTCTGTTACTGACTTGTGTGCTAGATATACATATTACTCTTTGTTGGCCTTCCAAGCTCCACAAATTCTTCAGATCAGTACAGACAAAGGGCCTTGCAATCTCGGTACCACTACCTCACAGGTATCACGAACCAGCCGCTGGTTGTACCACCCACTGCTTGCATTGGTAAGAACTTGGTAAAAGCTTGGTAAGACGCTTCCACTTGCTGTGAAAAGTGACACCACTACAACCACGTAGTCATTTGGTAGGGATAACTTTCACCTATTTGTTCCTATTTTTGTATTTTCAATGGCAGGAGGTGAACAGACTGCAGATAACAATCCTAAGGGTTTCAGCGAGTGTGTCAGCTAAGAGCAACTACAAGCTGTTATAGAGGATGCCTAAAAAAGGATGAATGAGGCCATCAGGAAGGCCGTTACCAACGCACTCATTGAACTCAACATTGGCAATAGCATGGAGAGATTGGACAAGCGAATTTCCACGCTAACCGACAAGGTTACTGAGTTGGAAACCTTTGTGGCGGGCAACAACCACGTTTTCGGTAGCAACACCGATGGTCAAGACACGGTGCATGATGCCGCTGGAAACATAGGTCGAGCAGCTATCCGACAAGAGAGATTACGGCAACGTCTTTGCCGCAACACGATAGGTATGGGTGGTGTCCACCA
This sequence comes from Miscanthus floridulus, assembly GCF_019320115.1. Lineage (NCBI taxonomy): Eukaryota > Viridiplantae > Streptophyta > Magnoliopsida > Poales > Poaceae > Miscanthus > Miscanthus floridulus. The sequence goes on from NC_089596.1 coordinate 49,112,090, forward strand.
CCACCACCGTCAAGGTAATAATCACCGTGTGCCCGATGATCCTTATGCTAAGATTAAGTTCACAATACCATCTTTTTCGGGTCATTATGATGCTAAGGGATATCTTGAGTGGGTGATGATGGTAGAACAAAAGTTTAGTGCCCACCTTGTACCTGAGCAGCATAGAGTTAGACAAGCTACTAGTGAGTTTAAGGATTTTGCCATTATTTGGTGGAATGGGCTAGCTGCACAGGATGCTTTACCTAGTACATGGGAAGAACTTAAGGTAGCTATGCATGATCATTTTGTTCCTCCTTATCATAGAGACTTGCGTAAGAAATTGATGCGTTTAGAACAAGGAGATAAATCTGTACAGGATTACTATGGTGAGCTCCAAAAGGGATTGATGCGCTATAGTGTTGTAGAGGGAAACAAAGATGCCATTTGTCGTTTTTATTCTGGTTTGAGGCATGACATTCAGGACATTGTTGATTATAAAGAATTTAACACTGTCAAGCAGTTGTTTCAGTTTGCTATGCTTGCAGAAAAGGAATTGTAGGGGTGTGAACAGCAGGGCAAGAGCAAGGTCAGCACCAGCACATACACGCCATGCTCGGCACCATCTTTGGGGCTGACCAAGCCAACCACTTTTCAGACGCCTCCACCAGTGAGCAAGCGACCAACAGCCTCTGGAGTTTCCGCTACACCTAAGACACCTCCTGCATGACCTTTAGATTTAGGTAAAAATTCTTTGCAGGTGCCTACCAAGAGTTCCTCATCCATTGCATCGATGGGACGCACTTTGGGTATTCAGTGCCACCACTACCATGGCATTGGCCATGTGCAGAAGGACTGCCTAAGTCAGCGGGCATATATTGCTATAGAAGATGGTTACATCAGCACCTCTAACATTGAGGATGAAGAAGACCAAGATGCAGATGAGGAGGACGGCAAAGTCCTTGGTGACGAGGCCACGGCGTCCTATAGGAGCATTATTGTACAACGGGTGCTCAGCTCACAAGTCCAGCAACCTGAGAAGCTACAACGCCATAACTTGTTCTAGATTTTCTTCATCATCAGCGACCGTCGAGCACGTGTCATTATTGATGGAGGTAGCTGCAACAATTTGGTGAGTTCTGATTTGGTCAAGAAGCTTAGCTTGACCACACGCCCACACCCACGTCCATATCATATTCAGTGGCTAAATGATTCTGGTAAAGCAAAGGTAACACAAACTTGTAGAGTTTTATTTTCCATTGGTTCTTATGCTGATTCTGTTGATTGTGATGTGGTACCTATGCAAGCTTGTTCACTTTTATTGGGTCATCCTTGGGAACATGATAATGATGCTACACACATGGTAGAAGTAATAAATACACTTTTATGCATAAAGGAAAGAAAATTACTTTGGTACCTTTGACCCCTGCTCAAATTGTACAAGCTGATAGAGAACTCACTGCTAGTTTGAATGATGTTCAATCTGAAAATCAGCAAGTTGCTAATTCTATTTTCCCACCTAAAAAGGATAAGTCTACATCTATTTCTAAGGCTGAGGGGACTAAATTGAAGGGTGGTGTTATGCTTGCAACAAAATGTGACTTTGTTGAAATTTCTGATGATGATATTTGCTATGCTTTGGTATGCAAACGAGCTATGTTTTCACTTGATGATATTGTTAGCTCGGTGCCTCCTACTATCACTAACCTTTTGCAGGAGTATGAGGACATTTTTCTAGCTGAGATACCCCTAGGGCTGCCACCTATGAGAGGGATAGAGCATCAAATCGATTTGATTCCAGGAGCGACCTTGCCCAACATGAGCTGCATATCAAACCAATCCTAAGGAGACTAAGGAAATTTAGCGGCAAGTCCAAGACCTTTTGGACCATGGGTATGTACGTGAAAGCCTTAGTCCTTGTGCCATTCCTGTACTTTTGGTTCCTAAGAAAGATGGAAGTTGGCATATGTGTGTTGATTGTAGAGCCATCAATAATATTACTATTCAGGTATCGTCATCCTATTCCTAGGCTCGACGACATGCTTGATGAGTTGTGTGGTTCTATAATTTTCACTAAGATTGAACTTGCGAAGTGGCTACCACCAGATTAGAATGAAACTTGGAGATGAATGGAAAACTGCATTTAAAACCAAATTTGGGTTGTATGAGTGGTTAGTTATGCCTTTTGGTTTGACAAATGCACCTAGCACTTTCATGCGCTTAATGAATGAGGTTTTAAGAGTTTTTATTGGTCATTTTGTGGTAGTTTACTTTGATGATATATTGATTTACAGCAAGTCTTTTGATGAACATATGGATCACTTATGTGCTGTTTTTAATGCCTTACTGTGATGCACGTTTATTTGGTAACCTTGAGAAGTGCATCTTTTGCACGGATCGAGTTTCTTTTCTTGGCTATGTTGTAACTCCACAGGGAATTGAGGTGGACAAGATGAAAATTGAAGTCATAAAGAGCTGGTCGGTTCCCCAAACTGTCACACAGGTGAGGAGTTTTCTTGGTCTTGCAGGATTCTACCGCCGCTTCGTCAAAGATTTCAGCACCATTGCTACCCCATTGCATGAGTTGACGAAGAAAGGAGTGGTGTTTCATTGGGGAGAGGCATATGAGGAGTCCTTTGGCACTTTGAAGGACAAACTTACACATGCACCATTGCTGCAACTTCCAAATTTTGGTAAGACTTTTGAGCTAGAATGTGATGCTAGTGGAGTTGGCATTGGTGGTGTTTTGATGCAAGACGGTAAACATGTTGCTTACTTTAGTGAAAAACTACATGGCCCTATTCTTAATTATTCCACGTATGATAAAGAATTGTATGCACTTGTTCCGTTCTTTAGAGACTGTGGCGTCATTATTTGTGGCCTAAAGAATTTGTTATTCATTCTAATCATGAATCGCTTAAGTATCTTCGCTCTCAAAATAATCTGAATCATAGGCATGCTAAATGGGTTGAATTTATTGAGTCTTTTCCTTATATTATCAAACACAAGAAAGGGAAGGATAATGTGATTGTTGATGCTTTGTCTAGAAGATATACATTGCTGTCTCAACTTGATTGCCAGGATTTTTGGTCTTCAATCCATTAAAGAACTAATATGCGCTTGATCCTGATTTTAAGGATGTGTTGCTTAATTGTAGAGAGGGACGCACATGGAATAAGTTTATGATCAGCGATGGGTTTTTGTTTAGAGCTAACCACCTATGCATTCCAATTGGTTCCGTTTGTCTTTTGTTGTTGCAAGAGGCACATGGAGGCTGGATTGATGGGACATTTTGGTGCCTAAGAAGACAGAGGAGGTGTTGTCCACACACTTCTTTTGGCCTAGGATGAGGCGTGATGTGGAGCGGTATGTGGCTCGGTGTGCCACATGTCAAAAAGCTAAGTCGCGATTGAACCCACATGGTTTGTATATGCCTCTTCCTGTTCCTTCTACTCCTTGGGCAGATATATCTATGGATTTTGTGTTGGGATTGCCAAGGACTAAGAGGGGGAGGGATAGTATTTTTGTGGTGGTTGATCAGTTTTTCTAAGATGGCACATTTTATTCCTTGTCATAAGAGCGACGATGTTGTTCATATTGCTGACCTTTTCTTTCAAGAGATTGTTCGCTTGCATGGTATGCCTTCTACTATTGTTTCAGATCAGTGATGCAAAATTCTTGAGTCATTTTTGGCGCACGTTGTGGAATAAATTAGGAGACCAAGCTACTGTTTTCTACAACATGTCATCCCCAAACTGATAGGGCAAACTGAGGTTGTGAATCGAACATTGTCCACCATGTTGAGAGCCATTTTGAAGCGCAATTTGAAGATGTGGGAAGAGTGTTTGCTGCATGTGGAGTTTGCATATAACAGGGCGGAACATTCCACCACCAAGGTAAGTCCTTTTTAGGTAGTGTATGGTTTTAATCCTCATGCTCCTATTGATCTTTTGCCTTTACCTACCACTGAGAGAATACATAGTGATGCTAGAGAGCGTGCTGATTTTATTCGTAAGTTGCATGAAACAACTAAAGCAAATATTGAAAGCATGAATGAAAAGTATAGAATTGCTGGTAGTAAAGGTAGAAAAGAGATTAAACTTGAATCGGGTGATTTGGTTTGGTTACATTTAAGAAAAGATAGATTTCCTAAGCTACGTAAGTCTAAATTAATGCCAAAAGCAGCAGGTCCTTATAAGATTATTGAGAAAATAAATGATAATGCATACAAACTTGAGTTGCCACCTGAGTTTGGGGTAAGTCCCACATTTAACATTGTAGATTTGAAACCTTATTTGGGAGAAGAAGATGAGCTTGAGTCAAGGATGACTCCAATTCAAGAGGGGGAGGATGATGAGGACATCAATCCTTTGGATGTACCAGCTGATCCTCCAACCATCATGCAAGGTCCAATGACCCTGGGCTCGAATGCGTCAACTCAATTTACAGGTGAGCTCGTTCTTAAGCGATCCTTTTCATACTTTTGAGAATAGACTACTACCTAATGATGTTATCTTGCTTAGGAACATTGGAGAGGGTCAAGAGGGACTAAGAGGACGTGGAGGAGGTGATGATGACCAGCAAGGACGTCCAACACAAGCCGGAGGCCCAGTCCAACACGAATTCGAGTCTGCCTCGGCTTCCAGGACCAGTCTGCCTTAAACTGGTCGCCTAGGACGCATCCGGACTCCATTTTCGATGATCCACATATGGATGGAAAGCTAATTTCATAAGGAAGACAATCCAAGTGGTTTCATGTCAAAAGCTATTCGAAATCAATGGGAATCGTCAAAACAAGTCAGCATCCAGAATCTGCCAGGGTGCTACGACACCGTCTTTTGGTCCGTTGGACCATGTATCGAGTTTGGGCCCATTAGGGGCGCGTCCAGGGGTCTTGCACGACCCTAGAGTCTTCATAAACAGCTGCCGCCCCTCCATTAGGGTTTGGGTTTTGCTTAGATTATTCTGTCAAGAAACAGTTTCGCCGTTCATCGGTTTGTGAGATCCCAACTCGTGAGATTAATCATACATTTGCAATTTGGTTGCGATCTTTCTTGTTCTTGCTTGTGTTCTTCGTTGCGTAGGCAGGGATTAGCCTTCTTGGCGAGGTCAACCTGGTTCGTGACTCGGTTAATAACTAGAGGAGCTGTGGTGCTAAGATTGCAGGGTTCGATCTTTCGATCTGAAGCCAGATCGGTGTGTCATTCTCCGCCACAACGATAGTTACCATCACCTGATGGAAGATTGGGATCCCCATCCCCATTACAATCACTATTGTCTTATTATAGTTTATGATTATTCAAGATACACTTGAGTGCTCTTCCTTCATGACAAGACCGAAGTGATCGCATGTTTCAAGAAGTTTGCCAAGAGAGCACAAAATGAATTTGATGTGAAGATCAAGAAGATAAGAAGCGACAATGGAAAAGAATTTGTGAACACAAACATTAAAAGTATTGTGATGAAGTCAGGATCAAGCATGAAGTCTCCGCAACCTACACTCAACAAAATGGTGTAGTAGAGAGAAAGAACCGGACACTAATCACCCTTGCAAGAACAATGCTTGATGAGTACAACACACCATAAGATTTATGGGCGGAAGCTATCAACATCTCATGCTATGTATCAAACTGCTTATTCCTTCAAAAATTTCTTAGCAAGACCCCTTATGAGTTGCTCAATGGGAAGAAGCCAAACGTCTCATTCTTCCAGGTGTTTGGTTGCAAATGCTACATCTACAAGAAGCGACAACACCTAGGAAAGTTCTAAAGACGTTGTGATATTGGTTTTCTTGTTGGTTACTCATCAAAGTCCAAAGCATATCGAGTATTCAATCATGCCATCGGCTTGGTAGAAGAAACATATGATGTGGAATATAATTAATCCAATGGCTCCCAAGGAGCTCATGAGAATCTTGATGATGTAGGTGATGAACCATTGAGGGATGCCATGAAGAACATTCTGGTTGGACACATCAAGCCTAAAGATGTTGAAGATGAAGTGTGAGTGATTGATCCACCTTCATCAAATGTGCCACAAAATGATGATAAAGATGGGAGAGTAGAAAATGAAGACACTCATGTCTCCCATAATCAAATGGTGGCACAAGCTCAAGATGTTGATGCTCCACAACCTCCTCCTCAAGTGGTTGATAGAAGAAATTCACCTCTACTGCAAGCACATCCACAAGATCTCATAATAGGAAATCCTTCAAAGGGTGTAATGACTCACTCTCAAAAACTTGCTTCATTTATTGAACATCACTCTTTTATTTCTTGCATTGAACCTAAAGTGTAGAGGAAGCTCTTCAAGATCTAGATTGGATAAATGCCATGCATGAAGAATTGAACAACTTCACTCGCAATGAAGTTTGGACACTTGAAGAGCGACCACAAGATGCAAGAGTCATTGGAACAAAGTGGGTGTTCTGCAATAAGCAAGATGATCAGTGCGTTGTTGTGAGGAACAAGGCAAGGCTAGCTGCAAAGGGGTTCTCTCAAGTTGAAGGTTTGGATTTTGGAGAGACCTTTGCGCCGGTTGCAAGACTTGAAGCCATTCGTATCCTTATTGCACATGCATCTCATCATGAAATGAAATTATACCAAATGGATGTTAAAAGTGCTTTTTTTAATGGCTTCATAAATGAACTAGTCTATGTTGATCAACCTCATGGGTTTGAAGACCCTAGATATCCTAATCATGTTTATAGGTTGTGCAAGGTGCTATATGGGCTAAAGCAAGCCCCAAGAGCTTGGTATGAGCTGCCTTCAGGATTTCTTCATTGAGAAGGGCTTCACTATTGGGAAGGTCGACACCACACTATTCACCAAGAAGCTTAATGGAGAGATCTTCATTTGTCAAGTATATGTTGATGATATCATCTTTGGCTCAAGAAATGGATACTATTGCAAAGAGTTTGGTGATTTGATGTCGAAGGAGTTCGAGATGTCTATGATTGGAGAGCTTACATTCTTTCTTGTTTTCAAGTCAAGCAAATGAGAGAAGAGATTTTCATCTCTCAAGAAAAGTATACCAAGGATCTTCTCAAGAGGATCAAAATGGATGAATGTAAGCCAGTCAAGATGCCAATGCCATCAAATGGACATCTCGATCAAGATGAGGGAGGTAAATCGGTTGATCAAACTCTCTGCAGTTCTATGATTGGTAGCTTGTTATACTTGACCGCATCGAGGCCTGACATCATGTTTAGTGTGTGTATGTATGCTAGATTTCAAGCTAGTCCTTAGGTGGCTCACTTAGTTGCCATTAAAAGAATCCTTATGTACCTTAAGCACACATCAAGCATTGGCCTTTGGTATCCCAAAGGAGCTAGATTTCAACTCATTGGGTATTTTGATTTGGATTGCACGGGTTGCAAGATTGATAGGAAAAGCACATCTAGAGGGTGCCACTTGCTTGGTAGATCACTAGTGTCTTAGACCTCTAAGAAGCAAAATAGTGTGGCCTTGTCCACTGCTCAGGCGAAGTACATTGCAGCGGGTGCTTGTTGTGCACAAATCCTTTACATGAAGCAAACTCTTCTAGACTATGGTGTAGTTCTAGAAAAGGTAATTCTTTTATGTGACAATGAGATCATGGTAAAACTTGCTAATAACCTGGTTCAACACTCTCGCACCAAGCACATAGATATCCGTCATCACTTTCTTAGAGATCACGTTGCTAAAAATGATATATCACTTGAAGGTGTAAGGACCAAGGATCAATTGGCGGATATCTTCACAAAACCGCTAGATGAGGCTATGTTTTGTAGGTTGAGGAATGAGCTCAATGTGATTGACCTAAGCAACTTCACTAAAAAATGAGCTTGTGTTGACCCTTGCATTGCATTGTAATATAAAACATCTTTAATTTTTAGTAATGCACTTAGGACTTGTCTAACATGGTTAAGATAACCGCCGTAAAGCATGTGAAAAAGCTTAACCTTGGATCAAACTTGACAAGCAACTAGATTTACCTTTCTTGTATTTCATTACATATGCATGTGTTGCTTTGTCATTTCTTTTTGGTTATGGTTTGAGCATCTACTGTGTTCGTCCACAAATAGGGAGAGCATTTGAAGCTCCTTATGGTTGAAATCCCTATTGTGTGGCCACATGATGTCTCATCGCCCCTTTTGTTGCCTATTTTCATAAAAAAATATATAGCCAAAGGAAAAATATGTTGAAAAACTTGAGGGCTTCAGAGATGGTTCCCATACCAGTTCCAATTAGGTGTTTATTTAGTTCTTATTTGAGTTGGAACTTGATTGGGAGAAAGCGTCGCAAAGATCATCGAAGAAAAGGAAGGAGCAGTTGGACCGCTGATCCAAAGGTGTCGGACCGTCCGACTCTCACAAGACCGGCAAAATGAATAGGGCGCGCATACCAGTCCGAACGACTATGATCTTCTGAGTCCGATGCTTGCTGACTATGCCACGCTCCTATACTGGCTGACCTGTTTGGTCCAACGTATAGTGTCGGCCTAGGTCCGATGGTGAAAAGGCCATTTTGAATCTCTTTGTATAGCCTCGGACCATGGAAAACTGGAGCCCGATGATTTCATCATTTCGGTCCAACGCTTGGTGGAAAGGCGCGATTGTTTTCTAATCCAAATCTAATGCATGGGGCCCATAGTCCTCTTTTCCCTTTCCAGCAACCACCTGTCTCTCTCACTCTCTTCTATCAAGTGGGGCTGCAGGCACTTTCCCTTCCCAATTTAGAACCATTGGCGCCCATGTCTTAACCTTAACTGCCGTGCCACCGCATTCGTGCCACAGCTCTCACGCTCAGTCTCAGCATCCCTCTATGTGCCACCGTTCTCGCACGCTATGCTCGCACACTCGTGCTCGCTGTGCCCATGAGCACGTCATGCCTTTGCCACTACGCCATGCTCACTGCCGCCGCTGGTGCTCTTCATTCCGTTGGCTTGCCGTCATCTCAACTCACCCCGATGACCTCGCCCATTCTGTTTTTGATGTCTAGGGCTCTATCCCTGGCATTTCCTCTCCGGCTACAATCCCCACCCAGGGCGAGCACTGTAGACACCCCTGCTGGTGTTTGAACTTTTGTATCAACCAAACCAGCATCTGGTTTTGACACCTTTTCTCAACTGATCTCTTTGTAGATCCCTTTCTTCCTCTCTATGGTGCCCCCGCGTGCTCAGGACCTTTTCTATTCATAGGAATATGATAGGTAGGAAGACATTTCATCTTGTCTTATCTATATGCTTGCCTCCAGTTAGGGCTCTCGCATCTCTATAAATTATGTGTTGCTTATGTATACCTTGTATTTCTATTCTATGTTGCGAGTTGGGTTGTGTGAGGTAGTATTGTCTATGGGGTAGTGACAGATAAACTCGGGGCCAAGCCCACAAGTATGGCTTGAGGTCAAACCTCACAAGTATCAGCGGTAGTGTTTCTGTGTGATAGGGGGAGTTCATCATGGATCTTTACACCTGCCTCTAAGCCAAACTTAGCAGCTTGCACTGGATCATGTGGCCTTCTATTCCCCTCGACAACAGAGATGCCCATCCTCACTCCTCCTAGTGATTTGCTCATTTTGTTAAGCATAATTCCACGAGTTCAAGGCCTCGGATTCCTTGCTCTTCCCTACAATGGTACTACATAGTTTTCATACATTCAGATTATTTGAAAAGTTACATGGATATCAAATATCTAGTGCAAATTGATTGATAGACATCTATAAGGTAATACCAACCTTGGCAACTTTTATCAGTTCTGCAGGTGGGGGAAGACAGGAGTTTGCTAAGAGGGCACCTCTTTGGTAGGGCTATCATCATCTGGTTGTGAGGAGTCTCACTCAGGGCTAAGGTAGGGTGCCGATCTCGACCAATGTCTCCAATCAATTGATGAACTTGGAATTGATCCCTATGTCCGGGTGTCAGTCATGATGGAGAATTATGTTCACCTACTGCTGCTACCTCCACCTTTTGCCTACTGAAAGGCCTCCAAGTACAAAATCCATGAGCAGCCTCTTCTGGTGGTGTTGACCTCACTCGCTTGGAGAGCCTTCACCCAGGACTCATGGCAGCGCTGCCTTTTGTCCTGTTGGCAAAGCCTCATTTATGGCTTCTTTGACCCAGACAATGAAATTGGAGATACAAACTTAAGCAGCAAGCATGTACAACTTCCATTGCAATCCAAACAGTAAAGCACTGCATGGCTACCTACACCCTGCTCCCCCTCCGAACTAAATACAAGATAGAACAAGCACCTCATCAATTGACAGGGGCACTGGCTCATCTTCTAAATCAAAATCGGTTTCATCTGTATCATCAAATCCCTCACCTCCCCTAGTTTAGGGATATATTCCAAATCTTCATCGTGTCTACCCTTTGTGCTTGACTTTTTTGTCTTTGGAGACATAGGTTTTGGCCCACACATCATATTCCAAGTTCTTCCATCTTTCTATGATTCCTTGCGATGTGTGCATCCCATGCTCATTCATAAGCAGTTAGTGCTGTTCATCTAGATTACAAAGGCATTTATTAACTAAAGCTTCTATGGAATGTCAACACAATAGAGCAAGAGTATGCAAATAAGCACCTAACTAGAAACTATAGCTTATACGAAAGTCATTAATCCAATAAAGCACATGTCAGCTACACTCAACTATAGAAAATAGGTAACCCATCGTTATCTACATATCCTTGGTTCAGCCACTATAGTAGAGCACACATCATAAAAGGAATTTGGGTACCTCTTCCTCCATGTTCCCTAGCTTTGCTTTGTCATCGGCATTGCCATCTTGTAATCACGATCGCAGAGCTGATGCGGCCAGCATTGACGAAGGGGTACCAAATCTGGCTCCGGCTAGGGATCAGATCTGGTCGGTTGTGACAGGTGCCGAGCTAGGTAGGGGATCTAGATCTAGCTTGTACCATCATCAAGGTGATCCTTCCATTGTCAGCTAATCGACCTGCTATCGATGAATCAAAGGGGATCTAGCTCTGGCTAGGGTTCGAAAATGTATGAGAGAGGGTGCGGCTAGAGAGTGGAGAGGGAGTCGAGCTATAGTTCTGATGGTGCCTAGGGTCCAGAGTAGGGTAGCAGAGGGGGCGGCTAGAGAATGGAAAGGGAGGCCATGGGTTTAGGTTTTGGAGCTGGAGGAGAGATAGTGCGATTGGAGAATGGAGATGGAGGCGGAGACAGCGACTCTTTGTGCTTTTATGTGGCCATCGCATTACCACAAATGCCCTTGTTTGAAATCAATGGTGTGGTAAACCTATTTTTCATGTGAACGGAAAAAGAGAGTCATCTAATTTTCAGTGCATGTTGGTGGGACTGCTCAGTGTGATGCGAAATCAAATTTTTGGTCGGGCAGACCACCCCGTCTACTTAGCAGATACCAGAATTTTAGGCGGCCTTAGTTGTTGCCTTTTTGGTTTTTTGATAATATAAATAAACATAAAACTAAAAGAGGATGATAATAAACAATTAAAGATCCATGAATTTGACACCTAAAAATTACCAAAAAAACATGCTCGTTGTAGCTTATTGCGCTACAACTAGCAATTTTTTGTGTGTGTGTGACTGCATCTAGGGCTATTTGAACTAAGGCCTATAATTAGGAAGCAAGGGGAAGGCATGCCTACGGATGGAACGCTCTCCAAAAAAACTAAATGGGTTATTCCAAAGATATCCCCATGGATTTCTCACCCTGGAAAAAGTAGTCATGGATTCTAAGGTGCTTTGAGTTTTCAGAGAAGAGAAAAAATTAAAGCATCCTCCTCTTGGCTAGTGCTCTTGCGATTCGCTAACTTGCCAGTACTCCGAATCAGTCCTCCTCCTCGCTAGAGTCACAGTCGGTGCTGTGCTTTCCATCACTCGAGTATGTCCCCATTGTTCATGAGCCTCAAGCCGATCATCAACGCCATCTTAGAGTAGGTGAATGTGAACAAAAACATCCTGCACACCCACCTAGACCCTTGATCTATGGGACTGTATTAGTAGTATAAGTCATGACTAGGTTTGGCTTTGTGGGATGACCATATGTGAAGTCTTATTTCCATGCATGTCTGTGTTAACTTTTGTTGAACTTTGTATTAGTTCGGTTAAACTCTGTTGAGCATTGTGTAGCTCAGGTCCTTTGGTCATTTGGTAACTGGTTATACTAACGGTGTTTGCCCTTTCTGATCAGAGGACGTGGGGTGTATAGATGTTGAAATTTTTTGGACCCTAAGACAGTCCGACCCTACAAAATATAGATGATCCGGATCACTACGAAATATAGGGGCCATCCAAGTAGTCCATAGAACCCGACTTCTAGGGCTAACAACTAGTTCTAATCTATAGAACCCAACAATTAGTTAAGGATACAAACAGGTATGGACTAATAACACAACTAATTGGCTGATTTTTAGTTGGCCATTTTTTAGCCATGGCTAACTAGTTGTAGTCCATCCAAACAGGGCCTAAAACAGTACAATACTAAAGAAATCTTGGCAGTCTGGGTCATAGTTTTGATGAAACAACCAATATAGATCGTGTCAACTCTTGCGCCATATATGTGGGGTCATGGGCATGCAACCCATGAACTATATAATAGTAGAGACAAGGGGCGAGAGGAAGGCTCTCTAGAGCTCCTGCTTTAGTTCCATCCCAAAGCTTTTGCCCTCCACCCTACTACTGGCATCTTTGTTCTTTGTTTTTTTCTACATATTGTTTTCTTTTTTACATAGATCATGGATAACTATGATCATCCTTGGGACATGTCTGTGTATCGCTATGCCTTCTGTGAGCTTCGTGTTCGCCAGGGCCTACAAACAAGGGTTGTAGTGCATTCTAACTTTACAGTAAGTGGTACATTGCTTCTGTAGTTGTTCACCAAGTTCTTGGCCATCGAAACTACCATCTTGCTGAGATTCATCTAGGACCCTATGTGTTTGTTGTAGTTCATTCAAATACAGATCTCCAGACTTTGCTTTCATACCATTATGAGTTTTGTGGTGCAGAAGTATTTTCTCATCATATCCGTTATCTTACAATTTGTCTGAATGATCCAGAGATTGGTGGAGTTCATGTAGTTCCTTTCAACTAAGTAGTAGCAACATGGTCAGATGATGTTAACGTTTAGTATCTATGGCATTAGAGATATGCCCTTGTTCTCTATTTCTGAAATAGGTGTGATGTTCAAGTATCTCATAACACTGATGTTCTGATTTCTATTTTCAATGTTGACTGGAGACAATTGTGATGTTCTTTAGTTTATCTTGTTGTAATAATATCCATGTAAATGGACTTTTGTTAACTTTGTGTTAGGTGGGTTAAACTCTGTTGACCAAATATGTATAGACAAGTAAAGTATTGATGAAATGACATTTACCTATTTCTTGTAAATCATATGCATGCCTCATAGTCCGAGTCATGTAAATTTGACCAGCTCGGACATTTTACTCTGCTACTGAGTTATGACTAGAACTTTTACCAGATCGGCTATGCTACAAAGAACAGCTACACTGGCTATGGCTGCATGCATGAAGTAATGGCAAGGTAGTTGGATTTGAAGTGGCATCTTTAGCCATAGACGAGCGAGTGCAGATGATCAGGACCTATGAAACCATGTAGCCATCTCTAGCTAGCTGCTGCTCTGCAAAACCAAGCAAGAGAAATTGCTTATGGAAGCAAGAGCAACTCATGATCATGCTTCCAGTCTATACCTCGACTGGTATGAATGCTTGGAGTGAAATAACTGCAGTGGCTTTCCTCATGCACTCAATTTACTCATCGCAACCGCGTAAGGGTTGCTTTGTGCCTTGGTTTGTTGAACCAAACACATATTAGTAGTACTAGTTGTCATGAGTGGCTTTGATCTTGCAAGAACCAAACACGTATCAGTAGTCTTCGATAAAATTTGTTGAACTTGCAAGAACCATGTAGCTAGGAGTTCATCTCAACAAGTATCACCTTAGATCTAATGCATAACGGATGAGACATAACTATTGAATTTTACTATGAACGCAAGTAAGTCTAGCCGCTGTATATTTGATCTCATAGGACATAGTATAAAGGGTAATTAGTTTTGAATGTTGTAGCAACTAGTCTGCCCCTCGACTATTGTGACTGCTTGGATTAGAGTAAAAAAGTATAGAAAAGACCCATCACAACCGCACTAGGCATTCAAGTCTCAAGCGTGTCATGGTGGTCAAAAGCTCCTTTTCTCAATTCCTTGTCGTGTCCAACTTTCCTGCCACATTCACTTCACTCTCATCAACCGTACAAGGTCAATATGAAAGGAGCGTTCCCCCTTCCCTCATCCAATAGCATTGCATGCAATTCGCTTGGTCCCCCCTTCCCTCACTAGTTTGCATTTTCCCAATCGTGTTGCCTGGTGGTTTTAGGATCTTGGATAAAGGTAATGTGCTTCATATCAAATCATACTTTTTGTATGAACTTATTATTATGTCTACTAACCTCATTGCTTCCCCCTTTTCCTCAATTGTCATTTGTTCTAACCAAAATCATGTTTACAGATGGCAACTACTTACCATACCATGGATGTGTAATCTACAACAAATGATGTGTTTTGGTAGCTAGGTGTGGAGCCAGGAGAACAGAACAGGTTGCTCGTGACTTGGGGGCATCATGTACATGACTGAGCTGCACGATGCCTAATTGTTGAAGCTGCTATTTGTGTGGTTGTTGGGCAACAAGGCACTACCATAGTTGTTGAAGACCATGATTCTAGAGAAATGTTTGTGCTTTGCAGCACTATTATGGATGCCTGTCGGCTCTCTGACTACAGCTGTCGACATCAAGTGGAGACTACGTCATTTTCAAGATGGTTCACTGTCTCAACTTGATCGGAAGTCCTTTGACCTCAACTATCTCAACAAGACCAAACCGATTCAACAACATTGAAATTTTGTGTGATTTGGGTACTATTTGTTGTCCTGTATTAGTAGTACTAGTAGTAGTAGTAGTAGCCATGATTGGCTTTGATATGTGGGATAGCATGAAGTCATTAGTGTATGTGTTGATCTCATGTAGTAGGAACCCTTGCTAATATATGTGGTGTTATTTGCATGTCTGAGTCAATCTTTGTTAAACTTGCCAGAACCTTGAACCGAGGAGCAAGTCTGGCCTTAATCTAATGTAGAAAAGAAGAGCCATTGGTGTTGAAATGTTACTGAACAAGCAAGAAACTCTGCCTACCTTTTTTTGAATGCCTCGGACAGAGAAGATGTTGTAGTGGATGAAGTTTCCTCAGTTGGTTTCTGTTTGTTTTTTTTGTTGCCTTGGGTGTCTGCCTAATAGCATGAAGTCATGTATTTTATGTGTTGAGCACATGTATGAGAAGGCAACTGCATGTTCCTCATAGTTTAGATCTGCAGAGGGAATAGGCGAGCTCTAGGAAGGTAGGAAATAAAACAAGAAGAGTTGTGGATGAGATCACGGTGGTTAGAGCGACGGAGCAGAGAAAGCGATGGAGTAGAGATTTACTCAAAGATTCTGAATTTTGACCAAACATATATAGAAGAGCATGATGTGTAATAAGTATTTTATACAACATAAAACAATGCGCTTAATCAATAATCCTCTTCGGTGAAGTGTGAGAGGAATCTCTACACTACCGGGTCAAGATACATAGACAAATCTCATCAGCACATGGGGTAGGTGGATCCCCGGGCAAACCACTTGGTGATGCACTTGCGGTGGAATGATTGGCCATAGCTGGGCATTTCCATAGCATGGCTAGCCGTTGGATTAGATGTTTCATCCTCTATACAAATGCTGTAGTCCCAACACCCCACTGGCGCCGCCTCTGAATCTACGTAGAGCATCAAGAGCGCCTTGGACATGATGTACTTCAACTATTCATTGACCCAAAGCTCAAGCGTGCCATGAGCGATGTAGCCATCCTGGCAGTCCTTGTGCACCATGGCCATGAGTTTAGGAACCTCAGGCTTGGGAAGGATGTCCTCCCACTGCTCATCGGTGAGGTTGAGTTGCTACAGCCACATGACTGTCCTCATCAAGCCATGGAGGACATCACGGACACCTTCCCGGTCGCTAGGGATGCCCACGACTTGATTTCGCCTTCAAGATCCTAGTGGCACTGCCTCCTTCGTATAGGAGGTACACCGGCTGCCAGTGACCACCGGCTTTGAGGGTCTTGGTCACCATGCATTCTAGGGTCACAAAGATTGATGCTTCAAGGACGCTCCCGCTAGATGGATCCTTGATGGTGAAGATGTTCTTCAACATCATTCTACACTTGACGCTGGTGTTTGAAAGTGGAAAACTAGGTGGCATGATCTTCGGCGGAGCTCATGGCGTTGGCTACTCTATAGGTCTAGTGGCTTAGTTTGTAGCTATGATTTGAATGTGTTTGGAGTTGGAGCAAGGATGATTTAAAGGGAACCCAGTGTTAAATAGCTATGGGATGAATGGGGGGACAGTTACGAGATGGAATTTGAAGTGAATCGCTTCAAATGTAGAGGACCTTAGATGACTTCCAATAAATGCCATCCTAGATTCTAGTGGTTGGTCGAACAGTTTCCAATACTGGACGTGTTGGGAATATTCTAATAGAACGTGAGATGTGTCTGGCTCGGTTAGATTTACAATGCTTGGACTTTCTTGCGTGTGCTGTAAAATTTGAATAGCTATGTGGCTCCTCCATTAGGCATTACATCAACATGAGACTTGATCAGTTGAATTCTATTATGCATGTTTACCATACTCCAGATCAGAAAGAGAACCAGAAAGAAACCTATAGGCAAAACCAACCAACAGGGTCATTTTGCTGCTGAATTTTACTATGAACGAGAAAGTCTGGGCGCTGTATATGTGATCTCATAGGACATAGTATAAAGGGTCATTAGTTTTGAAATTCATAGCAACCAGTCTAACCCTTGACTATTGTGATTGCTTGGATTGGAGTCAAATAAAAGTACATAAAAGACCCATCACAACTGCACCAGGGATTAAAGTCTCGAGCGTGTCATGGTGGTCAAAAGCTCCTTTTCTCAAGTATGAAGTCATGTTAATCATATTTAGTTAGAACTAGTATGTATTGGTAGTAGTTGGATGACATTGAGTAGTGGGATTAAACCGCTCCCCTCTTATTTGCATGTATTTGATAAAATTTGCTGAACTTGCAAGAACCATGTAGCGACGAGTTCATACGAGCAAGTCTCGTTTTTCCTCGTTTTCCTGTGATGCTTGTTACTATGACATTCACAATTTTAAGTTTGGGCCTTGTTTTTAAATCTAGGTCGGCGCATAGGATTGTCTAGGCGCTGAGAAACAACATGGGCTAGACTTTAGTGCACCATGCAACATGACATACATCGAATGGAACTTTGTTTACTCCTCTGCTAATTTTCCAAGAACAAGGGAACATGGAGCCCCTGAATGAGCACCTCGCAAACTTGAAGCACCCCCAATCAAGTATGGAGCCCCTAAACAGGAGAGAACAAGGAACAAGATTTGCTACTGTCATGACCTAGTCCTGACACCCTTGTGAGCATTAGTATCATGCGCATCCTTGCATTCAAAATCAAATAATTAGAAACTAAACTCTGCATTCAAACTGCTCACAGTTGGATCGACGGAGAGTCCGCCAGCACCATCAGACCATCCACCAGTCCAATTGCAGGCACTAACAAGTTCAGACTCTATCAGTCAGCAACCGACACCACCAGAGAGTCCGCCACCATGACAAACTGTCCGATAGGATCGTCCCATGCAAAAATGTGAGGTGTCATTTTGAGAGTCACTTGGTCCCACACATCACCATAGCTATCCAATTCATGGAAGCACCAAAGCAGAGCAATCACCAGTTCACTCACTCACTATCACACACTCTCTCTCTCTAGTTCATCTCTCTCTCTCTAGTTCATCTCTCTCTCTACTTTCTCCCACACTTAAGCATGGAAGAGGAGGAAAGGAAGACAAAGGAGAAGAGATTGGAGCTTGGAGACAGCAAGAGATGGTCATGGAGATCACCTAGAGGACATCATCCACAAGAGGTAGGGGTTAGAAGTGGGAGGAGCCCTCTCACCCTTGCCATAAGGAGCTAGGAGGAGGAGCCAAGAAGAAGAGGATTTCGAGTCACCAAGGAGGAGATCCAGCTAGTCCATCACCTTAGAGAGCTTGATATCCTATTTTTGTAGCCCTTGGTAAGGATCTAACCAAGCCAAACATAGGATTGCATCTTTAGGAGGCAAAACCTAGAGAATATCGATTTGTGGCCTAGAGTTAGTTTGCACCCAATGTAGCTAGAACCAACCAGCTAGATATGCTCCATAGAATCCTAGTGGCCTACCCTGAAGATGGTTTACACATGCAAGCACCATAGGTGAAGATTTGGATTTTGAGTTGCTATGAAGTGTTCATTGTCAGAACTGACAGAGAGTCCGACATCACCGATGGAGTGACCGATAGTACTGAATGTCTCTCTGCTCACCTGCACAAAACACGTCTGTAACCCATAGGAGCATTTGTCCTTGCACCGGAGTGTCCGATGAGTTATATATTTGAGACAGAGGAGTGTCCAGAGAACTTAGATCATAGTTTTGGTACAGCGGAGTGTCCAGTCGATATTTCGGAGCGTCTGCTAATATATAAACTAGAAACCCGAGAGCAGCCAGTTCATATCGTATGATCTATCACTCACATAGAGTATCTGATGGAGCCTAAACACTTAGCAGCCGATAACACCCTATAGACTTGACCTGACAGGATGGTCCACCACAGTTGACGGAACCTTCCTGATAGGATTATAATTTACACAGAGAGGTTCCAAGAGCACCGACTTTGTACCGAAGGGTCTGACCCTAGTTCCAAGAATTCGATGGTCCTAGAGAGCCAATTTCCCACTAAGTCCTAGTAACCACTGGACCATCCGACATCCACGCTAGACTATCTGATAGTCACCAGTCAGCAAACCACTAGTGTATAAATACACACTCACTCTTGTGTGACTAAAGTATAACCAACTAAGAATTATTGCATAGCATCATGCATGTATAGGTGGCCCGATTCCTAAAGAACCCTTTGAGGAGGAGCCTCAGGAGGAAGAAGCCGATGAGCCTAGCAACAACCCCCAAGGTAGGCCCCTATGCAGTCCCTATACTTTACAAGTGCATAATGAACTATGGTTATTTATTGCATTGTTATGTTACTATGTGACTAGTGAACCAAGAGGGAATCACCTATGTCAAGCCTTATCCATAAACTGCCTCACTAATCAACCATACATGTCTTGATTAATAATCATGCTTAGTATGCTTAGATCTTAGAAGTCGAGCTAATGATGGGTTTCTCATTACTCGCATGATGATAGGTTGATAATCCACTAAGCAACATCTTGAGAAGGGATCAACACTTGTTCCACTTGGTTATGGTATGAGCTTTGGTCGGCAAGGGGTATGGTCATGGCAAGATGGGGATTCTTGGATGACATAGCTTGCTTACTGGTTAAGGACCATGTATCCATGATAGTGAGTATGAACACAAAACTATACAGACCACTTGTCGCCCATGGGGGAGACAAGCCAAGTAACTGATCGCAACCGTCTTATCTGTGAAACTGGCAAGGGGGATGGCGTCGGTCTGGAATGTCTAGGGACATTGATTTGGCATCCTATCGAACCTTTCGTCGAACATCTTGGTCGTGTTGGGGAAAGGTTGAAGCATCGAGATATCCCTTCTATACTATAACATCCTACCTCTACAAGGCCGGGTCCGCTTACATCTGGCTGCTTTTCTAGGACATAGACTGCCCTCATAGACCCACACAAGTCTTTTCTACGCACTTTGTCGTCACTCATGCGCACCCAAGAAGGACTTCCCGGTCGATCACCCATCCTGAAATTGCTCTAGACCAAGCACGCTTAACCTTAGAGTTCTTTAGATATGGGCTTCCAGAAAAGAAGTTGCAACTTGTTGGTATGAGTATCCTATTAATCCCGTTAAGCCCTGGGCCAGGATGTTACATCCTCACCCCCTTAAGAGACCAACATCCTCATCGGTCAATCCCAAGCCAGGAACGTCCCCTCTTGGCCATGTCTGTGTGTCTAGCATGCATGTGCCATGCTGTGTGACCACTCTGGGACCACTCCAGCCATGCGCACCATGCCTGCGCAACTACGACACATGCGCCCGTGAAACCGCGAGAGTCGGCTCTGATACCATTCTGTAATGTCCCGCCTCTACAAGACCGGGCCCGCTTACATCTAGCTACTTTTCTAGGACATAGACTGCACTCACAGACCCACACAAGTCTTTTCTACGCACTTTGTCCTCACTCATGCACACCCAGGAAGCACTTTCCTGGTCGGTCACCCATCCTAAAATTGCTCTAGACCAAGCATGCATAACCTCAGAGTTCTTTAGATATGGGCTTCCAGAAAAGAAGTTGCAACTTGTTGCTATGAGTATCCTATTAATCCTGTTAAGCCCTAGGCTAGGATGTTACATATACCGATGGGTCTTATGGGCGATATCCCTTGTCTTCGAGTGGGGTTAACTTGTATCCCTCTACATAGTATAAAAGATTGAAAGAAATAAGTTCTACTTCTAGATACGGACTAGTGTTGGGATTCGAGATTAGGACTCGTGGAAGATCGAGTTCCTTTTTGCTAATGCTTAACTTGATTACCTATGCTATGCTTAATTCTGCTACATCATAGATCACCTTTACCTTATTGTATAAATGCTTTTATGAAAAGTTATGCAATCCTTGCTACTACCCAAATGCATAATCCTTGTTTACTATATCAGGGTAAGTCCTATGGAGTACAATCGAGTACTCACACTAGTGTGATCTTAAGTTTTGCAGGTACCATAGCCCCTGTGCATGGATTCTTCTATGCTCCCAAACCTTCATCGGATAAGTAGTGGTGAAGGATCCCATGTCCCGTAGATACATGGATGTGGCACACCCATGTATCCATTATCATCGATGTTATGTTGAAAGACTTCCGCTAGACTTCAATGTAGACTGTAATGTGTGACCGCGTAATGAACTAAGTGTGTGAACCAAGACTTGTAAACTTTAATGCCCTGAACTTGTAATGTGATCTAAGCACTGTTGTGATGTATTCTCCCTCTTGAACTGATCCTAAAGAGGAGTTGCCATGTGCACTCCTGGGGACCTCGCGATGTTGATTTGCTTAAATTGAGGGGTCAAGTGGTCGACACTCGATTTAGGTGAATTAACGCGGTGGTCACCCACAACTATGATTCACTTTCCTTAGACACGTTTACACTGGACGCCTAGAACTCGAGTGAGGCACCATTTGGTTCATCGAGAAAGAATCATCGCATTAGATGATTAACTTCCCCGAGACACATTTACACGGTATACACGCCTTCGAGAATGCGAAGTCTCCTGCCTACATAAACCACCTGGCCCTATTTGTAACAGAACCATCCAATTTATAAGAGCACAAGTACAATGGCAGCCCAGTAAGCAGTCACACTATCATACTTGAGCCCATATAAACCCAGGTAGTTCATCAAGTACCTCGAAGGGTCTTGATTCATCACCAACATACAACCAAGATCAGTACATATTTCAACATACATGCCACATGTTACATAGAGTTCACAAATACATTGCCACACATCAAAGACTGGCCTCGAGGACCTCCTGCTTCCCCTGGTGACCCTTTTTCTTTTTCTTGGGGAGGTGGGAGGCTGAGGCCCCGGGGGGCTCATCCCTCCGCTTCCCCTTGGCGTCGTTGTCAGGGAAGATGGCCCCGATAGCCTCTTCGCCCGAGGTGAAGTTGGTGGCAATGTCGAGGAGCGCGGCCACCAAGGTCAGCACGTTCCGGCCTAACTCTCGGACTAGGTCTCGGTAGGAGGTGCCAAAGAGGAATGCTTGGACAATTTCCGAGTCACCGACGTGGGGCAACTCGGTGCATTGTTTGGAGAAGCGTTGGATGAAGTCTCGGAGAGACTCGCCCAGCCTCTAGCGACAACTCTTGAGGTCCTAGGAGTTCTTGGGGCGCACGTATGTGCCCTGGAAATTCCTAACGAAGACCTTTACCAAGTCATGCCAGTTGTGGATCTACAAGGGAGGGAGGTGTTCGAGCCAGGCTCCTGCCAAGTCTGACAGGAACAAGGGGAGGTTGTGGATGATGAGAAGGTCATCGTCCATGCCGCCTAGCTGACAAGCCAGGAAGTAATCGGCCAACCATAGCTCGGGGTGTGTATCGCCACTGTACTTTGTGAGGTTGGCCAGTTGCTGAAATCGGGCTGGGAAGTGAGCACCGCGGATGGCCTTGCTAAAGTCTCGAGGGCTAGGTGGCCCAAGAGAAGGACTTCGGTCCTCCCCACTATCGTAGCGATCGCCTCGGTGCGGGTGGTAGCCTCGGGTGGGTCCATCATTTTCGTGGTGCCATCGCCTGCTGACCACAGTCATGCACCGAGGGGGCCCTGTTGGCTGTCGGTGCCCGAGTGGGCTCGGGACGAACTGAGGCCTCTCTATCCTACCGAGGCGGTGCCGTAGGTAGTTTCGAGGCGCCTCCACGCCGTCGAGAGGCGGAACTTTTGGCCTACTGTACCGCGGCAGTCTCAAGGAGGTCTCAGAGCTCGCCGTGGACCCATCACCCCTCTGAGGTAGAGGGCTCTGGCATCGTCTGGAGTAGCATTGTCGCTGCCGTGACGTTCTAGCTAGCACGATTGAAGATAGGGGGTTGCTCACCCCCTTCGTTGTTGTTGATGCGGTGGTTGACCTCGTGAGCCCTCCGCCGCGCTGCTCCACCATCACCATGACCCCGCTGCTCTCGCTTGAGAGTGTCTCAGAGCTGCTGTAGAAGGAATCGGTCTTGTTTGACCTTGGCCTGAAGCTCACGGAGCTGCTCCAAGTCAAGGCGTCGAAGTTCCTCGTGGGCGGGGTTCTTGTTCCGCGCCACCGGGAGCTCGATGCGTGGAGGTGTGGCATTGCCTGCCCCTTCATGGAGCGGGGAGCGGTCGCCTACCCCTTCATCCTCATCGCTCGCTCTCGGCATCTCGAGCTCGACGTTGAAGCACTCACGAGTGGGATCGTAAGTGCCTTCATCATCGGAGTCGGAGTAGCCGAAGCAGTAGTCGCTCGCGGCCATGAAGCGGCGCAAGGCTTTAGGGTAGTGGAGTCCGGAGAAGTCTGCTCTGGCCCATGCCTCGTCCTCCTCCGAGGAGTCAGCGTGGGTGTGGGTCGAGGTTGTGGCGATAAGGTTGAGGGCAAAACATTGGTGGCATCCTAAGGGCTCCACGTGGGCAGAAGTGTAGGCGGAAGCATAGGTGGCAGTGGGATTACTCAACCCGAAGGGGTACGAGGATGGTGCCATCGCCGAGCTTTGCTCCATCGGAGTCGACTCCTCAAGAGGTGGCGGGACAGAGCTTGATGATGGGGCGTCACTGCACGCCACCGGTGTCTTTCCCATGCCCAGGCTTAAGCTAGACAGGTCCCCAACCATGGACTCTATACCAGTAGCCGGGCATGGGGTACTGATGGAGCGTAGTGTGTCGCCCTGAGCTTGCGCAGTGTCAGGGTGGTCTCGCCCGTGTCGTGCCTAGCGAGCGTGATGAGAGCGGCGGCCCAGGCGCCACCTATGCCTAGGCTACTAGGGCGTGATGTCATCGTCGGTCGGTGGGGCTCTGTGATGAGGACATGGCACCTTCGGATATGAACAATGATTATAAGGTGCGCTCGTTCCTACATTTGCATAGTGGCTTTGGTTATAATTCACTTGGTTCCACATGTACATGTCACTATTTGATTGTAGGTTCAAATGTGTTTCATAATGGAAGTTCATCAAAGTTGAACTTTTGGTTCATCGGCAGCCCGACAGTGCCTCATTGGGAAGGCCATAACTCATCCATCCAGAGTGCGATCGAGGTCAATGAGCACTTGATGGAAAGCTTGTTTGATAAGCTTTCAAATAGATCTGGTCCCATCTCAATATCACGTCGGCAAGGCCTCCAAATTACTAATATATTCTGTTGCTATTTCTGGCGGGAGCTACACTATCGTCATGGGCTTGTTAGACATCCTTGGGACCCAGGCCCAAGTTGGAGCACGCCCCAAGAAAATGGAGAACACCTAAGAGATGGCCTTGGACGTCCTCCTCCTTGGCCACCACCTTAGGAGGCCAGCAAGGACGTCCAAGCCAAGCCAGAGGCCCAGTCCAATCCGAGTTCGAGTCTGCCTCGGCCATCAGGACCAGTCTGCAATAAAACGGACGCCCAGGACGCATCCGAACTCCGTTTTCGATGATCCACATATGGATGGAAAGATAATTTGATAAGGAAGCCAATCCAAGTGGTTTCCAATCAAAAGATCTTCGGAATCAACGGGAATCGTCGAAACAAGTCAGCGTCCAGAATCTGTCAGGGTGCTGCGACACCTTCTTTTGTGCCGTTGGGCCTTGTAACGTGTTGGGACACCTTTAGGACGTGAAGAGGGATCCTTGGACGTCCCTTAGGCTATATAATCAGTAGCCACCACCTACTTTAGGGTTTGGGTTTTGTTTTAGATCAATCTGTCATTGAACAGTCGCCGTTATCGGTTTGCAAGACCCCAACTTCGAGTGCTTAATCATTCATCTACAATTATCACTTAAATTGAGTTGCTTTTTATCTTGTTCTTGCTTGTGTTCTTCGATTCGCAGCAGGGATTAGCCTTCTTGGCGAGGTCAACCGGATTGTGACACGGTTGATAACCAGAGGAGACGTGGTGCTAAGGTTGCAGGGTTTGGGTCTTTGTGATCTAAAGCCGGATCGGTGTGTCGCTCTCCGAACAAATCGTTGTTTATCTTGAACTTGACGGAAGATCGGGATCCCTGTCCCCATTACTCTGGGTGTGAGGAGCACCATATCTTACTCACATCCTAGAGACATGAACTCTAGGCTCTCGAACCAGATCACCGTGCCAAGACGCAGTGGTCGCACAGGGTCTGCCATCCAGAACTTGTTGGGATGACGAAGCTGACACGCAGTAGATCCCCCTACCTGGCACGCCAACTATCGGTGTTTTAGACCGGCGGGCCCTCAATCGGCTAGTGAAAGTGTAATGCGTGCCCCTAATCTCAGATGGTGATGCAAAGAGACACAAGGTTTATACTAGTTTAGGCAATAGGTGCCCTACATCTAGTCTGAGAGAGCGATCTTGTATTCCTTGCACCGAGGTGCTTGAGTAGGGGTTTACAAGCAGGGCGAGAGAGGGATCTAGTCCTAGGTCTCTGCATGGAGCGGTGTGGGTTGCTTGAGATGTTGATCTCTTGCAACGAGGACGAGTGTGAGTTATAGAGCATTATGCATTGCTTGCACCTGTGAGTGTGTCGGTGTGTGTTCGTATGTCTGTGCATGCATGAGTGCGCACCTAGAAACGGCCCCGGTCACTACCTTTTATAGTTGAAGGGGGGGGACAGGGGTGATACATGTGTTTGCTACGTGGCATTTTGTGAGTGGAGGCGGTATATCCGAGCCCTATATCTCGTCACTGTGGCGGCATGGTCGATGGAGCGGTCTTATCCTCGATGTACTAGAGCGACGCGCCGGTCACACCCAATCCTGTGCGACGTGGGAGCTCCTGTGATGGCTTGACGTAGGGCATGGTGCATACTATGGACGACGTGCCGGTCGCTGTATGTTGACAACATAGAGAGCCGAGGCCCAGTTGGTGCAGAGGCTGAACCATTGTGGGGGGCTCGGTGGGCATGAATCTCGAGGCTACCGAGACTCCAAAGCAGATAGCCGAGGCTCAGAGGGAGCAGTTGGTCTTGTACGCTGATTCCGAGGCTATAGGGACCCAGACTTGACTCTCCACGCCGCACTGTCCTTGGAGCAGATGGGGTTAGGCAGCATAGTGCCGCATAGGTGTCAGTCATGGGCATAGTGCTGAGCATAGCGGTTGGTAACCCCTGTCCCGTCCTGTCTCGGATGGCATGGCGTTGATGTGACTCCCATCTCGTCGGTCACTCCGCTGTGTCGAGCCATCGTTCGGCTGACATCGCGGGAGTGGTTGGTCACGTTAGTTGGATGTGACGTCCTGGTCAAGGCGGCTGTGATGGGGTAGCTGCTGAGCCGGCCTCGAGCGAGGCGGAGAATCGGTACCTCATCCGAGGCCTTACGTGTGGGGTCTCGAGCGAGGCGGAGAATTGGTACCTCGTTCGAGGCCTTACGTGCGGGGCCTCGAGCGAGGCGGATAATCAACACCTCATCCGAGGCCTTACGGGTGGGGCCTCGAGCGAGGTGGAGAATCAGTACCTTGTTCGAGGCCTTACGGGCGGGGCCTCGAGCGAGTCGAATCGGCACCTCGTCTGAGGCCTTATGGGCGGGGCCTTGAGCGAGGCAGAGAATCGGTACCTCGTCCGAGGCCTGGCGGGTGGGGCCTCGGGTGAGGTAGAGAATCGGCACCTTGTCCGAGGCCTGGCGGGCGGGGCCTCGGGCGAGGCAGAGAATCGGCACCTCATCCGAGGCCTTACGGATGGGGCCTCGAGCGAGGCGGAGAATCGGCACCCTATCCAAGGACTTACGGTTTCATTTTGGGGCCGAGCCTGCCTTGGGTGAGGCAGGATACTGTTCGAGGTAGGCCGGGCGGTCCAGCCGAGCCTCAGATAAGGTGGGGGTTTGCCAGTAGTTGTCCCTTGGCTTCGATTTTCATAGGGTCTAAGCGATTGTTTCGATTCTTGCTTAGGGGACCCCTTTTTATGGTACCCGATAGTAGCCCCCGAGCCTCGGGGAGAGTGTGAGCGCTCTTCCTAAGGTTTTGATGAGACTTGGCTCATGGTAGCTCCTGGTGGGATGGTGTTTTGTACTCGAGGCCTCGGTGGGTGCGCACGAGCGCACCCACCGGGTGTAGCCCCTGAGGCCCTGGAGGAGTGGATTTATTCCTCTAGGGGCTTTTCTCATGTTGAGCTAGGGGTTTTATCGCATTTTGCCGAGCCCACGAGTATGAGTTCGGGTCACTGGGTCTCGGCTTGGTTGCAGGAAGAGCCCCCGAGCCGCCGCTCGGAGCAAGAGGGCAATCAGGAGTTTCCCTATTTTTTTTGTGTGGCCCTCGCACATCCTTTTCATTCGGAAGGAGGGGTGGAGTATGCCAGGCTACCCTCGGTGGGTGCGAGCAGTGACACCTCCAGCGAGCTGTTATCGGGTAAGTCCAAGTGGAGGCCCGTGCCCCATTTGATAGGGGTCGGCTGGTGGTCCAGAGACACACTCCCAAAGTACTAGAGGGCTTCTCTAGTGGGTCCTAGGGCCACTTGATTGGCCCTGGGGGCTCGATGCCTCCCTATGGTGGGATCCCATTCAGAGACCTCCCTGCTGGTCTCAAGCATGACTTAGGGCATCCCGAGCAATCGCTTGCTCGGGCCTCGGCCATATATGGGCTCGCCCATAGTCATCCCTGACTCTATTTGTCCTGGGCGGCTGTTGAGACCCTCGGGGGCCCAGCCTTCGAACCCCCAGACTGTAACGGGCTTGATGCCCTTTATCGCATTTTGTCGAGCCCCTAAGTGCGAGTTCGAGTTGCTGGGCCTCGGCGTGTATGCAGGAAGAGCCCCCCGAGCCTCTGCGCAGAGCAAGAGGGCGATCAGGAGTTTCCCTGTCTTTTTTGTGTGGCCCTCACACATCCTTTTCGTTTGGAAGGAGGGGTGGAGTATGCCAAGCTACCCTCGGTGGGCGCGAGCAGTGACACCTCCGGTGAGCTGTTATCGGGTAAGCCCAAGTGGAGGCCCATGCCCCATTCGATAGGGTTCAACTGGTGGTCCAGAGATGCACTCCAAAAGTACCAGAGGGCTTCTCTAGTGGGTCCCAAGGCTGTTCAATTGGCCCTGGGGGCTCGGTGCCTCCCTGTAACACCTCTGGTGTTTGACCTAATACTAAAATTTGACATGTCATCATGTGCATTGCAAAGCATTCATATAGTATAAAGTTTTGAATGCATTCACTAAATAAGGTTTATTTCATAATGTTGTTATTTCATGTGATGTGTTTCAAAAACCCTAAATACAGATCATGACCACAGGGGTTAAATTTCGTGTGATCATGTGAGGTCATATGTCCTTTGACTCAAATAACCCTAATGGGCCATGTTACTGGTCAAAAATCAAAATCTAAGTAAAAGGAAGACAAATCAAATTTGAATTCACATTCAAATTATAAAAGTCCTTTTTGCCCCTTTTAACTAATTCAAAATCCATGAGGAATTTGGGGTTGAGGCAAAAAGCAAAGTTGGAGATTATTTTATAAGGATCAACTTTGGTATTCAAAGTTTTTCAAGTTTACATACAAAATTTGGAGTAATTTTGAAATGATTCAAATCTTTAAATGTACCCCAAATGTGAAATTCAAAATGGAGGTAGAATTTGAAAATGTTTCTTAAATCAAAGTTGTAGTACTTGAAAAGTTGAGCAACTTTCATTTTTGGAGATTTTCAACTTCTTTAGAAAATTTGAGAGTAATTTGAGAAATGGACGCAATGGCAGTTTTGTAAATTTTTCAAAAAAATCGACCTACACCTCACTGCTTGCCGCCGGCGCCACGCGGAGTTCACCGCCGATCGGTTTTCACCGCTTTCACGCGCTGTGACACGCCCAAACCTCCGTGGCAAGTTCGCCCGTGTGTTGTCAACACCGCACGCCCTCCTTCTTGCTATAAATAGGAGCACACCGTCGTCAATTCGGAGTTTTCCGTCGACTGCTCGCCGCCGGTGTCCTGCCCGCACTCACGTAATTCGTCGCCGTCGTAGCGTCCTGAGTCAGTAGCGTCTGCCAGTAGCTCCGCCTCGTCTTCCTGCTCATCCCAAGCCTGATCATGTCGCTCCTGGAAGTCCAGTGCCGCCGCACGACGTCGTCTTCCCCGAGTCCGGCCGGAGCTCCGCCATCTTCGGTCTCACGTGGTCCCGACGATTCGGTGCATCTCCACCTTCAACAAGCCCACAGACGTGATCGTGGTGAGACACTGAACGCGATGCTTGCTCTTATTTAGACTCTACTGCACCGTAGCTATAGCTACGTCGATCGCCGTCGTGTCCAAGCCGCCATGGCCGACGTGGACCTCCCTCCGGTGCGCCTGCTGCCGTTCTATGGTTGGAAATGAGTTCGTAGGATAGAGTAGATCACTTTGGTGCTATCGGTTTCGCCAGAACATCACCAACGACGCATTTTGCGGCCGGCCGGTGAGGGCAGCGCCGCCGTGATTTCGTTGTGTCGCTGACAGCGGGCCCAGGCTGTCAGTGAAGCTGAGGAAGAAGAACAGTGAGCTTTGGTTATTTTCTGATTTGGAATAGTGCTGAAATTTAGTAATTTTGTAGGAATTTATTTACACATTCAAAAATTCTGAAAATTTTTGTGTAGCTTCTGTACATGTTCTAGTATGATTTAAAAATTTGAAACTTGGAATTTGAATAAATTTTTAATGTTCAAATATTTGGTCCATTAATTGAAAAATGCAATTTCCATGATTTTTGTAGGTCACTATATAACTCCAAAAATTATGAAATTTATTTTGGTACA
The DNA here is from genome assembly GCF_019320115.1 of Miscanthus floridulus. NCBI lineage: Eukaryota > Viridiplantae > Streptophyta > Magnoliopsida > Poales > Poaceae > Miscanthus > Miscanthus floridulus. The sequence goes on from NC_089596.1 coordinate 49,141,532, forward strand.
CTAATTTATCATGAGGAAGCTTACATAAAAATTTGAGCTTAATTGGACAAAGTTTATTTTATACCTAATATAGACTTAAGTATTTAATTAATTATTCATTTAATCAATGTTTAATCAATTAAGATTTGTTTGACTTTAGAATTGATTGTTGACCTTGGGTCATTAACTTATAATGATCCTTAGTACCTTAATTAGTTTTTGAACTAATATCTAATTTGTAATTAGTAAGTCTTAATGACATTTCATGTGATAACCAAGGTCATTAACAAGTTAACTCGTCGAAACCCTAAGTGTTGATTAGTGTTGGATCTTGTTTTGGTCATGTTTTGTGACTAGTAGGGTTCCAAGATCCATTAGGTCAAGTCCATGTGTGGTTCTTAATGATAGGGTTACAGGTTGGTTTTGTTGGCTTGCAACTGTACTGCGAAATAAAATCGTTTGCGGGTGTTTTTACATTTCATGTGCCGTGAAAGCATCATGTTTACATTATCATCATGTTAAAGCATATGTTATCATTTCGTGTAGAACTCGAGAATGAAATGATTCTAGTTGAGCAAGTTCTGGAAGAATCCCCGGTTGTCACGGGATTTGATAATTGTGGTACTAGTCCGGAACCGGAAATCGTCAACGAAGGCAAGCCCCGGTTTATGCATTAAGCCAATACCTTGTTTACTTTGAAAAGTTTATTACCTATGTTACTTATTGCATTAAGTTGTTTAATTCAAATGTTACCTACTTGATGCATTACCTTCCTTGTTAATTGTTTACCATCCTTGAAGATGTTTTCATTTACAAAAGCGTAGAATGCTTAGTATGCTTTATGGTAGGCTTTCAAAGTAAAAGTTTCGATACAATCAAAGATGGCATACTGGCCAAAGAAAGAAAGAATGTTGAATGAACTGGAGACTAGTCGGGTGACTTATCTTGAATGTTGGGTAATGTTGCCGACTATGTCGCTTAAAGGCCACTCATTGTGGATCTTCTGAACGAGACACTTTGTAGTACTAGTCACATACTCCGGTAAGCCTACTTCGGCTAATCCGATACTAAGACGAATGCCCGCGCACTGGGAGTGGAGAGATGGCGGGAGTAGCATGTACCCTCGTGGCTGGAATGTGGCCGGATTTGAGGTGTACTGTGCTCTCGGGTGGCGTGGAGACGGCTTAGTATTGGAGGATCCGGTAGTGAGGTTGATATATGCAAGATTAAGTTCTACATATGTCGTGTGATAAGGAATCCCCAGCTGGGACTTGAATCAATTCGAATTGCCGGTGCTCCGCGGATATGGAGACTCGATTCATTACAGAAGCAATGTAGTACTGGTGAATTACTAAAATATGAGAATAAGAATGGAATGAGAAGGAATGGAATATTAGAAATGTACATTTAGTTTGAAATAATGATCAAAAGGTACTTAGTGGTAAAACTCGAAAATAGAATGAAGGATAGTAAGCTTTTGGCAAAGAACTTTTGAATCTTGCTACATCCTTACCTTGTCCCAAATCCCTGCATCTCTAAAGTCTTACACCCCATTACGTCGGGTTAGTCTTGTTGAGTACCTTTGTACTCAGGGTTTGTTAACCCTTGTTGCAGGTGAGTCGCATGCGCAGGCTTGTTTTGGTCCCTGCTGCATGTCAGTGTTTGAAGTCAACGATGATGATGAGGAGTAATGAATGGCCTTTGGACAAGGCATTAGTTTGTATGATAAATAAAGTTAATGTAATATTATCCCGCTACTATGGTTGTATGACACATATGGTATTGTAACTTTGAAAACAACTGGTTTGTAATAATGTTATCTTAAGACTTCCGCTATCTTTACTCTGGTATATATATTTGAATAAAATGTTGTAATCTGCAAGGACTGTGATTGGGATCCTGTTTGAAAAGAGAATCGTGGATGATTCGGGTTTCCCGAGGACACCCGACAGACCTGTTGAGTTGTTGGGAACTCGTGTACGCTATCCGAGGTCTGTTAAGACAACGATAGGTGCATGTGGGCCCGATTCCTTAGGAGGTTCTGCCACAGCTGGTATCAAAGCAGTTCCCATCTAAGATCATTGTAGGTTACTTTGGAAAAACCTTCAAAATGATTTGGATCAAGGAAAGTAAACATGATATTTTGAAAGTTCAAATTCTTTCTTCTTACCTTTGATCTAGACTCAATCCTGACTTATTTGAAAAGTTTGTGGCGGATAATATGATTAGGTTTGTCCTATGTAATATGAAAATCTAGTACTTATGATTATACTAATCTTTTGTACGTAGATTCGTAAGATCGAATCATGCATCATGCTTGAGCACATTGCATAATAATTCCCCTTAATAGTGGTTGGGTAAGTAATGTCAATCCCATTCTTGCTAACCTCCGTTATCCTCAAGCTATTCTTATAGTCCTACCCTAAATTCTTTAGGCTATGGCAAAGACCAAGAAAACCGCACGCAAGTCCACCGGACCTCATGGAGTCCCGCATCACCAATTGGCGTCGAGAAATCACGAGCTTGGTGAAGGAAGTTCCAAGAACCTAGGAGAGGAAGGATCTTCAAGCAACCCCGCCAACGTCGAGAACCTTAACAAGGAGCTCAACACTCTTCGTAGAGCTCATGCCAAAGACCAAGAAGAGCTGGCGGAAATGCAAAGGGGTATCACCATGACCATGGAGCTGCGGAATGAAGCCTGGACACGAGAAGATGCGGCTAATGAACGCGTCAATGAGTTGGAGTTCTACGTAGAGGACCTGGAGATGGACAATGCCATCCTTCATGAAAATGTCCATATGCTGTATGCTCAACTTCATCCTCCTCATGGGGATGGTGAAGTTACCGATGAAGAAATGATTGTAGCTCCAGGAGAAGTCGAGAATGAAGAAGAGGAGGAGGACCCTGAGGAGTTAGTGTACTTCTCAGATGAAGATGAGGTTTCGTCTGATACGGGCACGGATGCCGAAGACTGAAAACTTGGAGTAGTAGTAGTTCCTTTACTGCTTTCCTAGAGAACCAGGGTTGTCTTGTGGGATACAAGACATGTAATATAAATAAGAACCCGTTGTAGCATGCAACCTTTTAAAAGCTTTCAATAAAGAATAATGTAAGTAAATGTGTTTCTTTAACAGATGCCTCGTCCTATCACCCGAACTAGTGCTAGTGGCTCGCATGATGATGATGAGTGCCCAAATCGTCCACCAATGCCCTCGACTATGGCAGATGCCATAGCTGCACTCGTCAACGCAACGGCAGAGAATGCCAGGCTATTAAGGGAGTTGGCGCAGAACCAGCAGGCACCATACCCTAATCATGGCCGTCGTAATAATGGAAACGACGAGTCAACCTATGTGGATTTTACTGACACACGTCCGCCTGTGTTCTCAAAGGCAGACGAACCTTTAGAAGCTGATGATTGGCTTAGGACAATAGAGCAAAAGTTCGAGCTGATCCACTGTACTGAGGTTCAAAAACCAAGGTTTGCGGCACAGCAACTCCGAGGAGCTGCTGGTGCCTGGTGGGCAAATTTGGTAGCAGTACAGCCCGTTGGTCACCAAATCAACTGGAGGGAGTTCAAGGATGCCTTCAGGGCACATTATATTCCGGACGGTGTGATGACCATGAAGCTGGAAGAGTTCTTGGCTCTTAAGCAAGGGGAGCACCCGGTGATGCATTATGTTGGGCATTTCAACCACCTGTCTCAGTATGCTATTGAGTATGTCAATACGGACAGGAAGAAAAAGAATCATTTTCTTCGAGGCTTGAACACTAAACTTCAGACAATGATGGCAGCCTGTGGTAATGCAACTTACCATGAAACAATCAACATTGCTATCGCTTCGGAAGAAAATTACCGCCGACACAAGGAGGCGAAGAAGAAGAAAATATTTGCTTCCGGATCATCAAGTGGCAAGCGTCAGAAGATAGTGTACCATCCTCAGAATCATGGCCGTACGCCATTCCGCCCACAACAAGGCCAAAGCAGGCAACAAATCTTCATTCGCCCTGCAACTAATACACCTTATACTCATCAAGCACCGCAGCAGCAGAGCAATGCAAATAATGCAAACCGCAATGCTACTCCCTAGAATCACAATTTTCCATGCTATAATTGTGGTAAACCCGGGCATTTTTCCTGAGAATGTTCGTATCCTAGGAAGAACAATCCTGATGCAACCAAAGCCCCTGTTAATCAAGCTCAAAATCAGTACAAGGGCAATGCTCAGAACCATCAAAAGGGTCCGGCTGAGAAGAAAACTGGAAGGGTATTCTATACGCAAGTGGAATCTATTCTAGAAGGAGAACCAGTTATGATGGGTATGTTTCCCATTGCTAAGCATCCTGCAATTACCTTATTTGATTCTGGTGCATCCCATACATTCATCAACCGTACATTTGTTGTGAAGCATGGGATAGCTATTGGGGAAACAAAAGAACCCTATCATATACAGTCGCCTGGGGGACGAATCTGTACAAGGGAGGTAGTTCAGCATGTACCTATTGATTTGGGAGGATATGAGTTCCCTACCAATATGCTGATATTAAAGGATCAAGATATAGATGTGATCCTTGGTATGAATTGGCTAACTCAACACGGGGCTATCATAGATGTCCTACATAGAACAATAAGGGTAAATGCACCTGACAGCAAAACCCAACTTCTTATCCAACTTCCTTTTCCTAAGAGTACAGTGGAGACAGTTTGTGCAACTATTGTTGAAGGAGCCGAGGAAATTTCAGTGGTATGTGAGTTTACGGATGTCTTTCCCGATGACTTGCCTGGTCTGCCACCAGACCGAGACGTAGAGTTCAGAATTGATCTGAAACCAGGGACAGCACCAGTGTCCAGAAGAGCATATAGGATGCCACCGAAAGAATTAGCAGAATTAAAAATGCAACTACAAGAGTTGTTAGACAAGGGTTTCATTCAACCCAGTTCATCACCTTGGGGATGTCCTGCTATTTTCGTGAAGAAGAAGGACCAAACCTTAAGGTTATGTGTTGACTATAGGCCATTAAATGAAGTCACCATCAAGAACAAATATCCCTTACCCCGAATCGATTTACTTTTTGATCAACTTGCGGGAGCTAAGGTATTCTCAAAGATAGACTTAAGATCAGGCTACCACCAGATTAAGATCAGACATGAAGATGTGCCAAAGACAGCGTTTACTACCCGATATGGACTATATGAGTATTTAGTCATGTCTTTTGGGCTGACCAATGCCCCGGCTCATTTCATGTACCTGATGAACTCAGTTTTCATGCCTGAGTTGGATAAGTTTGTCGTGGTGTTTATTGATGACATTCTTATCTACTCTAAGGGCAAAGAGGAACATGCGGAACATCTCCGTATTGTTCTACAAAGATTAAGAGATCACCAACTATATGCCAAGTTCAGCAAATGTGCATTTTGGTTGGAGGAAGTACAATTTCTGGGTCATGTGCTATCTGCTGAAGGTATAGCTGTTGATCCGAGCAAGGTAGAAGAAGTCCTTAACTGGAAAGCACCTACAACTGTTCATCAAGTTCGTAGTTTCCTGGGGTTGGCAGGGTATTACCGTCGGTTTATCCCTGACTTCTCCAGAATTGCGAAGTTAATTACTGGACTATTGAAAAATCAAACAAAGTTTGTATGGTCGAAAGAATGTGAGGAGGCCTTTCAGACATTGAAGAAGTTGTTGACAACTGCACCAGTATTAGCACAACCTGATATCGAGAGACCATTTGATATCTATTGTGATGCATCCGGAATTGGTATTGGCTGTGTTCTTATGCAAGAAGGCAGAGTCATAGCATATGCTTCCAGACAACTCAAGAAGCATGAAGAACATTACCCCACCCATGATCTTGAATTAGCTGCTGTTGTCCATTCACTCAAGATTTGGCGACATTATTTATTGGGCAATATATGTCATATCTATACGGATCACAAGAGTCTGAAATACATCTTCACTCAGTCAGAACTGAATATGAGGCAAAGGAGATGGTTAGAACTTATTAAAGATTATGACTTAGAAGTGCATTATCATCCGGGTAAGGCTAATGTAGTTGCCAATGCCCTGAGTCGCAAGAGTTATTGTCATTGCCTAATTGTGGAACCTATGCAGCAAACATTGTGTCAAGAGATGGAGCATCTGGATTTACAAATCATAGAACAAGGTTCCCTGTCCAATATTGTAGTTGAGTCCACTATCAAAGATCAGATCATTGCTGCTCAACAGAAAAGTAAGGGCATAGTCCATATTAAGGATAAAGTCAAATCTGGAAAACCAACATGTTTCAAGATTGATGAGTCAGATGTCGTATGGTTCAAGGATAGGTTGGTAGTACCCAAAAATCCGGAGCTGCGAAAGCAGATTCTTGATGAAGCTCATTCTACAAGGTACTCCATTCATCCAGGTAGCAACAAAATGTATCATGATCTGAGAAAGAGATATTGGTGGACCAAAATGAAAATAGAAATAGCTCAATATGTAGCCAAGTGTGATATTTGTCAGAGAGTCAAGGCGGTTCATATGAAGACTGCAGGTCCATTACATTCCTTGCCAGTCCCATCTTGGAAGTGGGAAGATATCTGTATGGACTTCATAGTAGGTTTGCCTAGGACATCTGCAGGATACAATTCAATATGGGTTATTGTTGATCGACTAACCAAAATAGCTCATTTCTTGCCAGTCAGAGATAAATATCGAGCGGAGCAGTATGCAAAGCTTTACCTTAATAGAATTTTCAGTCTGCATGGGGCACCCAAGACCATTGTCTCTGATAGAGGGTCATTGTTCATATCCAAGTTTTGGAAAAGTCTACATGAGTCGTTAGGAACTAAACTTATCCGTAGTTCTGCTTATCATCCGCAAACAGACGGACAGACTGAAAGGGTAAATCAAATTCTTGAAGATATGTTAAGAGCATGTGTTCTTTCTTTTGGTGCTAAATGGGATGAATGCCTTCCCTTAGCTGAATTCTCATATAACAACAGCCATCAAGAGAGCATTAAAATGGCACCGTTCGAAGCACTGTATGGCCGTAGGTGCCAAACACCTTTAAATTGGTCAGAAGCTGGAGAACGTTGGTTCTTTGGACCGGATGTGGTCAAGGAAGCTGAAGAGAAAGTTAAACTCATACAAGCCAATATGAAGGTAGCTCAATCCAGACAGAAAAGCTATGCTGATAAGAGGAGACGACCGCTAGAATTCAAAGTGGGAGATTATGTCTACCTCAAGGTATCACCGATGAAAGGAGTTCATCGTTTTGGGATTCGGGGAAAGTTGGCGCCCCGTTATGTAGGTCCTTTTTAGATCCAACAACGATGTGGACCAGTCGCCTATCGCGTCAAGCTACCAGATCACATGTCAGCGGTGCATGATATCTTTCATGTATCTCAGTTAAAGAAGTGTCTTCAAGTACCTGACCAAGAAATCGACTTTGATAATGTAGAACTAGAACCTGATTTGACTTATGCCGAGTACCCCATTAGAGTCTTAGATCAGAAAGATCGAGTCACTCATAGACGTACAATCAAGTTCTACAAAGTACAATGGAATCAACACACGGAAGATGAAGCTACTTGGGAGTCCGAGGATTACTTAGAAGAGAACTTTCCTGACTTCTTCGCTTCTATCTAGTTGCAATACCTTGTCTATATTGTAACTTGTCTTGTTATTAACAGAATGGAAAACCCCCTCGCTAGCCTTTTGAATAAAGTTGTAATGTGTTAGCTTGACACATTTCCTTTTCCATTACTTAGCCTTAAGTTTTAAATCTCGGGACGAGATTTCTTTAAGGGGGAAGGGTTGTAACACCTCTGGTGTTTGACCTAATACTAAAATTTGACATGTCATCATGTGCATTGCAAAGCATTCATATAGTATAAAGTTTTGAATGCATTCACTAAATAAGGTTTATTTCATAATGTTGTTATTTCATGTGATGTGTTTCAAAAACCCTAAATACAGATCATGACCACAGGGGTTAAATTTCGTGTGATCATGTGAGGTCATATGTCCTTTGACTCAAATAACCCTAATGGGCCATGTTACTGGTCAAAAATCAAAATCTAAGTAAAAGGAAGACAAATCAAATTTGAATTCACATTCAAATTATAAAAGTCCTTTTTGCCCCTTTTAACCAATTCAAAATCCATGAGGAATTTGGGGTTGAGGCAAAAAGCAAAGTTGGAGATTATTTTATAAGGATCAACTTTGGTATTCAAAGTTTTTCAAGTTTACATACAAAATTTGGAGTAATTTTGAAATGATTCAAATCTTTAAATGTACCCCAAATGTGAAATTCAAAATGGAGGTAGAATTTGAAAATGTTTCTTAAATCAAAGTTGTAGTACTTGAAAAGTTGAGCAACTTTCATTTTTGGAGATTTTCAACTTCTTTAGAAAATTTGAGAGTAATTTGAGAAATGGACGCAATGGCAGTTTTGTAAATTTTTCAAAAAAATCGACCTACACCTCACTGCTTGCCGCCGGCGCCACGCGGAGTTCACCGCCGATCGGTTTTCACCGCTTTCACGCGCTGTGACACGCCCAAACCTCCGTGGCAAGTTCGCCCGTGTGTTGTCAACACCGCACGCCCTCCTTCTTGCTATAAATAGGAGCACGCCGTCGTCAATTCGGAGTTTTCCGTCGACTGCTCGCCGCCGGTGTCCTGCCCGCACTCGCGTAATTCGTCGCCGTCGTAGCGTCCTGAGTCAGTAGCGTCTGCCAGTAGCTCCGCCTCGTCTTCCTGCTCATCCCAAGCCTGATCATGTCGCTCCTGGAAGTCCAGTGCCGCCGCACGACGTCGTCTTCCCCGAGTCCGGCCGGAGCTCCGCCATCTTCGGTCTCACGTGGTCCCGACGATTCGGTGCATCTCCACCTTCAACAAGCCCACAGACGTGATCGTGGTGAGACACTGAACGCGATGCTTGCTCTTATTTAGACTCTACTGCACCGTAGCTATAGCTACGTCGATCGCCGTCGTGTCCAAGCCGCCATGGCCGACGTGGACCTCCCTCCGGTGCGCCTGCTGCCGTTCTGTGGTTGGAAATGAGTTCGTAGGATAGAGTAGATCACTTTGGTGCTATCGGTTTCGCCAGAACATCACCAACGGCGCATTTTGCGGCCCGCCGGTGAGGGCAGCGCCGCCGTGATTTCGTTGTGTCGCTGACAGCGGGCCCAGGCTGTCAGTGAAGCTGAGGAAGAAGAACAGTGAGCTTTGGTTATTTTCTGATTTGGAATAGTGCTGAAATTTAGTAATTTTGTAGGAATTTATTTACACATTCAAAAATTCTGAAAATTTTTGTGTAGCTTCTGTACATGTTCTAGTATGATTTAAAAATTTGAAACTTGGAATTTGAATAAATTTTTAATGTTCAAATATTTGGTCCATTAATTGAAAAATGCAATTTCCATGATTTTTGTAGGTCACTATATAACTCCAAAAATTATGAAATTTATTTTGGTACACTAATTTATCATGAGGAAGCTTACATAAAAATTTGAGCTTAATTGGACAAAGTTTATTTTATACCTAATATAGACTTAAGTATTTAATTAATTATTCATTTAATCAATGTTTAATCAATTAAGATTTGTTTGACTTTAGAATTGATTGTTGACCTTGGGTCATTAACTTATAATGATCCTTAGTACCTTAATTAGTTTTTGAACTAATATCTAATTTGTAATTAGTAAGTCTTAATGACATTTCATGTGATAACCAAGGTCATTAACAAGTTAACTCGTCGAAACCCTAAGTGTTGATTAGTGTTGGATCTTGTTTTGGTCATGTTTTGTGACTAGTAGGGTTCCAAGATCCATTAGGTCAAGTCTCATGTGTGGTTCTTAATGATAGGGTTACAGGTTGGTTTTGTTGGCTTGCAACTGTACTGCGAAATAAAATCGTTTGCGGGTGTTTTTACATTTCATGTGCCGTGAAAGCATCATGTTTACATTATCATCATGTTAAAGCATATGTTATCATTTCGTGTAGAACCCGAGAACGAAATGATTCTAGTTGAGCAAGTTCTGGAAGAATCCCCGGTTGTCACGGGATTTGATAATTGTGGTACTAGTCCGGAACCGGAAATCGTCAACGAAGGCAAGCCCCGGTTTATGCATTAAGCCAATACCTTGTTTACTTTGAAAAGTTTATTACCTATGTTACTTATTGCATTAAGTTGTTTAATTCAAATGTTACCTACTTGATGCATTACCTTCCTTGTTAATTGTTTACCATCCTTGAAGATGTTTTCATTTACAAAAGCGTAGAATGCTTAGTATGCTTTATGGTAGGCTTTCAAAGTAAAAGTTTCGATACAATCAAAGATGGCATACTGGCCAAAGAAAGAAAGAATGTTGAATGAACTGGAGACTAGTCGGGTGACTTATCTTGAATGTTGGGTAATGTTGCCGACTATGTCGCTTAAAGGCCACTCATTGTGGATCTTCTGAACGAGACACTTTGTAGTACTAGTCACATACTCTGGTAAGCCTACTTCGGCTAATCCGATACTAAGACGAATGCCCGCGCACTGGGAGTGGAGAGATGGCGGGAGTAGCGTGTACCCTCGTGGCTAGAATGTGGCCGGATTTGAGGTGTACTGTGCTCTCGGGTGGCGTGGAGACGGCTTAGTATAGGAGGATCCGGTAGTGAGGTTGATATATGCAAGATTAAGTTCTACATATGTCGTGTGATAAGGAATCCCCAGCTGGGACTTGAATCAATTCGAATTGCCGGTGCTCCGCGGATATGGAGACTCGATTCATTACAGAAGCAATGTAGTACTGGTGAATTACTAAAATATGAGAATAAGAATGGAATGAGAAGGAATGGAATATGAGAAATGTACATTTAGTTTGAAATAATGATCAAAAGGTACTTAGTGGTAAAACTCGAAAATAGAATGAAGGATAGTAAGCTTTTGGCAAAGAACTTTTGAATCTTGCTACATCCTTACCTTGTCCCAAATCCCTGCATCTCTAAAGTCTTACACCCCGTTATGTCGGGTTAGTCTTGTTGAGTACCTTTGTACTCAGGGTTTGTTAACCCTTGTTGCAGGTGAGTCGCATGCGCAGGCTTGTTTTGGTCCCTGCTGCATGTCAGTGTTTGAAGTCAACGATGATGATGAGGAGTAATGAATGGCCTTTGGACAAGGCATTAGTTTGTATGATAAATAAAGTTAATGTAATATTATCCCGCTACTATGGTTGTATGACACTTATGGTATTGTAACTTTGAAAACAACTGGTTTGTAATAATGTTATCTTAAGACTTCCGCTATCTTTACTCTGGTATATATATTTGAATAAAATGTTGTAATCTGCAAGGACTGTGATTGGGATCCTGTTTGAAAAGAGAATCATGGATGATTCGGGTTTCCCGAGGACACCCGACAGACCTGTTGAGTTGTTGGGAACTCGTGTACGCTATTCGAGGTCTGTTAAGACAACGATAGGTGCATGTGGGCCCGATTCCTTAGGAGGTTCTGCCACACTCCCTATGATGGGATCCCATTCAGAGACCTCCCTGCTGGTCTCGGACATGACTTAGGGCATCCCAAGCAATCGCTTGCTCGGGCCTCGGCCATGTACGGGCTCGCTCATAGTCATCCCTAACTCTGTTGTCCTAGGGAGGCTGTCGAGACCCTCGGGGGCCCAGCCTTTGAACCCCTAGACCGTAACGGGCTCGGTGCCCAGTTCCTTAGTCTAAAAGGAATTGGGTGGGGGATATTCCCCTCCCATCGGCTGACAATGGCGAGCGTGCCTTTTGAGGTGGTTTCTCAGGGAGATGTAACGGCATCTACCATCGCTACGATCGGATGCGATGCGATGTCTGCAGATGGGATGTTGTTGTGCGTGCACGGTTAATAAGGAAAAGGTGGACGCATGGGCAGTTTAATCGGATCTGGATTAACTGCACCAGATCTGAGGGAAACTTCCCCGGTTTCATCGCACGTCCGTTTCGCCCCCTTCCCTCATAAATACGTGATGAGCCTCGCCCCTCCCCTCCTTACCTTGCCTGCATATGTTCGACCTTTCTACCCTCGAGCGGTTGCTAAGAACAGAGAGCGTCGGGGAGAAGAAGGGAGAAGGGGGAGGAAGAGAGAGAGAGAGAGATAGTGAGAGCTCTCCTTACCACTATAGCTGCATTATCCACCGCACCCATGGCCGGTGGCGCTGTTGTCGTCCAAGCGGATCCTTGGGGTCTATTCGATGTGTCTATAGCGACGCTATAGTCGCTTGTCGATGACGGCCTCCTCCGCCCGGTTACCGACCCCACCAAACCAGAGTGGATTGCTTCGAGGGGCGAGCCAGAGCTGAGGCCATGCGATGGCTACATCGTGAGCTTCATGTCCTTCCACGAGCGTGGTCTCGGCCTACCGACGGACCGGTTCATGCGGGCGCTCCCGCACTACTATGACGTGGAGCTCCACAACTTCAACCCCAACTCCATCGTGCAGGCGGCCATCTTTGTCACTGTCTATGAGGGGTACCTGGGCATTGCCCCCCACTGGGAGCTATGGCTCCACCTCTTTTGGGTAGGGCTCACCACCAAGCCGATGGGCATGGCGGGCATGCGGAAGGCGATGAGGGCTGGTGTAGCACCCGGTTTTAAAGACAAAACCAGATACACACTATATGTGAGCCCAGGAAGTCAAATCTCACATATAGCCACAAATCAGGGTAATATCAAAAGACAATACTTATTACATAACGTATTAGTAAAAGAAAAGTACCCTCAGAGTAAAGACAGTGGAAAGTTGACTCCGATCTTCTAGCGAAGACTCCAAATTCACAGGGATGACTGACTGGTTGACCACAAGCCTAACTCCTCCAAACCAGCAATCTGGTACCCATCCGGGATTTTTATCCAATGTATAGAAAAATAAAGCAAGCGTAAGTACATGTCGTACTTAACAATTATATCATGGGGTTCATGAGGCTCAAAAAGGCTGACACTGGTTTAACTGCGATTAGCTTTAATAGATCATCTTTTTAAGCAATTGAGTGGCAAAGAATTTATCATTCCCATAAACACATGATCAGGTAAACATGAATAATGTATAGCATAAACGATTAATTATTAGCATCATCATCCATTAGTGATCATCTCTATTCCATAAGGGTCCAAGGCTGCTCGTGTCTGTGAGCACGGCTGTTATAACAGTTTTATACTCTGCAGAGTTTGTACACGTTCACTGTGAGTTGTGATTTACCCTTTCGCCCGAGGTAGCTATTCTCTTGACCCACTTCCAAGGAAGATCGGCAGGGTTCACTATGAAGCCTTTCAAAGAATTCATCTAACATGTTAGGGCCGCCAGGCGTATGTGGCCCATCTCTAGGAGTGGCATGCGTGGGCATCGCAGCACGGTACACACTTCCCAGCAGCAAAGGAAACATACCCCGCGCCTAAAAGGTAACCACTAACAAGCTAGAAAAGATCCTCATACTAAGCTAAAGCCAGAGCCATATGGCCCTCACAGCTGTACTGTAAGTCCCAGATGATCGCTTACAGATAAGTCCTTAGGGAGAGGAATCTGAAGCATATAAACACTTCAGCCCCCTGTGTCCATGTTACTAAAAAGTCATGTTTTAATGTTTATTGCATATACCATTAGTCAAGTTACAAGATCATGGTTTAGTTAAGCACTAGCAAAACTATCCCAATGCAATTACCCAAAGGTGTCAAGGAATCCAGGATATCAATTAGCTAGGGAATTTACTACAGTTGCCAAGGTAGACTCATGCAATATGAATTAAGTGTTTAAATGTGAATAGGTAACAAGGATAATCCCATGCTATACTTGCCTTACACATCGATCCTTCGGTAAGCTTTAATCTTTAATGTCCTTCTTCTTCTTCTAGATCACCACGTGTATCTCACCGACTGGACAATCGTAGAACACCACACAAACATCCATACACATACATGCATAGCATACAATTGCATCTATATCAGAACAATACACCAATCATAGAAAAATAAGTAAAAGAGATTGATATACGATTCTACGTATCACTATGAACACATAGTCGCGAGAAGCACGCTAATCGAAGCTACGGTTGAAAAGTTACGACTACCGAGAGATTTGCTTAATACGTGGAAAATAAACTATAGGCTTTATTTATGTTAACTATATGAATTCATATACAAAAGATATTTTATAAATAATATAGATTATATTAAGTCAACTTTAGATTTAAATTATAAAACAAAAGTAAAACAAATCATATTTTATGTATAAAACCTAGTTGCATAATCTTTAATCAAGATATGATTTAAACTATGATTTTTATGAAATAGTAATGTAGTAAACATCATTACTAATACGTAGATCTCATCGTTACGAAACAAACGCAACTTGAACGGACTTTTTCGGAGTTTAAATAAATAAGTTATGATTTAAACAAGTTTTACTTTAATTAAATAATAGATTAAATCTACTCATGAATTTCAAGTGTTGAAAACATGCCTAACAGTAGTATAAACACGTAGATAATGTAAATACGGTCCTAACGCAATTCGAACGGGTCAAATCGGACTTCAAACGCAAAAGTTACGCATGAAATAAGATCTAGTGTCATTTCTGTGAATATTTGAACTCAAATTTGAATTAAAACAACTAAAAATCTGAATTTAAATGTATTTTGGACTGGGCACACCAATCCTAGAAAATACAGGGGCCTAACCGAATAAAAATAGGGCTTAAAAGAAATTATTTTGAACTGCTACGGACTGCGGGTTATTTTCTTGAAACTCCAGGGGCTAATCTACAAAACGTGCACGGTTGACTGGGGGTTGACTCATGGCTGCTGACTGTGCAGCCACGTGGTGCTGCGTGAGTGGTGCGGTTCACCACATGGCGTGGTGGACACGGTGACAGGGCGCCGTGGACCGAGTCCGTGGTCTACGGTGGACTGGTCATTTAATCCGACCCAGTGATCTAATCTTGGCCGTTCACCGAAGATCCGACGGCGCAGGGCGCGTGCGGGTGATACCGGCGGCTGCACCTCGTCTCCGGCGAGGGCGCCATGGCCGGCGGTGTCGGGCGCTTGCGGATGCGGCATTCTAGCGCACGAAGCAGCGAAAGGAAGGCACAGGAAGACAGAGGAGCTCACCGTGAGGCTTCTGGAGGTGGTTGCGGCATCCGGGAGAGCTCCGAAGCGGGTCGTCGACGGCGGCCATGAACTGGAGAGAGAGAGAGCGTGGTTGAGGTGGAATCTGAGGAAAATGAGGCCAAAATCACGAAGTGGAGGTACCTACGGGCACGGGTGAGTACGGCGGATCCTCAGGACTCGTCGGCGACGGGGCTAGGGCTCGGGGAGGGGGAGTTCGCTGGCGGCGGTTGCGACTGGGCTCAAGCGCGGCCAGGAATGGGAGAAGATGGGGGCTTGGCTCGGGGCTTTATAGTCCAGACGGGGTGCGGCGAAGAAGGAAGGGGAGCAGGGCGCGCGGTGAGATGGGGCGCTTTCCTTGTAGGCACGGGAGCGGCGGCTTGCCGAACATAGCAGCGCCATCGCCAGGCAAAGGATGGAAAGAGCGGGGGAAGAAAAGGAAAGGGAAGAAGGGACCATGGCCGGCTGATGGGCGGGACCAGCGGGCAGCGGGGAGAAGAGAAGCGCGACGCGTGCGGGTGCGCGCTGACAAGTGGGGCCAGGTCATAGCGAGAGGGAGCGGATGGCTCGTGCGGGCGTGGCATTGAAGGCCGAGCGCGTTCGGGCGGCTGACGCGGAGCGGGCCGAGCAGAGCAGTGAGAGGGAGAAGGAGAAATGGTTACGGGTGAAGGCAAGCGGGCCGCAGCCTTGCGCGTGCGAGCGGCGCGCGGGGCAGGCCGAGCAGCGGGCCGGTGCGGAGCAGGCTGGGCGCGGGGAAGAGGGAGAAGGCCGGTGCGGGAGGGAGGAAAGGAGTGCGCCTGGGCCGATCAGCAGGCTAGCAGGCCAAGTGGAGGAGAGAAAGGGAGAAACTGCTAGGCCGAAGGGGAAAAGAAGGGTGGGCCTTCGGGCCAAATGAGAGAGGGGAGGTTTTCATCTTTCTTTCTTTTTTTTTTCAAAATCCCTTTTCTATTTCTAAATTCTATTTCCTTTCTTAATTCAAAACAATTTCAAATGTGAACCAAATGCTAATTCAAATAGAGTTTGAACATACTCTCCAATTCCAATAAAAGTGAGAAAATTTTAGTAAGTTTTCAAAAATAATTTATACAACTTTTTATATTCTTTTATTTCCTAATTTCCTTTTCTTTTCTTTCTTTTATTTCAAAGCCATTTTCCAACTCTTTTCAAAAATATTTCAATTTACTTTGGAGTTTTGGATCAACACCATCCATCACAATAAATAAGATGCAACAGCATGTATGCTCACACATGTTACTACCTTATGTTGAATTTTAAATTAATGAAACATTTTATTTCCTATATTTCATGTGCACAAACATTCCAACTTAAATCATTTTAACTCTATTTCAAAAGAGGCAATTTTTAGGGTGTTACAATTCTACCCCCCTTAAGATGAATCTCGTCCTCGAGATTCGGAATACGTCGACTAAGAGATGGGAATAGTCCATCCTTGGATTCTTCTTTACTTTCTCGTGCAGTTCCATCGTCTTGATAAAGATCCACTTTACTTTGCATACCTGTTGACCTTACTCTAAGTAATTTGCCAAACTGATTCCAAGATTTTAACAGGCACCTTGAACAACTCTCCGGTAATCCTAATCACTAGGCCATAATTCTATTTTCTCATAGGTTCACCATCCAACAAAGCTTCCTTATCTTCTTGGTCCAAAAGATGATCTACCATCAATCTCTAAGACATTAATGATCTTGATGAAGTTGCTCGAACTGGGAATACAACTCTTAATCCTTAGTGTCACTCGAACCTTCTTAGCACAATTCTCCGTTGCTAAGGGTATTGGTCATGACTTCGCTTCTTGAAGTGATAGCACTTTGCCAAGTCCTAATCAATCTCATTCGAACGAGGTTATCACAAGCTAAAGACTAACTTGGTGAAGGTATCCTATATATTCTTGTGATCCTCCTAGATATTACTTTTACTTTCAAGAAGATGGTACTTCCATGCATCGCAATGGATAACTCCAGATAATAGGTTAGTTCCACTCACGCTTATAAGGACACATCCTACACCTTCACAAGATGCATTATTGTAGATACAAAGCTCTCGTCCTGATCTATCAAGCTAATACTTAGGTTTTACTTTGACCTCTTGGACTCCTTCAAACACTTGGCTAAAGTCTCTTGATCCAAACTAACTTAAAAGCTTCTCTGGTAACTTTATCAACATCTTGCTGCTCTTGGATAGACCTTTCTTGGACTTCTAACCAAAACTCATTGAAACTCTGAGTTCTCTCTTACATCATTGAGTACCACCATGCTTCCGCTGCGCACTCTGATTTCCGTTGTGCAAACTCGAACGTGTGATACTTCATTTTGCAATTCCTCAACTTGGCTACCCCCCTTAAGATGAGACAACTAGGGGACACCAAAGTATAGCTTGCATCCTCTTGTGATTGAAGTCTACTGTTGTTTAGGATTTCTTCAGGATTTTTGATCGTCCAAAATTAGAGATATGAACCAATAAAGACAGGCAGCTCTGAAGACAGGATAGTAAAGATAGAAGAACGATAACCCAACTATTTATTTCATTAATCCTTATACCTTAAACCTATAAACTAAATGAAATTGTGGGAACACCCAACAAAATCATTACAATCATTACAAAGATGCAAAACAAGCATAAACATAATGACAATTCGACAAAGCACTTAAAAATGCATAACTCATTCATTGACTCACTTGCGATACTATCGTTTTTATTACATAAGGGGTACAACTCCTATTTCTTAAAAATGGCATGATTACAGGGACATCTCTCGCATGGGAGTGACACATCATCCACTACATCAATTTCATCATGGGCTTTTCTTGTATTGTGTGTCACCATCACTTGCTGGTGGTAGTCCTGTATTGACCTAACTCTGGCTACCTCCATGGCATAATTGTTGATTCTTCTGTGGGCAAGATTTAACATAATGTCCTTCCTGTTGGCAATGATAACACTTTCTCTTAGCTGGATCTTTAGTGATGTCATACTCCACAGAATTGTTGCTTAGAGTATTGTCAGCTTGTTGATTCTGTAAGTTCATCTTTGTTTGACTAGACCGTTTTTTAGCTTGCTTGATCTTTCGGGGTTGAAACTCCGTGTAGGTGATTGTCCACCCATCTATGCATACCTCATGTGGAAAGACTGGAGTAATCTTAGCTTGAGAAACTTCTAATTCTTTAGAGCATGAGTTTAACTGACTAGGGATTGGAGCTGGATGTGACAATGCAATAGAACTCGAATGTTGATTGCTTTCCAATTCTGACTCTGGTGAGATCTCCTTTCTCTTCTTATCCACATTGTCCTCAGGTACATGCTGTATACCTTTGTACTCAATTCTTTCTCCTGATGGTGTTGTTAGAAGCACTGAACGCTGGGCATACTTGATCACTCCTTTACAAGCAGATAGCCATCCTATTCTAAGAATGACATCAATGTCTACTAACTCTAATACAATGAGGTTTGCTTCAAATTTTACTCCTTTGATGTTAAGACTAACTCTTGGGCATATGTGGTTTGCCTTCATTTCTCCTTCTGGGGTCTTAACTATCACTGGTCTCCTCATTGGAAGCATAGTTATCTTATGTTCCTTTACGTATGTACTAGAGATAAATGAATGTGAAGCTCTGGGGTCAAACAGCACTATGGCGGAAGCTGAGTTTACTGAAATGAAACCATACACAACCTCCTTTGCTCCATGAGCGGTAGTCATATCCACATTATTCAATCTTCCTTGGATGTAGTTTCTCTTTGCTTTACTTCCTTGCTCCTATTTCTTCTGGACCTTCTGTTCCTGCTTCTGCTGTGGTTGATCCTGGCATTCATGTGCCATTCTTCCAATATCTTCATTAGACTTCATATTCTTCCAAGCTTCTATTACTTGTATCTTCACTGGTCCCTTTGGTATGTTGATTTGACCTTGTGGCAAGCACTGTTGAAAACTCCTAGGTTGAGTCATTCCTTCTGGTGCTTGTTGTTGCACAGCTACAAGCTTCTCCTTGTTGAACGTAGTCAAGGACAACATAGCTTGGTCCTCCTAACCTTTGATACCAGTGGTCTCCTTATTACGATCCATCTATATAGACAAGGATAGAGGATTGAGAATAGAGACAAAGTTTTCATAACAGATAGAGGCTGAAGTGAGCATAAATTTTAGCAAATAACAAGGTTGGAGAGAAAACAAGAACTAAGCAAGATAAAAGCATGCTAAAACGTCCAGTTCTATCTAGGCTTACGTCCTACAGTCAGCATTGCTCTGATACCACTTTGTAGCACCCAGTTTTAAAGACAAAACCAGATACACACTATATGTGAGCCTAGGAAGTCAAATCTCACATATAGCCATAAATCAGGGTAATATCAAAAGACAATACTTATTACATAACGTATTAGTAAAAGAAAAGTACCCTTAGAGTAAAGACAGCGGAAAGTTGACTCCGATCTTCTAGCGAAGACTCCAAATTCACAGGGACGACTGACTGGTTGACCACAAGCCTAACTCCTCCAAACCAGTAATCTGGTACCCATTCGGGATTTTTATCCAATGTATAGAAAAATAAAGCAAGCATAAGTACATGTCGTACTTAACAATTATATCATGGGGTTCATGAGGCTCAAAAAGGCTGACACTGGTTTAACTGCGATTAGCTTTAATAGATCATCTTTTTAAGCAATTGAGTGGCAAAGAATTTATCATTCCCATAAACACATGATCAGGTAAACATGAATAATGTATAGCATAAACGATTAATTATTAGCATCATCATCCATTAGTGATCATCTCTATTCCATAAGGGTCCAAGGCCGCTCGTGTCTATGAGCACGGCTGTTATAACAGTTTTATACTCTGCAGAGTTTGTACATGTTCACTGTGAGTTGTGATTTACCCTTTCGCCCGAGGTAGCTATTCTCTTGACCCACTTCCAAGGAAGGTCGGCAGGGTTCACTATGAAGCCTTCCAAAGAATTCGTCTAACATGTTAGGGCCGCCAGGCGTATGTGGCCCATCTCTAGGAGTGGCATGCGTGGGCATCGCAGCACGGTACACACTTCCCAGCAGCAAAGGAAACATACCCCGCGCCTAAAAGGTAACCACTAATAAGCTAGAAAAGATCCTCATACTGAGCTAAAGCCAGAGCCATATGGCCCTCACAGCTGTACTGTAAGTCCCGGATGATCGCTTACAGATAAGTCCTTAGGGAGAGGAATCTGAAGCATATAAACACTTCAGCCCCCTGTGTCCATGTTACTAAAAAGTCATGTTTTAATGTTTATTGCATATACCATTAGTCAAGTTACAAGATCATGGTTTAGTTAAGCACTAGCAAAACTATCCCAATGCAATTACCCAAAGGTGTCAAGGAATCCAGGATATCAATTAGCTAGGGAATTTACTATAGTTGCCAAGGTAGAAACATGCAATATGAATTAAGTGTTTAAATGTGAATAGGTAACAAGGATAATCCCATGCTATACTTGCCTTACACACCGATCCTTCGGTAAGCTTTAATCTTTAATATCCTTCTTCTTCTTCTAGATCACCACGTGTATCTCACCGACTGGACAATCGTAGAACACCACACAAACATCCATACACATACATGCATAGCATACAATTGCATCTATATTAGAACAGTACACCAATCGTAGAAAAATAAGTAAAAGAGATTGATATACGATTCTACGTATCACTATGAACACACAGTCGCGAGAAGCACGCTAATCGAAGCTACGGTTGAAAAGTTATGACTACCGAGAGATTTGCTTAATACGTGGAAAATAAGCTATAGGCTTTATTTATGTTAACTATATGAATTCATATACAAAAGATATTTTATAAATAATATAGATTATATTAAGTCAACTTTAGATTTAAATTATAAAACAAAAGTAAAACAAATCATATTTTATGTATAAAACCTAGTTGCATAATCTTTAATCAAGATATGATTTAAACTATGATTTTTATGAAATAGTAATGTAGTAAACATCATTACTAATATGTAGATCTCATCGTTACGAAACAAACGCAACTTGAACGGACTTTTTCGGAGTTTAAATAAATAAGTTATGATTTAAATAAGTTTTACTTTAATTAAATAATAGATTAAATCTACTCATGAATTTCAAGTGTTGAAAACATGCCTAACAGTAGTATAAACACGTAGATAACGTAAATACGGTCCTAACGCAATTCGAACAGGTCAAATCGGACTTCAAACGCAACAGTTACGCATGAAATAAGATCCAGTGTCATTTCTGTGAATATTTGAACTCAAATTTGAATTAAAACAACTAAAAATCTGAATTTAAATGTATTTTGGACTGGGCACACCAATCCTGGAAAATACAGGGGCCTAACCGAATAAAAATAGGGCTTAAAAGAAATTATTTTGAACTGCTACGGACTGCGGGTTATTTTCTTGAAACTCTAGGGGCTAATCTACAAAATGTGCACGGTTGACTGGGGGTTGACTCGTGGCTGCTGACTGTGCAGCCACGTGGCGCTGCGTGAGTGGTGCGGTTCACCACATGGCGTGGTGGACGCGGTGACAGGGCGCCGTGGACCGAGTCCGTGGTCTACGGTGGACCGGTCATTTAATCCGACCCAGTGATCTAATCTTGGCCGTTCACCGAAGATCCGATGGCATAGGGCACGTGCGGGTGATACCGGCGGCTGCAGCTTGTCTCCGGCGAGGGCGCCATGGCTGGCGGCGTCGGGCACTTGCGGATGCGGCGTTCTAGCGAGCGAAAGGAAGGCACAGGAAGACGGAGGAGCTCACCGTGAGGCTTCTAGAGGTGGTTGCGGCGTTCGGGAGAGCTCCGAAGTGGGTCGTCGATGGCGGCCGCGAACTGGAGAGAGAGAGAGAGCGCGGTTGAGGTGGAATCCGAGGAAAACGAGGCCAAAATCACGAAGTGGAGGTACCTACGGGCGTGGGCGAGTACGGCGGATCCTCGGGACTCGTCGGCGATGGGGCTAGGGCTCGGGGAGGGGGAGTTCGCTGGCGGCGGTTACGACTAGGCTCGAGCGCGGCCGGGAACAAGAGAAGATGGGGGCTCGGATCGGGGCTTTATAGTCCAGACGGGGTGTGGCGAAGAAGGAAGGGGAGTAGGGCGCGCGGTGAGATGGGGCGCTTTCCTTGTAGGCACGGGAGCGGCGGCTTGCCGAACATAGCAGCGCCATCGCCGGGCAAAGGATGGAAAGAGCGGGGGAAGAAAAGGAAAGGGAAGAAGGGACCGTGGCCGGCTGACGGGCGGGACCAGCGGGCAGCGGGGAGAAGATAAGCGCGACGCGTGCGGGTGCGCGCTGACAAGTGGGGCCAGGTCATAGCGAGAGGGAGCGGATGGCTCGTGCGGGCGTGGCATTGAAGGCCGAGCGCGTTCGGGCGGCTGACGTGGAGCGGGCCGAGCAGAGCAGTGAGAGGGAGAAGGAGAAACGGTTGCGGGTGAAGGCAAGCAGGCCGCAGCCTTGCGCATGTGAGCGGCGCGCGGGGCAGGCCGAGCAGCGGGCCGGTGCGGAGCAGGCCGGGCGCGGGGAAGAGGGAGAAGGCCGGTGCGGGAGGGAGGAAAGGAGTGCGCCTGGGCTGATCAGCAGGCTAGCAGGCCAAGTGGAGGAGAGAAAGGGAGAAACTGCTGGGCCGAAGGGGAAAAGAAGGGTGGGCCTTCGAGCCAAATGAGAGGGGAGGTTTTCATCTTTCTTTCTTTTTTTTTTCGAAATCCCTTTTCTATTTCTAAATTCTATTTCCTTTCTTAATTCAAAACAATTTCAAATGTGAACCAAATGCTAATTCAAATAGAGTTTGAACATACTCTCCAATTCCAATAAAAGTGAGAAAATTTTAGTAAGTTTTCAAAAATAATTTATACAACTTTTTATATTCTTTTATTTCCTAATTTCCTTTTCTTTTCTTTCTTTTATTTCAAAGCCATTTTCCAACTCTTTTCAAAAATATTTCAATTTACTTTGGAGTTTTGGATCAACACCATCCATCACAATAAATAAGATGCAACAGCATGTATGCTCACACATGTTACTACCTTATGTTGAATTTTAAATTAATGAAAAATTTTATTTCCTATATTTCATGTGCACAAACATTCCAACTTAAATCATTTTAACTCTATTTCAAAAGAGGCAAATTTTAGGGTGTTACAGCTGGCGGTTGCACTCTCCAAGTGCGCCAAGACCGGTAGCTCCTCTACATCCCAGCCCAGCTCACGTCGTCCAACCGTCGCTGGTACAACAGCTGGTTCTACCTCCACAATGACGATAGCGGACTTCCCCCCTATACTGGGCGGGTCATGGAGAGCCAGCCAGAGAAGTGGAGGTACGATGTACTGACGGCTGATCAGCCCAAGCTATGGCCGCTTCTGGAGGTGCTGGAGAGGCTACATAGCCGCGGCCTTATGGCAGCTGTGGTCATGGCGGCCTTCCATCGCCAGAGGGTGCTACCGCTAATGGCTCGGTGGCAGCGCCTGTTCGAGATGACACCGGACGAGCCGATCGATGGCGTCTGGTTGTCCGCCGTTGCCCTCTCCGATGAGGAGATTCTACGTCAGGTGAGAGAGATGGTGGAGGAGTGGCTAAGGAGCAGTGGTCTGTCCCCATTCCTAATGCGCCCGATGGGGGGGTACATCTCTCTGGTGAGTCACGCGCCGCTGCTGCCCCCAAGGCCTCCTTGCTCCTTGCACTTTCCTATTGCCTTATTTGTGTTTGCCATTCCTGCAGGGGATGAGGGATGTACGAGCCTCCCTACTGCCCATTCCTAAGGACGCAGAGCGGTGGGCGATGAATAGGGCGCATGCCGAGGCGTACAAGGAGTGGAAGGACACTAAGGAGGCAAGGCGTAAGAGGAAGAACATTGAGCGCAATGAGCTAGAGAAACGTCGCCGGCAGTAGAGGCACGATGGTCTCCAGGTGGAGCCATCTCCGTCACCATCGTTGTCGGATTCCTCGAGCGATGATGACGAGAGCAAGGTGGGGTGGGGTACCCTAGACCATCTCCCTGACGTCAGGGGGACGGTGCCCGGGGCATCGGCGAGCAGCCCGACGTTTCTAGGGGGAGGAGGAGAGGACGCCTTGGGGCCGGCGATGACCCGCCCCAGGGCCGAGGCTGACACGCTCGAGGCATGGGTGTTAGGGAAGCATGCCGTTAGCCTTGTGGGCTCGATAGTAGAGGTGGAGTAGGCGGCAGCGGAGGCGACGCAACCACCTCCGTAGAGGGTCGAGGGGGCACCGGAGTCCAGCGAGGGCCGACCGACACCGGTGGACATGGAGGTCGTGCCACTACCGCTGCCATCGCTGTTGTAGAGGATGAGGGACGCAGTGCGGAAGTGGTTGTGTCCCCGTTCAAGGTAAGTGTTTTGTCAGTGGAGTTGCAGCATCTCCCGCTCATCCCTTGGTCGTATGCTGACCTTGTGAGTGCTTTGCCTTCAGCCGGAAGCGTTAGGCAGAAGCGCCCGCCCTGGCACCATGTAAGGCACTCAAGGTGAGCACCAACTCCACCTCCCAATGGGTGGTGGAGGTGCAAGCCGCCATACAGCGTGGCATGGCGTCGGTGAGGGCCGATCCGAAGGAGTCGGTCGCCCAAGGAGAGGTTACCGAGGCAGCCATGAAGCGAGAGGGGGAGATGGCACCTACGTCCCACGAGGCCGAGGCCCATGAGTCAGATGAAGGCAAGGCGCCCTTAGTCGCTGAGGCCACCGAGGGCGAGGCCGAGGCCCCTTGGACCTCCGAGGCCGAGGTGACAGAGGCCGGGGCATCCAGGACCACCAAGGCTAAGGTGGTGGAGGCCGGATCTCTCGGGACCACTAAGACTGAGGTGGTGGAGGCCGGCGTGGGCGCAACGAAGCTGGTGGCCCAAGAAGCAGAGACAGAGACAGGGCAAGCTTTAGTACCGCCCCTAGTCCAAGACATGTCGCCATCGCAGGAGAGCGCCCAGAAAGTGGAGGTCCATTCGATCTCCTCCAACGATACTTCCTGGGGGAGGGAGGTGGCAGATGCCAAGGCGGCCAGCACCGTGGAGCAGCCAGCTCTAACTTCAAGCGAGGGAAGCTCGGCCCTCGTGCGGGTACAACCTAAGCCCCATGGGTGGGATCACCCGCATGTCTTGTGGTGGAGCCAGGACGACCCTGAGGGGGAGCCTCTGTTCACCCTTGAGGACACGACCGAGGGGGGCGTTGGAGCTCCTTCGAGCAATTTCGCCAGCTAGCGGAGCGGTCACTGTGGACAACACTGTCCATCGTGGCTAACGATCTGTCCGGGGTTGCCTAGGTGCGCGCTTTCTTTCCCGGTGCTATGTCGTCTTTTTCTAAGTTTTCTCGTAGTACTTGACCCCTATTCTGCCTACCCAAGAGCTTGAGGCCTGGTCCCTCTGGAAGTCGATGTTCCTTTGGTGGGAGAGGGACGTCTGGGACTAGCTCTGGCAGTAGAAGGACTTGCTCGCCAATGCCAATGAGCTTCTGTTAGCGCAGAGCGTGGAGGTGGAGGACCTTCGCCTTTGCTATGCTAATATGAAGGCTAAGGCAGCCACAGCTTGGGAGCAGGCCATCCCCTTGGCAACGTGGATTAAGGAGCTAGAGGAGGAGTTGACCCAGGTGGCCGGCGAGCGGGACGCCTTCTGGTCCTGGGCCAAACAAGCGGAGATCTCTGCCAAGGCCATTGCTATGCAGCTGGGGGCAGAGCAGGGCATGCACCTACTGATGAAAGGTGCCCTAGCAAAGACCCTCAAAGTGGCTGAGGCCTCCCGGGTCGAGGCCTTGGCCTGGAAGGAAAAGGCCGAGGGTGAGTCCTATTGAACCGCACCCCTTGTTTTATTTGTTTTTCTTGCGTTCAACCCCTAACTCCCTAATGTGATGTAGGGCTAGAGAAGGAGGCTTCCAGGGTGGCCGAGGCCTCTCGGGTCGAGGTCCAAAGCTGAAAAGAGAAAGCCGAGGGTGAGTCCCATAGGCCTTCACCCCTGTTTGGCTTATTTCATTTTGTGCTTAACCCCATCCCGCTTGTCTTGGCATAGGGTTGGAGAAGGAGGTCTCCCAGGTAGCTAAGGCCTCCGTTGAAGTGCAGGCGGTGCTCGAGGCCAAGATCAGGGAGCACAATGTGCTGTATAGCGCCACCCGTACCACCTGCGACGCCCTAGAGGTCGGGGGGGTCGAGTCGGGCAACTCCCTTAGGAGCCGCTTGATCGCATTGAGTGGCCGAGTCCACAAGCGGCTCCGGGGGGCGCTGCATACGGGCGTCAAGCGTGCCCTGGCCGTCGTCTCCTTGCACTACACTAGCATCGACCTCGAGGCCATCAGCGATGGTTACATCTTGGCTGAGGATGACGAGGACACCGAGGAGGAGGTCATGAAGCTGGTGGAGGTGGCTGAGGCCCCTAGCATGGCGCTGGCCAAGCTGTTCGAAGAGGAGGTGGTTCCTCCTGCGCCGACCGCCGACGCTGGTGACCCTGAGTTCTGACCTAGGCCAAAGGGGTCATGTAAATAGATTAGGACTTATGTTACCGTATCATAACGCTTGTGGCCATTGAGGCCTTTTAAAGTACTTGTGTGTGTACGCTTTTTAATCGTTTTTATTGTATTTCTGAGCCTCTGCCCTCTGTCTTGTCTCTGAACATATCACTTGCAAAAAACTTCCTCAGAGCCTAAGCTGCCCCTTGGGCAAAAGGTGGTGAGGGAGTTGCCGTAGCCCGGAGGTGTAGGCCGTCTCGTGGCTCGGCCGGCCTTTTGGCCCTGAGACATACTTTCGGTCCTTAGGTTTTTTACAATCGATTTGTTAGAGTACGTGAGAGAGTTTGGCGTAGAATTTTTTTCGAAAAACGACTAAAAACGGTGACTGGGACTTAGGGGGGCCTTCTAGCCCCCAAGGGAGGCTCGGTTCTGTAGAGGCAGAGCTGAGTCTTGTTTGAGCCCCGTAGTGGGCACCTCTATAGAGGCAGAGCCGAGTCTCCCTTGTAGCGTTATCGTAATGCTAATCCCCCATCGATAGGTTCGGGGGATTTCTCAAAAAATTAGAATAACTAAAGAACGCTTCTTTATTATATTTCGAGAAACAATGTATATAATGCTTGGAAATTTAAGGGTAGAAGCGACAAAGCTATTCTATGTTCCAAGCGTTGGTGAGGATTTCGCCCTTCTCGTTGGCTAGCTTGTAGGTCCCAGGCTTTAGCACTTGGGCGACGATGTATAGCCCTTCCCATGGTGGGGTCAGCTTGTGGCGGCCCTTGTTGCTCTGCCTCAGTCTCAGCACCAGGTCGCCCACCTTCAGGTCTCGGCTTCGAATGCACTGGGCTTGATAGCGTTGTAGGGCTTGCTGGTACTTGGCCGAGTGTAGCAGTGCAACGTCTTGGGCTTCCTCCAGTTGGTCGAGGGCGTCCTCACGGGCACTGCGGTTGCTTTGCTCGTTGTAGGCCTGTAGCCTCGAGGAACCATACTCCAAGTCAGTGGGGAGGATGGCCTTGGCTCCATAGACCAGGAAGAATGGTGTGAACCCCGTGGCTCGGCTTGGAGTGTTCCTCAGGCTCCAGATGACCGATGAGAGTTCAGTAAGCCATTTCTTGCCAAATTTCTTCAACCGGTTGTATATTCTTGGCTTGAGGCCTTGTAGGATCATGCCGTTGGCACGTTCTACTTGGCCGTTTGTCCTAGGGTGTCCTACGGCCGACTAGGCCACACGGATGTGGTGGTTGTCGCAGAATGTTAGGAACATGTGGTCAGTGAAGTATGTCCCGTTGTCAGTGATGATGGTGTTTGGAACCCCGAACCTATGTATGATATCAGTGAAGAATAGCACCACTTGCTCAGATTTAATTCGATTGATTGGACGAGCCTTGATCCACTTGGAGAACTTATCGATCGCTACCAGCAAATGGGTATAGCCCTTGGGGGCCTTCTGCAGAGGCCCAACCATGTCGAGCCCCCACACGGCAAATGGCCATGTAATGGGGATGGTTTAGAGGGCTTGGGCCAGGAGGTGCGTCTACCGCGCATAGTACTAGCATCCCTCATAGGAGCGTACTAGCTTGGTGGCATCGGCAACCGCTGTTGGCCAGTAGAACCCTTGGCGGAAGGCATTTCCGACGAGCGTCCAAGGCGCTACATGGTGCCCACAGGCTCCTACGTGCAAGTCCCAAAGTAGGGCATGGCCTGCCTCGGTGGTGATGCATCGTTGGAGGACGCTAGATGGGCTTCGCCTGTACAACTCGCCGTTGCTGAGGACGTAAGTTTTGGCTCGTCGCGCAAGCTGTCGGTCTTTGGTCCTGTCTATAGGAAGCTCTCCTTGAACAAGGCAATCAAGGAACGGGACTCATCAGTTCGTGCCCTGGTTGGCCTCAGGAGGCTCCGCGCTGACTTCCATGGCCTCGAGCTCGGCCGCGGGGGCCTCGGTGATAGAGGGGGCCTCGGGCCCTGCGATGGGCTCGACCGGTGGACCCTCTTCCGCCGCCGAGGCGTAGTTGATGGAAGGCTTGTGGAGGTCTCTAGCGAAGATGTTCAGGAGGACCGGGGCCCATGCCGATGCCATCTTTGCTAGTTCGTCCATGGCCTCGTTGAATTTTCGCGCGATGTGGTTGAGTTCGAGACCGTCGAACTTGTCTTCTAGGCGACGTACCAACTTGTAGTACGCTTCCATTTTGGGGTCATGGCAGTTTGACTCCTTCATCACTTGATCGACGATGAGCTATGAATCGCCCTGTACGTCAAGATGCCATACTCCAAGTTCGATGGCGATCTGTAGGCCGTTGACGAGGGCTTCGTACTCGGCTGCGTTGTTGGAGGCGGCGAAGTGGAGCCAAATCATGTAGCACATGTGCACTCTTGAAAGGTCCTTGATTGGTTTTGGTAATTGCGTGACAACTTAGGTGGACTAATTGTGTTTATGTGAGATACACAGGTGATTAGTCCACAAGGTACATGTGTGTGAGCAACATATGCCATAGAGGTGAAAATGGCTTGGAGATGTTGCAAAGCTCACACATGTGATGATGAATGAGCTTATTGCACATGAGACATGACATTGAGTCATGTGATCAAGGTGGAGAAGATCAAGACAAGACTTGGCTTGATGGACCGGTTGCAAGCGTGAAGGGCAAGTCGAAGGCTTTGGAGTGATGGACCGCGTGACGGTGAAGCTTGAGCAAGACTTGGCGCTGATGGATGATGGCAACGGTGAAGAGCAAGTAGAGTCAAGATCGATGAACCAATATGATCATGTGATGATATGAAGTGGATCATATCATTGTTGATCGTGTTGGTGCATGTGTTGCATCGACGTTGGAGGAGATGGAATGGAATGCGCAAGGCAAAGGTATAACCTAGGGCATTTCATTTCACCGGTCATAGGTGTGTAGAGAAGTTTATGACCGGGTTTAGGATAGATGGCCGTACTATCAAGAGGGGCAAACTTGTTTGCATATTGGTCATCTAGTGCCACTCGAGTGATCTAACTTTGCATTGTCGCTAGGATCGAGTGGCGTGGCAAGTTGAGTGGCTAACATCCTTTGGGAAATGATTGTGAAAATGCTTACACACATACACATGGTGGTGTACACTTGGTGGTGTTGGCACATTTACAAAGGAGGTGGTGTTGGCGCTTTCAGGAAAATGGAATGCCTATTTTCTATTACGCCGGATGCAAATTCTTGGCGGTTAGCACATTGGAGCAAGGGTGAAGAAGTTAGAAGTGAAAACAAGTTGATCACGAAGATGCTGGCGTCGGCCAACTGACCGGACACTGGATCTGAATGCACTGGACACTAGCAGGCTATGTCCGGTCAGGCTGACGTACGGTGACGCAGAAGCTGGAGTGTGACCGGACGCTGGCTGTGTCCGATCAAGTGTGACCGGACGCGTCCGATTGAGGTCGGTACCTTACTAGAAACGACCGGACGCTGGGGGTTCAGCGTCCGATCAGTTGAAAGCTGCTGCGTCCGGTCAAGTCAAGTGACCATTGGAACCGGGACACATGGCCGTCTGCGGGCGACCGGACACTGAGGTCCAGCGTCCGGTCAACACGACCGGAGCGTCCGGTCGGCCCGACCGTTGCCCAGTGAAGGGGTAACGGCTAGTTTAGCCCTTGGGGCTATAAATAGAAGTGGCCTTCAGCCATGGCTGGTGCTAAGCACCTCAAGGGACTTAGTGTCCATGCTTGTGAGTGCTTGGGAGCCCTCCATCACACATATACTTGATAGTGATCATTCGATTGTGTGAGTGAGCGATTCTAGTGCGATTGCATCGAGTGGCACTAGGTGATCGAGTTGCAAGCCGGTGGTGCTTGTTACTCTTGGAGGTTGCCACCTCCTAGATGGCTTGGTGGTGGTCTCCGTCGAAGCGCGCAAGAAGCTTGTGCGGCGCTCCGGAGAAGTGCTTGTGAGGGGCATTGTGCTCGCCCCGCGGGAGCCGCGAAGAGCAACTCTAGTAAAGCGTGTCATTGAGCTACCCTCACTCAAGGGGTAGGTTCTTGCGGCGCCCGATGTGCGGGCTTAGTAGGTGATGCTAATTAGCCGCCGAACCACCAAGTGAGCTGTCGACACAACGGGGACTAGCGTGTTGGCAAACACGTGAACCTCGGGAGAAAAATCATCGTGTCAACCTTGTTCTTCCCATTGGTTTGCATCCCCATTACACAAGCTTGCAATTACTTTTATACATATTAAGCTTGTGTAGTTGCTCTTGTAATTAGATAGCTTGTGTAGCTTGCTAATTACCTTCTTGCTTGTGTAGCATAGAAGTAGCTCCCTTGCGTGGCTAATTTGGTTTTAGTAACCTTGTTAGTCACATTGCTTAGTTTGTGTAGCTAAGTATTTGCGCTCTCTAATTAGGCATTGGTTGCCTTGTTATTGAGCATTGCTAGTGAGCTTAGTTAGCTTTGTGCTTTTGCTTACTAGCATGTGTAGGAGCTCCCTTGTTGCTTAAAGTACTAGAGGCATAGGTTTGTGTGACCTTGCTCCTAGCATTGGTTAGGTGAGCTCTAGCTAGCCCGGCACCTTTGTTGCTTGATTAGTATCTTTGGAAGGTGCTAGAGAACATATATAAAGGGGTGTAGTCTTGGCTAGACCGATTGTTTTAATTCCGCATTTATATCGGTTAGCCGATGCGATTAATTTTAGAAAAAGACTATTCACCCCCCTCTAGTCCACCATCTCGACCCTTCAACTCTGAGGGGTGAGATGAAGAGCAGAACCGCACCTGCCCCGGTCTTTATCAGGGACCCATCAAAGTACATGGTCTAGCATTCCGCCTGGACTTGAGCATGTGGCAGTTGGGTGTCGGTCCACTCAGCCACAAAATCAGCCAAGGCCTGAGATTTAATTGCTTTTTGGGGCGCAAAAGATAGGGCTTCCCCCATGAGTTCGATGGCCCACTTGGCTATCCTACTCGAGGCCTCCCAGTTCTAGATCATCTCTCCCAGAGGGAAAGATGACACCATGGTCACTAGGTGGGACTCAAGTAGTGATGCAGCTTGCATCGAGCCAAGACTATGGCGTAGATTAGTTTCTAGATGTGGGGGTAGTGTGTCTTGGTCTCGAAGAGCACTTCACTGATGAAGTAAATAGGTCATTGGATGGGTAGAGCATGCCCTTCTTCCTGCCTCTCGACTACTATGGCCACGCTAACCACTTGGGTCATTGCGGCGACGTAGAGTAAGAGGGCCTCGCCTTTGGCCAGTGGTACCAGGACAGGAGGATTGGTGAGCAGTGCCTTGAGCTTAGCGAGGGCTTCTTTGGCCTAGGGGGTCCAAGAAAAGCATTTGGATTTTCTCAAGAGGCGGTACAGAGGCAAGCCTTTTTTGCCAAGGCGCGAGATGAAGCGGCTCAGGGCCGCAAGGCATCCCATAACCCTCTACACTCCCTTGAGGTCTCGGATTGGTCCCATGTTGGTCATGACCGAGACCTTCTCTGGGTTGGCCTCAATGCCGCGTTCTGAGACTATGAATAACAAGAGCATGCCTCGAGGGACCTCGAAGACACACATCTTGGGGTTGAGCTTGATGCCCTTCTCTCTGAGGTATCTGAAGGCTATTTCCAAGTCATCGATGAGATCACTGGCCTTCCTAGACTTGACCATGACGTTGTCCACGTAGGCCTCAATGGTTCGCCCGATGTGCTCGCCAAAGACCTGGGTCATGCACCGCTGGTATGTGGCCCCTGTGTTTCTGAGGCCGAACGACATAGTCACATAGCAGTACATGTCGAATGGTGTGATGAAAGAAGTCTGAGCTGCTCAGATTCTTTCATCTTGATTTGATGGTGACCAGAATACGCATCAAGGAAGGATAGGGTTTCACATCCCGCGGTGGTGTCAATGATTTGGTCGATTCAAGGTAATGGGAAAGGGACTTTTGGACATGCCTTATTCAAACCGGTGTAGTCTACACACATTCTCCACTTCCCATTTTTCTTCTTAACTAATATAGGATTAGCTAACCACTCTGGATGGGACACTTCCTTGATGAATCTGGCCACCAAAAGCTTCTGCACCTCCTCGCCGATGGCCCTGCGCCTTTCCTCATTGAACCAGCACAGGCACTGCTTCACCAGTCTGGAGCCGGCCCGGACGTCCAAGGCATGCTTGGCGACCTCCCTTGGTATGCCCGGCATGTCCGAGGGGCTCCACATGAATACATCGGCATTCGCACAGAGAAAGTTAATGAGCACAGCTTCCTATTTGATGTCGAGGGTGGCGCTGATCCTCAGCGCCCGATCATCAGAGCAGGTGGGGTCGATCGGGACAAGCTTGATGGCCTCCGCAGGCTCAAAAGTCCTAGCGCGATGCTTGGAGTCAGGCGCCTCGCTACCAAGTCGGTCGAGGTTGACGATGAGGGTCTCGGCCTCCATGAGAGCCTCAGTGTACTCAATGCATTCAATGTCAATGTCACAGTCATATGCATGCTCGTACGTGGACTCAACAGTGATGATGCCATTGAGGCCCGACATCTTGAGCTTGAGGTAGGTGTAGATGGGGATTGCTATGAACTTGGCATAGCACGGGCGCCCCAGGATGGTGTGATAGGTCCCCTTGAACCCAACCACCTCAAAGGTGAGGATCTCCTTGCGGTGGTTGGAGGGAGTGCCGAAGCAGACGAGCAAGTCAATGCGCCTGAGGGGTCACGTGTGTTTCCCTGGCATGATGCTATGGAAAGGCACGGCATCACCCCGGAGCCACGACTGGTCGAGCTCCAGGAGCTCCAAGGTGTTAGCATAGAGGATGTTGAGACCACTGCCTCCATCCATCAACACCTTGGTGAGCCAGGTGTTGCCGATGATGGGGTCGACGACGAGTGGGTACTACCCTAGGTTTGGGACATAATCAGGGTGGTCATCCCGATCAAAGGTGATTGCCTCCCGAGACTAGTCAAGGTACCGGGGAGTGGCCACCTTCACCGAGAAGACCTCCCGGTGCTCCTTCTTTCGCTGGCACACCGTGAGGCATGCTGAAGGCCCACCAAAGATCATGAAGGTGTTGTGCACCTCGGGGAATCCATCGTCCTTGTTGTTGTCCCTATCGCCGGCATCCCCCTTCTTGGCATTATCATTGGGGAGTCCGAGCTTGGCATAGTAATGTCGGAGCATGGTGCACTCTTCAAGGGTGTGCTTCACTGGGCCCTGATGGTAAGGGTAGGGCTTCTTAAGCATATCAGTCGAAGAGCTCGGGCCTCTGGCGGGGCCTCGGGGATTCTAGCGATCTGCTGGCCACGACTAGACTGGCCTCGAGGACCTCCTGCTTCCCCTAGAGACCCTTTTTCTTTTTTCTTGGGGAGGTGGGAGGCTGAGGCCCTAGGGGCCTCATCCCTCCACTTCCCCTTGGCATCGTTGTCGGGGAAGATGGCCCCGATAGCCTCTTCGCCCAAGGCGAAGTTGGTGGCGATGTCAAGGAGTGCGGCCGCCGAGGTCGGCATGTTCCGGCCTAACTCTTGGACCAGGTCTCGGCAGGAGGTGCCAGAGAGGAATGCCTAGACAATTTTCGAGTCGCCGACGTGGGGCAACTCGGTGCATTGTTTGGAGAAGCATCGGATGAAGTCTCGGAGAGACTCGCCCGGCCTCTAGGCGACAACTCTTGAGGTCCCAGGAGTTCCCGGGGCGCACATATGTGCCCTAGAAATTCCTGACGAAGACCTTTACCAAGTCGCGCCAGTTGTGGATCTGCAAGGGAGGGAGGTGTTCGAGCTAGGCTCATGCCGAGTCCAACAGGAACAAGGGTTGGTTGCGAATGATGAGCAGGTCATCGTCCGTGCCACCTAGCTGACAAGCCTGGCGGTAATCAGCTAGCCACAGCTCAGGGTTGGTCTCACCGCTGTACTTTGTGAGGTTGGCCGGTTGCCAAAACTAGGCCAGGAAGTGAGCGCCGTGGATGGCCTTGCTAAAGACTCGAGGGCTAGGTGGCCTAGGAGAAGGACTATGGTCCTCCCCACTATCATAGTGACTGCCTAGGTGCAGGTGGTAGCCTCGAGCAGGGTCCATCTTTGTTGTGGCACCATCGCCTGCTGACCACATTGTCGTCGCCTTGCACCTCACGTTGGTCACCGAGGCGGTCGTGCACCGAGGGGGCCCTATTGGCTGTCGGTGCCTGAGCGAGCTTGGGATGAACCGAGGCCTCTCTATCCTGCTGAGGTGGTGCCATAGGTAGTTTCGAGGCACCTCCGCACCATCGAGAGGTAGAACTTTTGGCCTGCTGTACCGCGGTAGTCTCAAGGTAGAGGGCTCGGGCATCATCCGGAGTAGCATTGTCGCTGCCACGATGTTCTGGCTAGCGCGATTGAAGATAGGGAGTTTCTTGCCCCCTTTGTCGTTGTTGATGTGGTGGTTGACTTCGTGAGCCCTCCGCCGAGCTACTCTGCCATCACTATGACCCTGCTGCTCTCGCTCGAGAGTGTCTCAGAGCTGTTGTAGAAGGAATCAGTCTTGTTTGACCTTGGCCTGAAGCTCACGGAGTTGCTCCAAGTCAAGGCGTCGAAGTTCCTTATAGGTGGGGTTCTTGTTCTGTGCCACCGGGAGCTCGACGCTTGGAGGTGTGGCGTCGCCTGCCCCTTCATGGAGCAGGGAGTGGTCACCTGCCCCTTTGTCCTCATCGCTCACTCTCAACATCCCGAGCTCGATGTTGAAGCACTCATGAGTGGGATCGTAAGTGCCTTCATCATCGGAGTCAGAGTAGATGAAGCAGTAGTCGCTCACGGCCATGAAGCGGTGCATGGCTTTAGGGTCATGGAGCCTGGAGAAGTCTGCTCTAGCCCATGCCTTGTCCTCTTTCAAGGAGTCAGCATGGGTGTGGGTCGAGGTTGTGGCGATGAGGTCAAGGGCAAAATGTTGGTGGCATCCTGAGGGCTCCGCGTGGGCAGAAGCGGAGGCAAAAGCATAGTCAGCGGCATTACTCAACCTGAAGGGGTATGAGGATGGTGCCATCACTGGGCTTTGCTCCACCGGAGTCGACTCCTCAGGAGGTGGTGGGGCAGAGCTTGATGATGGGGCATCACTGCGCGCCACCGACGTCTTTCCCTTGCCCAGGCTTAAGCTAGATAGGTTCCCAACTAGGGACTCTATACCAGCAACTAGGCATGGGGTACTGGCAGAGCATAGTGCGTCTCCCTAAGCTTGCGCGGTGTCAAGGTGGTCCCACCCATGTCATGCCCGGTGAGCGCGATGAGAGTGGTGGCCCAGGTGCTGCCTGTGCCTAGGCTGCTGGGGCATGATGTCATCATTGGTCTGTGGGGCTCTGGGTGTGAGGAGCACTATATCATACTCACATGCTAGAGACATGAACTCTAGGCTCCCAAACCAGATGACCATGTCAAGATGCAGTGGTCGCACGGGGTCTGCCATCTAGAACTTGTTGGGATGACGAAGCTGACATGCAGTAGATCCCCCTACCTGGCGCGCCAACTATCGGTGTTTTGGACCGGTGGGCCCTCAACCGGCTAGTGAAAGTGTACTGCATGCCCCTAATCTCGGATGGTGATGCAAACAGACACAAGGTTTATACTGGTTCAGGCAATAGGTGCCA
Source organism: Miscanthus floridulus (assembly GCF_019320115.1). Classification (NCBI taxonomy): domain Eukaryota; kingdom Viridiplantae; phylum Streptophyta; class Magnoliopsida; order Poales; family Poaceae; genus Miscanthus; species Miscanthus floridulus. The sequence goes on from NC_089596.1 coordinate 49,177,617, forward strand.
TACATCCAATCTGAGAGAGTGATCTTATATTCCTTGCACCGAGGTGGTTGTAGTAGGGGTTTACAAGCAGGGCGAGAGAGGGAGCTAGTTCCGAGCTCTCTACATGGAGCGGCATGGGTTGCTTGAGATGTTGATCTCTTGCAACAAGGAGGAGTGTGAGTTATAGAGCATCGTGCATTGCTTGCACCTATGAGTGTGTCGGTGTGTGTTTGTCTGTCTGTGCGTGCATGAGTACGCACCTAGAAACGGCCCCTGATCACTCCCTTTTATAGTTGAAGGGGGGACAGGGGCAATACATGTGTTTGCTACATGGCATTTTGTGAGCAGATGCGGTATGTTCGAGCCCTATAGCTCGTCACTATGGCGGCATGGTCGATGGAGCAGTCTTGTCCTCGGTGTACTAGAGCGACGTGCCAGTCACGCTCGATCATGTGCGACGTGGGAGCTCCTGTGATGGCTTGACTGCAGGGCATGGCACATACTATGGGCGATGTGCCGGTCGCTATATGTTGACAACGTATAGAGCCAAGGCCCAGTTGGTGCAGAGGCTGAACCATTGTGGGGGGCTCAGCAGGCGCGAATCCTGAGGCTACCGAGACCCCAAAGTGGATAGCCGAGGCTCGGAGGGAGCAGTTGGTCTTGTACGCTAATTCTAAGGCTATAGGGACCCGGACTTGACTCTCCATGCCATGCTGTCCTCGGAGCAGATGGGGTTAGGTAGCATAGTGTCGCATAGGTGTTAGTCATGGGCACAGTGCTAAGCACAGTGGCTGGCAACCTCTGTTCTATCCTATCTTGGATGGCATGGCATTGATGCGACTCCCATCTCATCGGTCACTCCGTTGTGTTGAGCCATCATTCGGCTAACGTCGTGGGAGTGGTTGGTCGCATTAGTTGGATGTGATGTCCCGATTGAGGCAGTGGTGATGGGGTAGCTGCCGAGCCGGCCTCGAGCGAGGCGGAGAATCGATACCTCATCTGAGGCCTTACATGCGGGGTCTCGAGTGAGGCGGAGAATCGGTACCTCGTCCAAAGCCTTACGTGCGGGGCCTCGAGCGAGGCGGAGAATTGGCACCTCGTTCGAGGCCTTACAGGCGAGGCCTCGAGCGAGGCAGAGAATCGGTACCTTGTCTGAGGCCTTACGGGCGGGGCCTCGAGCGAGTCAGAGAATCGGCACCTCATTCAAGGCCTTACGGGCGGGGCCTCGAGCAAGGCGGAGAATTGGTACCTCATCCGAGGCCTGGCGGGCAGGGCCTCGGGTGAGGCAGAGAATCGGCACCTCGTCTGAGTCCTGGCGGGCGGGGCCTCGGGCGAGGCGGAGAATCAGCACCTCGTCCGAGGCCTTACGGGCGGGGCCTCGAGTGAGGTGGAGAATCGGTACCCTGTCCGAGGCCTTACGGTTTCATTTTGGGGCCGAACCCGCCTCGAGTGAGGCGGGATACTGTTTGAGGTAGGCTGGGTGGTCCAGCCGAGCCTTGGATAAGGTGGGGGTTTGCCGGTAGTTGTCCCTTGGCTTTGATTTTCACAGGGTCTAAGCGATTTTTTGGTTCTTACTTAGGGGACCCCTTTTTATGGTACCCGACAAATGCGCTTAATCAATAATCCTCTTTGGTGAAGTGTGAGAGGAATCTCTGCACTACCAGGTCAAGATACATAGACAAATCTCGTTGGCACATGGGGCAGGTGGATCCCTGGCCGAACCACTTGGTGATGCACTTGTGGTGGAATGATTGGCCATAGCTGGGCATTTCCATAGCATGGCTAGCCGTTGGATTAGATGTTTCATCCTCCAGGCAAATGTTGTAGTCCCAACACCCTACTGGCGCCGCCTCCGAATCTACGCAGAGCGTCAAGAGTGCCTCGGACATGATGGACTTCAACTGTTCGTCGACCCAAAGCTCAAGCATGCCGTGAGCGATGCAGCCATCCTGGCAGGCCTTGTGCACCATGGCCATGAGTTTAGGAACCTCGAGCTTGGGAAGGATGTCCTCCCACTGCTCATCGGTGAGGTTTAGTTGCTATAGCTGCATGAATGTCCTCATCAAGCCATGAAGGACATCACGGACACCTTCCCGGTCGCTGGGGATGCCCACGGCTTGATTCGCCTTCAAGATCTTGGTGGCGCTGCCTACTTCATATAGGAGGTACACCGGCTACCAGTGACTGCTGGCTTTGAGGGTCTTGGTCACCATGCATTCCAAGGTCACATAGATTGATGCTTCAAGGACGCTCCCGCCAGATGGATCCTTGATGGTGAAGATGTTCTTCAACGTCATTCTACACTTGACGTGGTGTTTGAAAGTGGAAAACTAGGTGGCAGGATCTCCGGTGGAGCTCATGGCGTTGGCTACTCTATAGGTCTAGTGTCTTAGTTTGTAGCTATGATTTGAATGTGTTTGGAGTTGGAGCAAGGATGATTTAAAGGGAACCCGGTGTTAAATAGCTATGGGATGAACGGGGGACATTTAGAGATGGAATTTGAAGTGAATCGCTTTGATTGTAGAGGACCTTAGATGGCTTCCAATAAATGCCATCCTAGATTCTAGTGGTTGGTCAAACAGTTTCCAATACTGGACGTGTTGGGAATATTCTAATAGAACATGAGATGTGTCTGGCCCGGTCAGATTTACAATGCTTGGACTTTCTTGCGTGTGCTGTAAAATTTGAATAGCTATGTGGCTCCTCCATTAGGCATTACATCAACACAAGACTTGATTAGTTGAATTCCGTTATGCATGTTTACCATACTATAGATCAGAAAGAGAACCAGAAAGAAACCTACAGGCAAAACCAACTAACAGGGTCGTTTTGCTGTTGAATTTTACTACGAACGAGAAAGTCTGGGCGCTATATATGTGATCTCGTAGGACACAGTATAAAGGGTCATTAGTTGTGAAAGACATAGCAACCAGTCTAACCCTCGACTGGTGTGATTGCTTGGATTGGGGTCGAATAAAAGTACAGAAAAGACCCATCACAACCGCACCAGGGATTAAAGTCTCGAGCGTGTCATGGTGGTCAAAAGCTCCTTTTCTCAAGTATGAAGTCTTCTTAATCATATTTAGTTAGAACTAGTATGTATTGGTAGTAGTTGGATGACATTGAGTAGTGGGATTAAACCGCTCTCCTCCTATTTGCATGTATTAGATAAAATTTGCTAAACTTGCAAGAACCATGTAGCGATGAGTTCATACAAGCAAGTCTCATTTTTTCTCATGTTTTCCTATGATGCTTGTTACTGTGACATTCACAATTTTAAGTTTGGGCCTTGTTTTTAAATCTAGGTCGGCGCGTAGGATTGTCTAGGCTGCTGAGAAACAACATGGGCCAGACTTTAGTGCACCATGCAACATGACATACATCGAATGGAACTTTGTTTACTCCTCTGCTAATTTTCCAAGAACAAGGGAACATGGAGCCCCTGAACGAGCACCTCGCAAACTTGAAGCACCCCTAATTAAGTATGGAGCCCCTAAACAGGAGAGAACAAGGAACAAGATTTGCTACTAGTCATGACCTGGTCCTGACACCCTATGAGCATCAGTATCATGCGCATCCTTGCATTCAAAATCAAATAATTAGAAACTAAACTCTGCTTTCAAACTACTCACTGGTTGGATCAATGGAGAGTCCTGCCAGCACCACCAGACCATCCACCAGTCTAACTGCAGGCACTAACAAGTTTAGACTCTATCAGTCAAGCAATCGACACCACCAGAGAGTCCTGCCACCATGACAAACTGTCCGATAGGATCGTCCCATGCAAAAACATGAGGTGTCATTTTGAGAGTCACTTGGTCCCACACATCACCACAGCTATCCAATTCATGGAAGCACCAAAGCAGAGCAATCACTAGTTCACTCACTCACTCTCACACTCTCACTCTCTCTCTAGTTCATCTCTCTCTCTACTTTCTCCCACACTTAAGCATGGAAGAGGAGGAAAGGAAGACAAAGGAGAAGAGATTGGAGCTTGGATACAGCAAGAGATGGTCATGGAGATCACCTAGAGGACATCATCCACAAGAGGTAGGGATTAGAAGTGGGAGGAGCCCTCTCACCCTTGCCATAAGGAGCTAGGAGGAGGAGCCAAGAAGAAGAGGATTTTGAGTCACCAAGGAGGAGATCCAGCTAGTCCGCCACCTTGGAGAGCTTGATATCCTATTTTTGTAGCCCTTGGTAAGGATCTAACCAAGCCAAACATAGGATTGCATTTTTAGGAGGCAAAACCTAGAGAATATCGATTTGTGGCCTAGAGTTAGTTTGCACCCAATGTAGCTAGAACCAACCAGCTAGATATGCTCCATAGAATCCTAGTGGCCTACCCTGAAGATGGTTTACACATGCAAGCACCATAGGTGAAGATTTGGATTTTGAGTTGCTATGAAGTGTTCATTGTCAGAACTGACAGAGGGTCCAATATCATCGATGGAGTGACCGATAGTACTGAATGTCTCTCTGCTCACCTGCACAAAACATGTCTGTAACCCACTAGGAGCATCCGTCCTTGCACCGGAGTGTCCGATGAGTTATATATTAGAGACAATAGTGTCCAGAGAACTTAGATCATAGTTTTGGTACAAGCAGAGTGTCCATCGATATTCCAGAGTGTCTGCTGATATATAAACTAGAAACTCAAGAGCAGCCAGTTCATATTGGATGATCTATCACTCACATAGAGTATCTGATGGAGCCTAAACACTTAGCAGCCGATAGCACCCTATAGACCTGACCTGATGAATGGTCCACCATAGTTGACGGAACCTTTAGATAGGATTATAATTTACACAGAGAGGTTCTAAGAGCACCGACTTTGTACCGAAGGGTCTGATCCTAGTTTGAAGAATCTGATGGTCCTAGAGAGCCAATTTCCCACTAATTCCTAGTAACCACCGGACCGTCCGACATCCATGCTGGACTATCTGATAGTCACCAGTCAGCAAACCACTAGTGTATAAATACACACTCACTCTTGTGTGACTAAAGCATAACCAACTAAGAATTATTGCATAGCATGAGCATGTACTTTATGCAGATCACTCATTAAGCATCATGCATGTATAGGTGGCCCGATTCCTAAAGAACCCTTTGAGGAGGAGCCTCAGGAGGAAGAAGCCTGATGAGCCTAGCAACAACCGCCAAGGCAGGCCCCTATGCGTCCCTATGCTTTACAAGTGCATAATGAACTATGGTTATCTATTGCATTGTTATGTTGTGGTTATCCATAAACTACCTCACCAATCAACCATACACTGTCTTGTTTAATAATCATGCTTAGTATGCTTAGATCTTAGAAGTCGAGCTAATGATGGGTTTCTCATTACTCGCGCGATGATAGGTTGATAATCCACTAAGCAACACCTTGAGAAGGGATCAACACTTGTTCCACTTGGTTATGGTATGAGCTCTGGTCGGTAAGGGGTATGGTCATGGCAAGATGGGGATTCTTGGATGACATAGCTTGCTTACTGGTTAAGGACCATGTATCCATGGTAGTGAGTATGAACATAAAACTATACAGACCACTTGTCGCCAATGGGGGAGACAAGCCAAGTAACTGATCGCAACCATCTTATTCGTGAAACTAGCAAGGGGGATGGCGTTGGTCTAGAATGTCCGGGACATTGATTTGGCATCCTATCGAACCTTTCGTCGAACATCTTGGTCGAGTTGGGGAAAGGTTGAAGCATCGAGATATCCCTTCTATATCGATGGGTCTTATGGGCGATATCCCTTGTCTTCGAGTGGGGTTAACTTGTACCCCTCTGCATAGTATAAAAGATTGAAAGAAATAAGTTCTACTTCTAGATACAGACTAGTGTTGGGATTGGAGATTAGGACTCATGGAAGATCGAGTTCCTTTTTGCTAATGCTTAACTTGATTACCTATGCTATGCTTAATTCTGCTACATCATAGATCACCTTTACTTTATTGTATAAATGCTTTTATGAAAAGTTACGCAATCCTTGCTACTACCCAAATGCATAATCCTTGTTTACTATATCGGGTAAGTCCTATGGAGTACAATCGAGTACTCACCCTAGTGTGATCTTAAGTTTTGCTAGGTACCATAGCCCCTGTGCATGGATTCTTCTATGCTCCCAAACCTTCATCGGATAAGTAGTGGTGAAGGATCCCATGTCCCGTAGATACATGGATGTGGCACACCCATGTGTCCATTATCATCGATGTTATGTTGAAAGACTTCTGCTAGACTTCAATGTAGACTATAATGTGTGACCACGTAATGAACTAAGTGTGTGAACCAAGACTTGTAAACTTTAATGCCCTAAACTTGTAATGTGATCTAAGCACTATTGTGATGTATTCTCCCTCTTGAACTGATCCTGAAGAGGAGTTGCCATGTGCACTACTGGGGACCTCACGATGTTGATTTGCTTAAATTGAGGGGTCAAGTGGTCGACACTCGATTTAGGTGAATTAACGCGGTGGTCACCCATAGCTATGATTCACTTTCCTGAGACACATTTACACGGATGCCTAGAACTTGAGCGAGGCACCATTTGGTTCATCGAGAAAGAATCGTCGCATTGGACGATTCACTTTCCTGAGACACATTTACATGGTATACGCGCCTTCAAGAATGCGAAGTCTCTGCCTACATAAACCACCGGCCCTATTTGTAACAGAACCATCCAATTTATAAGAGCACAAGTACAATAGCAGCCCGCAAGCGGTTCGCACTATCATACTTGAGCCCATATAAATCCGGTAGTTCATCAAGTACCTCGAAGGGTCTTGATTCATCACCAACATACAACCAAGATCATACATATTTCAACATACATGCTACATGTTACATAGAGTTCACAAATACATTGCCACACATCAGAGTGCTATTAAAGTTATTACTAACCAAGTTCAAAATAAAGTAGTAGCGGAAGCAAAGTAGTTTTTAAACCAACATCTTACACCATTGTTCAAATACTTGCCAGTCTGTGATCACAACCCATAAAAGCATCATAGATTAGATATATAAATAGAAGCGCCTTGCCTGGGGTCTACTCCTCATCCACGGTAGGACAAAAGCGGTTCATACAATATCCATGATATACTGTGTTATCTGCAACAAGTGGGAAATAAACCCTGAGTACAAGAAGGTACTCAGCTAGACTTACCCATCATAAACCAAAAATAAAGTGACTCGAAGAATCATGCAACGCTTTATAAGTGGAGCTAGCTTGACACCATTTTGCATAAAAAAGCCACTAATTGAGCTATACATTTTATAATTCGGTCATCAAGTTAATTATAGCTATTCATCTCTAGATTAGCAACTAACATGTGCCAAACATGTGGTATATCATTTAGTAGCATAACAATAATAACCATAGCTGGTGTAAGATTTTCATATTCATCAGAACCATCATATTCTATAATTCAATTACTACGATGAAGAAGCTCCTGTTAAGTTTCTCACTATCCAGGAGAGATAGTGATTCAAATCAATTGCAACCAGCTAGGTAGTATTCCTAACACAAACCCAGGTCTACCAGCAATGGTAGCCTTAGGTCACCTTTGGTACAACTCAGGTACATATTTTGTGTGTTCGATCAGCGCCGCACCCTCAGGGACACTATCGGATGCTAAGTCGATTAGGACTCTAACCTGCCCTTGGCCTCACACCGGCTCCCCACACATCCTTACTACCTCTAGTGTGTGCACTTTGACAGAATGAGGCCTGGCCTAAGTTGAGCTACTCAACTTTGTAGTTGGAACAAGTTATCCGGGCAGCTATGTGAGAGGCATGCATTCAAAATGACAAGAGGGCCTCCAATGATGTGGTCCTTAATCGGCACCAATGGAATCACATGAGTCAACCTACACATAGACTCCTCTCGGCCTCCAGTTATGTTACCCCATGATTCTGTTTCATGATAGCAAATATAGCCAACCGTGCTCTGGTATCCACCTATATCTCGTAGGTGATAGTAAATCACCCGACTTCTACCGGTCTAAGCATTGCTAAGCATATATTCTATCCTGGACCTATATAGGGTTAAAACTATATATATTTGGGACAAGGTAGTTCTATGCATCAAGTGTTTCCAAATCAATTCTTACAACCTAATGCATTAAACATAAAGGACGCAAGTGATATTTTGTAAAACATAGGAGGCTTATAATGCTCCAGGGCTTGCCTTTTAGGAAAGAGGTCGGTCGGTGATTAGGGCACTCCAAAAGTTCATCAGTGGCTGGCTCCTCTCCTTTGGGAAAGAGGTGGTGTCTTCTGATTCTCCTCCGCCTCTTCTTTGAATTCTAGTAGGGTTACTCCTTTGGGCGATCCTATATATATGAGCATGAAATAAATATCATGGATGCATAGGTAATGACATGGATGATATGATGAAATGCATACTCATGAATGTTATTAACAGCAAGGTATTAGGGTGATCACAAGATGAACTCCTTTTACTAAGTAGGTGCATATCTCTTCTCTAGTATTTAAACAAATGTTCATTAAACATTTTCTGGACTGCAAGGCAACAACCACTTGTTTTGACCATAACAGGAGTTTTACACATCCAAACAATATGGTTGTGGACTTTCTAGAAATCTTATGAAATGACCTACAACTTCCTTTTAATCATATTAAGGAGATTCAGTAGCTATCTAGGTCAAACAATTCAATCTTCCAGATCTAGTCCAGAGGACAAGCAAATCTGACTAGCAGACTTCTAACAGCTATAACTCTTAAACCCCTAGGCCTATGACTATGAAATTTTAGGACAAGCTAGTTGAGAAAGTTACCTACAACTTTGTTATTAACAAGTTACACAGAAGAGGTCATTATCATCATGAATTTGTCAACACAACAGAAACTACTCATGCATCAATTTAGTTGAATTATAAAGCAATAATTAACTAGCTGCCTATAACCAATAAATTTTAAGAATAACTACCAATATCAACACATCATATGAATCACAAGCACCATACAAAACCTCATGGTTAAGCCCAAATAATTTACTTATGTGCATTTATTAATTTCCTTATATAATAAGGTGCTTTAAAGGATAATCATTTCCAATACTCAATAAATTCGGAGAAAATTACAATAGCTTACATATTACCCCAAAAGTCTATTGTACAAATTTAATGCCAATTTGATAAGTATATCCATCTCTACAAAAATGACAAATTGCGTAGGCTTATTTTAGCAAAAATAGTTTAGCCTAGTGAAAAATGTCAAACCACAGATTTAATATTTTCCTACTTTCATCCTAGCATAAGAACACTGTGTAAAAATTTGCATGATCATAAGTTATGTATTTTTACCCCTAATTATTTTCACTAGAAACTAGCAATTAATTAAGATGAAATAGAAAGACCATATTCCAAGTATGTCTACTATAGGTTTAGTATTTTTCATAGCTACAGCATGTCTACACAAGACCAGCAAAATTGGAATCACAATTTTTGCACTTCCCTAGCTCAAGATATGCATTTTACAAGACGGAAACAAATTTAAAAGCACTTATCTAGCTCAATTTAATTCCCTTAGAAAAATACCCCAAATAGTATGTTTCATATTTTTATCTAATAGTACACTTCATGATGAATCCAGCAAAATTTGGATCAATGCATTTGGACACTCTGAACTCCAGATATAATTTTTGCAAGATTGCTACAAAATCTAGAAATAATAAATAAAGAAAACCAAATTTCAAATTGAGCTCAGCTGCTAGGTGCACCCGGTCCAGTGCACTCACGGTGGCTGACAGCAGAGGCCCATGGGTCAACAGACCCACACATCAACGAGATAGGAGTAGAGGATGGCACTGACATGCCGAAGCTCGTCGACGGCGAGCTCACCGGTGGTAGCGGCTTCACCGTCGTGATACCCTCAACATCCCGCATGGAATGAGGTAGGTCGTCAGACCTCTAACGGTGGTTGTCTATGGCGGTGGCGCTAATGGTGTCTTAACAAAGGCATGCGGTGGTGCTCCGACCATCCCTGACCCTAGCATGCTTGGGCGAGCACGGACCCTGGCATGCATGGTGGTGCGGCGGCGCACAGCGCACGACGGTGGTGTCACCGTTCTGACGAGACAGATGCTGGTGGTAGATCTCCATCTTTGGTGATGGTGCTAGGGTTAATAGAGATGTGGAAACATGTGCTAGAGGGGAACGATGGGGTTTAGTCGGTGCCAGACGTGGCGAGCTTGAGCTTGTGGCCAAGGCGGGTGCGCACAGTGTAGTCGCACGTTCCCGCACGGCGATGGCGGCAGTGGCGGTTAAACCGACTATGATATGAGCTATTGGGACCTAAGATGATGACAGACTAGGGGAGAAAGTGGTAGGAGGAGTAGCGAATAGGATTGGCCATGGTGAGCTCAGACCTCGGCGGCGACGGTGACATGAAACATCGCATTACCTGGGCTCGAACGGTGACAATGGCAGGTCAGGGAGGTGGAGCGGCTCATAGCAGAGCTATGCACATGATGGATTGGATGGAGGTACTACGATGGTGGCACGCGAGTGCGACGGAGGTGCAGTGGCGATGGTGCGGTGCTCCACTTTTCTTCGACGAGCGCGAGAGAGGCAGAGCGAGGGCGAGAGAGTGAAAATGGGAGAGAGCAGCAGTTGCGCCTCCCTTTACTCCCTCTGCTAGCTAGACCGATCAGGCCAACATCGACAAGCGGCCGCCATGTGGCACGAGTGGCCTGGCAGCGGTCAGCCACGGCTGCGTTGCTGCTGCTCGGTTTTAGGCCGTCGATGGCCGACAGACAGAACAACCTCAAGCACATGTAACTCCCAAACGAGCTTGAGTTGGTGAAAAACCCCTTAATAGGAAATGTAGAGCTACATGTACTCTCCAACTTTGCTTTAGGAAGCTTCCTCTAATTCGCCATAGTTTTCAAACTAAAATGCTCCAAAGTAGGCTACTTTGAAACTAAAAACCAGCTTCAGACTTAGCTAAATTTCTAAGTCCCTAACCAGCATTTGAATTGCAACTTTGGAGCTATTTTTGACTATGTTAGGCACTGAATTAGCTCATGGACCTTAAATAAAGTTTGTTCCCCATGTCATGGACTACAACTTTTATTAAGGGTACACTGCCATGCAAACAATCTATGCTATAGTTCAACTTTGGTCAAAGTAATAACAAGAAAATGGAAGTTTAGAGTTGTGGGGGGTACGACCCCAGATACCCACAGCAGACCACATGGGCTACGCCCCCAGGGGTGGTCCAGCCCACAAGATGAAGCCTTGCGGGGCATGACACTGCTCGGCATCTCCCGCAAGATACTGGGAAGATATCCTAAAGATACTACAAGATCTGTTAGGATACGTATGATGCCATGATTCCTGTAATCCGTTATTACTTTCTAGTTATCTCCTAGATCTAACCGACTTATAACCCTACCCCTCAGACAATATAAGATAGGCAGGGACCCCCTCCAAACTCATGCAATATCATACGATAGCCAATACAATCCAACAGACCATAGGAGTAGGGTATTACATCATACTGATGGCCTGAACCTGTCTAACTCATGTGTCTCTATTGCCTTCTTATTCTTGATTACACGCATCTCTGCCGATCAATCTACCTTCATTGGAAATCCCTCAGAGGACTGCCGATGATATTCTATCGATAGTTGGTGTGCCAAGTAGGGGTGTGCATGCTATTTCCATGTCGAATAAGATGGTACATTTTGTAGGCTCTTCGTCCCTCCCACAGCCTGGCCAGATCTTCACCGTTGGATCAATCTCGTGGATCATCAATGCTAATGGAGTAGGAGAGCTCATCGAGCCAGTGTAGATCAATTCTACGCCGATCACCCCAACACCTGCAATTGAAGATCTGATCTCAGAACTACCTCCGAGGTTGCCTTCATCAACAACTTGCCGCCTGCTTCCCTGCTACTAGAGGAGGCAAATCAATGACAATGTGATCACATCCATCGATCAGGTTGGCTAGAAGCTCACTAATTGCCTCTCCATTATAGAATCGGCTCTGACCACTCTAGTTCAGTGCTGACCACCCTCCGATCCTGATCTATCGGAGGCTGCTCAGGAAACTCCAGGGGTTATGGCCCTTCCCTTCAGGCTCACTGGTATTGCCGCTGCCTACTAGGTTGGAGATGTCCATCCTCTCGCCAACCAGATCGCTGACCAGCTCCCGCCGGCTATCAACATGCTACATGTTGGTTGATGCCCCGCAACATCCCTCCAAACCATCCTGGAGGAGAATCCAGACTCCAAGTCCTAGGGCTCTACGGAGACTATCACTAAAACCACCACTGAACAACTTCCTTTCCCTCCTTTCCATGGAGGCGCAATTTTCAACGTCAGCGTCGACACCCCTCATGGGAAGGGGAAACCGAGGAGGACCGTGCCGCCCGCATCAACAGAAACATCAACCATGCATAGTGCCAAGCAAACAAGGCTACCCTTGTGATGGCCGAGGCCCAACTCAATTCGGAAGGAAGGCCATGCCAACTCCAACACAACCTCGATGATGAGTTTGTCCGTGTTGATGGCCATGATGTCTACAAGACCCCAAGCGCCAACTTGGCCATGGCCGCCAATGAGCTCGCCCAGCTCTCGCAGACACCGAAGGTTGCCAAGGTTGCTGCCATGATTAAAGCGGTGCACTGTCAGGTCAACGAGATCTGCCAGGATCAGAGACCTTCATACTCCACAAGCTCAATTCACCGATCAACCGCGCCAAGATCTGATCGCTGCCCAAGTAGTTTCACCGACTAGCACCATGATGATAGGCAAACCCTCTAGGGGGAGCTAGGGGCAACCACATCGAACACCCTTGCCAACACAACCAGGAGGTTGACCAGGACATCCGAGTCCACCTCAACAATCTCTAAGACGCATGATGACTTATCGACAAGCACCATTTCGGTCGTCATGAAGAAGAAGTACGCCACCATCAAGATTACGAGCTAGAGTTCGGTAACCCAAACTTAGCTCTCGAGCCGCTCAAAGCCGACAATGTTGTAGACCACGGCACTGACAATCCCAAAGGGCCCCCAACATTCATGAGGGCACTTTGAACACTCTAGTGGCCCCGTGGTTTCAAAATCACTAGGGTCAAGCCCTATGAGGGATGGATGAACCCCACACAGTGGCTACAGGCTTACGCCACTGTTGTGCGCACCACTGGAGGAGATACCAGTGTCATGACAAACTATCTTCCTATCATGCTCGCACCAACCATGATGAACTGGTTCACAAGCCTTGCCTCAGACTCCATCGGATCCTGGGAAGACCTAAAGAAGGTCTTCACCGACAAACTATATGGCTACGTGTAGTCGGCCGGGCACCAAGCATGATCTAAACCGCATCTATCAGAAGCCATCCGAGCTCCTCCGTAGCTACATCAGATGCTTTTCCAAGATGAGGAATTCTATTCCTAACATCATGGAAGCTAAGGTCATCACCGCCTTCATTCGAGGACTCCATCACCGTGACCTTCACTCCAAGTTCAACCGCAAGCTATCCATGGGGATTTCTAAGATGAGGAATTCTATTCCTAACATCACAGAAGCTAAAGTGCGCTTCAACAAGGATGCGAGCACTCATCGCCCAACTCACCACAGTGATGATCACCCCGACGACCGACACCACAGTGATCGCCGCTACGACGACCACAGTCACCATCAGGATAGTGGTCATGATCGGCCAAAAGGATCCAAGTCTAGCCAATATCATCGCCACTGACCAGACCATATCATTGCCGTTGTCGATGAACCTCACGCTAAGCGCAACTATGATGAGCAATACAAGAAGATCCTCGACGGCCCATGCCCTCTCCACAAGAACTTCAAGCATAAGATGAAGGACTGCCTTGGCTTGGCTAAGGAGTTCCAAGCTAAAAAGGCAGATGATGACAACAACGATGGAGCTGGAGGCTGCCACCACCTGGGGGCAACAACAATGCCTTCTAGGATCACGACAAGGTGGTTGCCACCATCTTTGGGGGGCTCGCCTCTGCCAAAAGCAGAAGAGAGTGGAAGCTCACCGCCCGCCGGGTGCTCACCATCAACGCAGAAGACATTGTCGCCAACCCCAGCTATCGCCCCTGGTCCGAGGTCCCCATCACCTTCAGCAGGGCCAACCAGTGGGTGGACATCCCTTACACTGGGCGTTTCCCCCTCGTCCTTGATGCAACCATCCAGAAAGTGCTTTTCAGAAAAGTGATCGTCGATGGTGGGAGCGCTCTGAACCTCCTCTTCGTCAGAGCCCTAAAGGAGCTGGGCCTTGGGATAGGAGATCTCAAACCCTCTGACTCCTCCTTCTGGGGTGTGGAACTTGGTAGGGCATCCAAACCGCTTGGAGAGATCACCCTACCAGTACAGTTCAGCATGGCTAGCAACTATCGTGTCAAACACATCAACTTCTATGTCGCCGACTTCAACACCGCCTACCATGCCATATTTGGTCGGCCAGCTCTAGCCAAGTTCATGGCCGTATCGCACTATGCCTATCTGGTGCTAAAGATGCCTTCGCCTGTAGGAGTCCTGGCCCTATGGGCCAACCTCTCCATTGCCTACGCCTGCAAGACAGACAGTCTCACCCTCACCAAAGCCACCAACCTCTCCATCCAGATGGCTAGCGTGGTCACCGATGCCAAGACGGTGCCCACCGATGACCTAGAGATCCCATCACTGGAGCCTCCCCGTGCTTCTACCAAGTCCAAGGAAACCAAGGAGGTCGGCCTCGGCCTCGACGACCCCTCCAAGGCCATGAAGATTGGGGCTCACCTCGACCCCAAATAGGAAAGCGCGCTCATCTCCTTCCTATGTGCCAATGCTAACATGTTTGCTTGGAAACCTGTAGACATGTCGAGGGTACCATAGGAGAAGATCGAGCACTCCTTGAATGTCTCGCCGATCGCCAAACTGATCAAGCAGAAACTCTAACGATTCATGCCAGATAAGAAGGAGGCTATTAGGGTAGAAATAAAATGGCTACTAGCTGTGGGATTTATAAAAGAAGTTTATCATCCTAAGTGGTTAGCAAACCCTGTTCTCATTCAAAAACAGAATAAAGAATTGAGAATGTGCGTTGATTACACTGATCTTAACAAAAACTGCCCTAAAGACCCCTTTGGTCTGCCTCGCATAAACAAGGTTGTAGACTCCACCGCTAGCTACAAACTGCTCTCCTTCCTCGACTGTTACTCTGGCTATCATCAGATATCCCTAAAGGAAGATGACCAGATCAAGACATCGTTCATCATGCCTTTCGGTGTGTACTGCTATACCACCATGTCCTTTGGACTCAAGAACACCAGGGTGACCTATCAAAGGGCCATCTAGATGTGCCTCAATCAATAGATTGGCCGCAACGTTGAAGCCTATATCGACAATGTGGTCATCAAGTCCAAGACCGTCGATAATCTCATCGCCAACCTCGAAGAAATGTTTGCCAACCTGAAAAGGTACCGATGGAAGCTAAACCCTTCAAAGTGCATCTTTGGAGTTCCATCTAGTATACTTGGCTACATCGTCAGCGCCCGTGGCATCGAACCTAACCCCGACAAGGTCTCTGCCATCACCAACATGAAACATCTGACATGTGTAAAGGACATACAGAAGCTTACGGGCTGCATGGCAGCTCTAAGCCGCTTTATATCACGCCTCGATGAAAAGGGACTACCGTTCTTTAAACTCCTCAAGGCCTCTGAGCGCTTCTCCTAGTTGGAGGAGGTAGATATAGCTTTCGAGCAGCTCAAGTTGTTTCTAACAAAGCCTCCGATCATGATAGCGCCTCGACCAGATGAAACTCTACTGATCTACATCGCCGCCACTTCTCGTGTTGTTAGCACAGCTATCGTCGTTGAGCACAAGGAGGCCAGGCATGCCTATAAGGTGCAACGTCCGGTCTACTTCATCAGCGAGGTCCTTAACGAGCCCAAAACTCGTTATCCACAAGTTCAGAAATTGCTATATGCTATTCTAATCACGTCATGCAAGCTCCGCTATTACTTTGAGTATTACAAGATCGCCGTGGTAACCAAGTTCCCTCTGGGGGACATTCTTCACAACAAAGAGGCCAATGGGCGCATCATCAAGTGGCCTGGCGAACTCGGCACTTACTCCATCGAATTTAGAAGCAGGCCTACCATCAAATCATAGGTGCTTGCTGATTTCATCGCTGAGTGGACCGAGATCCAAGAGCCCATCGCCGCTACTTGCCCTGAGCACTGGGTGATGTACTTCAACGGCACCCAAAACATCAACGATGCTGGTGCTGGCATTCTGTTCATTACACTAACCAAGGATAAGCTCCGATACATTCTCCGAATACATTTTCCGGCCTCCAACAATGCCGCTGAATATGAAGCGTGTCTCCATGGACTCCATATAGCTATTGAGCTCAGCGTCAAATGCCTCATGGTGTACGAAGACTCTACGCTAGTCATCAACCAGCTTAATAAAGACTGGTCCTGCTCCAGTGAGAAGATGGACGCATATTGCGCCGAAATCAGGAAACTTGAAGGGAAATTCTACGGTATTAAGTACCACCACATGGTACGAGATCAAAATCAGCTCACCGACCACCTATCTAAGATAGGCTCTTCCTGCGATGTGATTCTGCCTGGGGTTTTTGTTCAAGACCTCTTTACATCATCTATTAAGGAAGAAAAGGAAGTGCAAGAAATTCCCCCCGCCGAGCAGCTGGTACTTACAGTACCCTCGCCGGTCGCCGATTGGAGGGAATATTTCATCACATACCTCACCAGCGCCAAAGTACCCACCGACAAGACTGAAACCGAATGCCTAATCCGTTGAAGCAAGCATTACGTGCTGGTGGACGAGAACTTGATGAGCAAAAGTGCCAAGGAAGGGATACTATAGAAATGCATCACCCAAGAAGAGGGAGTGAAACTACTTCTTGAAATTCACTCTGGTTCCTACGGCAACCACGCGGCCTCGAGAAACCTGGTCAGCAAAGCTTTCTGAGCTAGTTTTTACTGGCCCACGGCCATCTCTGATGTAGAAGACCTCGTCCAACGTTGTGAAGGATGTCAATTTTTTGCCAAGCAAATCTACGTGCCAGCACAAGAACTACAGACCAGCCTAGCTTCCTAGCCTTTTGTTTCCTAGGGACTAGACATGTTCGGGCCTTTCAAGCCAGTGCCAGGTGGTTTCTAGTATGTGTACATTGCCATCGACAAGTTCTCCAAGTGGATCGAATACAAACCTCTTGTTTTAGCTACTGCAAAGAAGGTAGTCGAGCTATTTGAAGATATCATCCACAGATTCGGTCTCCCGAACAGCATTATCACCGACCTCGAAACTATATTTACTGGTCATCATTTTTGGGACTTCTATGAAGATCGATGCATCTCCACCAAATATGTCTCTGTTGCCCATCCTAGAGCCAACGGCTAGGTTGAATGGGTGAATGGCATGATCCTTGATACCCTCAAAAAGAGGTTATATCAGAAAGAAGAAAAGCATCCGAGCAAATGGCTCAAAGAGTTACTAGCTGTGGTCTTGGGACTACGCACTCAAGCTAGTTGTAGCACCAGTGTGTCTCTATATTTCTTGGTATATGGCTCAGAAGCCATATTACCAGCGGACATTGCCTTCTGAGCACCTAGGGTGGAACATTATGATGAAGAGCAAGCCATAGCTGTTTGGACAGAGGACATCGGCAGGGTCGAGGAAGAATGCCTAATCACCTGCGTCCGCATAGCCAAATACCTAGAAGCCTTGTGGAGATACTACAACTACAACATCAAAGGTCGTTCATTTGCTATCAACGACGTCGTTCTCCGTAGAAAGCAGAAAACCAATGGGATGCACAAGCTCTCCTCCCCCTAGGAAGGGCCCTATGTAGTCAAAGAGGTTACCTGATTCATGGCATATCGAGCACCTAATACGTTTCTATCCTTGAAATGCTCCAGATATGTATTCTCCACTCCATAATGAATAAAGTTTTGGTCGCCATAATTTGTCTCCATTATTTCTCCATTACGGTTTAATCTCCATTTGCGGTCGCTAGGTCTAAGCTACTACTTAAGAAACTCTAATACGTGATCTCCATAAATGCTCTGCCATGTTTCTCCATATCTCCAAGATATTTCGCCGACCACCGAGCAGCACATGTTTTGTTCTATGCTCTATGGAGAAGACCCAGTCTCCAATCTCTCCCTACACATGCTACGGGCTCCATGCTCTGCGTTATGGGTGGTCGGCTGCGGTTCCTTGGTCACGCCTATTCCTCCTACATGTGCATGGGCTTCGCGCTCAACATTATGGACTATGGGCTAGCCAAGGCAAAGAGCTCAGTAAAAGAACTAACTGCTCGGATGCCACTTATACTACGTATATCTCCAAGTTATTTCGCCAACTGCCAAGCAGCACATGTTCCGCTCTATTCTCTATGGAGAAGACCCAGTCTCCGATCAATCCCTACATGTGCCACGGGTTCTGCGCTCTACATTATGGGTGGTCGGCTATGGTTCTTTGGCCACGCCTGTTCCTCCTACACGTGAACGGGCTCAGCGCTAGACGTTATGGACTATGGGCTAGCCAAGGCCAAGAGTTCAGTAACAAACTAACTGCTCAGATGCTACTTATACTATGTATAATTGCATTAGGGTTAACACTACAATAATTTTTTCACCGCTATACTAGCAAACTACATGAACATGCACATGACATTTCATAATATTTATACATATATGTAAATGTCTATCTACGCTCTTGCGCGCTCTAATTACTCTCTCCAATTATTATAGAATATTCTCTGAGACTATCATTGGGCTTCGCCATCGCTGTCCATCTCGCCGAATAGGTCGACGTCACCAGCCAGTTTCTTCACCGCATCTTCCAACTCATCTTCCAGCTTCTAATGCTCCATTGCCTCCGTCCCTCTGGTGAATCCGGCCCCTATCGCTTCAAGGACAATGGCTGGGTAGTGGGACTGGACCACCGCTAGGGTGTGTGTAACGGCGGTGATGGTGGTGTCGTGGTTGAAGCTCTTGAAGTTCTCCCATGCCACCTTGCACCTATTGATGAAGGTGTCTGGACGTGGCAGCCTACCATTGACCTGAGGAGCCACCTCCAGGTCGACGCAGTCGAGCACTGGCTTAACTCCGGCAACTACGGCATCAAGCTTGCCCCTCTGGGTTCTGGCCTCCTGCTCTAGAACATTGAACTATACCTTGGTCCTCCGATGGTACTCTGCAGCCATCACAAGGATCTATCAACCAAAGAAATTACTCCAGCAGTAACTCCGACCACGAAGTACTCACCTTTTAGCTCCTCGACCAGCTTTTCCGCTTGCCCAGTCACTTTCTTCTCCTCCTTCTAGAGTTGCCTGGTAGTTTGGCGCAGCTAGTCGAGCTCCGCATCTTGCTCTACAAGCACAATAGTCATCAACAACAATATGATTGTTTAACAATGCAAAGCAAAATTGCCGATACGCCATACCTTTTCTCTGCTTGGAGACATTTCAGAGCTACTCAGACTTCCGCTCTAGCTGCTCGGATACACTTATCTACCGCTCAGAGATGGTGGCTAGCTGCTCAGACTTGCCTCGCAACTACTCGGACGTGGTGGCCAACTACTCGGATAGAGCCCCTTTCTGGTATTCTAGATCCCGCGCTTGAGACTCGGCAAGGTCCCACTCGTGCTGGGCCCTCTGGATGTTTTTCTCCATGAGCTTTATCACCTCCTTCAGCTTTGTGTTTTCATCAGTGAGGGCCTCCATCCTCTTGATCAGTTTAGCGCCATTGCTTGGAAGTCTGAGCTAACCCCTAAAAAAGCACCAAGACTATGATGAACTCCAATCTCCAATGTTAAAGATGAACATTGATGATGCAACGCTAACCTTGATCTACTTCATCACCATTGATAGGGTGAACTCTAGCCTCTTGAGCTCCCTAGTGGTGTCCTCCTCTTCAACAACCACCACCTCGTCGCCTCACTTGCGGAGGATTTGGATAGCTTGGGGTCATGATTCCTCACGTTCGATCTCTTCCACTTCGTCCTCCTCCTCCACAGCTGGCGGCACCACTAGGGGGCTCGGTGGCCAGACAGCGTGTCCGACCATGCCCTCTGACACTAGAGGGAGCGCCATCTGCTCCTCGGGCACCACCGGCTTATCAGCTGTAGACTCTAGCATGACGTTGGTAACTCCAGCATCCGCCTCCGAAGACCCGGCCGCCACCATCGACCCGTCCACTGTCGGTGCCAACTTTTTGCCACCCCCAAGTCCACTAGCAGGGGCACTTGACTCCTCCATAGGCTACCGAGCACCCGAGGACTCCGGGATGGGATCTACCAGCGTCACCTCCACGCCAGGACCCACCCTCGGCTGCTCGTTGGTCTAAGCGGACGGATTCCATTCCTCCATACACCTTGCTCTGCATTAAATTAGATCGTCAATTGTCGAAAGAGACAAGGATATGATAGCAAAATAACAAAAAGGCAAGGATACTTATGTGTTGGCTTGCCGATAAACTTTTCTAAACCAGCGCTGCCTACCCAAGCCCCCAGGAGTGGCCTTGGGGTCAACTCCCGTGCCCTAGGGTGGAGGTCTCATGGTCTTTGCCATTGGCCTCTCTTCCACCTGCTGCTTTGGGACTCCCGTCACCTGCTACTCGAGGACACCCTTCGCCTGCTGCTCGGGGACTCCCTCCCATCCCTTTGATCTCTCCTCTACACACGTGCTGTGCAAAGGCGCTTCAGTGCTCAAACGAGGAGCTACTGGAGCCCCATCGTTGTTCGACCACTCGGACATCGCCGCACTCTGCGTTCGAGTGGTCTGGTCACTGCCAAGCGAGATGTTGTCTAGTTTATGGTGGGTAGCACCTAACATCTTCCTCTTCTTCTAGGCTGGCTCATATGCCACTGCCCTCTTCCCCTAGACTTTCTCTAACACCGCGGGAGGACTCTCTGTCCGACTAGCATCTGCGCCTCCAAACTCCGACGAGGCGCTAACGGCTCCCTCCTCAGGCTGAGCTAGTGGCCGAGTGTCTACTGCCTGTGGCCAATCGCTCCTCAGCACACCTGAGAAGTACACCGCTCAGTCCTACAAATGGATCTTTCCACAAGTGAATTAGCACACTGCTCGGCAATGGTATAGAATAAAAACTGATCAGGAATACATAGTTGAGATGTTTACCTAAGCAGGTAGGTTTGTGCAGTTAAAGGGCCTTGTCTGCCCTAACACGCTGAATGAGGCAAATAGAGCAAATAGCTCTGCAGCTTGCTCTAGTACGTCGTCCCTTGATAGCATCTTTGTCCTCTCTTGGGTGCCATCGGTGTCGCCCTTGAAGTCATAGCTCGTGTGGGCCCTCTCCTTGTAGGGTTGGACATGGCGCACTATGAAGCTCGCCACTACCAGTCCATCATGGGTCTTCACACCCTTTATTAGGCCGAGGAGCTCCCTCACTTGCTCCATATCCGCACTGCTTGGCCTCTCTAACCAGCTTTTCTAGCTCTCCGGGATGTGATCGGCGTCGCAACGAATGGCAGAATGGCTCTGCTTCATGTAGAACCACCTAGCATTCCACCCCTTCAGCTATGTGTTCAACGGCATAGTGAGGTACTCGCATGCCATTCCATCATGTAGTTGAAGATACACGCCGCCGACCACCTTGGAACCACCTCCGCCCTTCTTCAGCTAGAATAGTTGATGGAAGAGGTTTAAGTGGGGAAGAACCCTGAGATACGCCTCACAGAAATGAATGAAAATTGAAATGTGCAAGATGGTGTTCGAGTGGAGGTCGCACAGACTAACTCTCTAGAACTCTAGCAGATCCCTCAAGAAAGGATGCACAGGAAATCCTAACCTGTGCCAGAAATAATCCTCAAACACTACAGCTTCATCAGTATGAGGCATTGGGTAGGGCTCACCGTTGGTTGGCCGCCATCTGGCGGTGACACGGTCAAGAAGATCACCTACCTCCACTAGCCTATTGAGCTCTGCCTCCCCCATGTGCGATGGCACCCACTCTTCATCACGGCTGACTCCAACGCTCGCCTTCTTCGGGTTACTAGCTCCTTTCTTTAGCGCCATCTCTCAGATCTAGTTTGGGATTGGCGGCGGAAACATGTGTGAATATGGATCTAGAAGCATGACGGCTGAGGAGGAAGATGAAAGGGCAAAGTGGCAAAGATGGGAGCGTGGGGTGCGGTGGCGCAGTTATAAAGCACTTCCCCCACCTTTTGCATTTGAGGGTTTTTGGGAAACCGCTCCACGATTTGTGCCTCTCCAAATTCTTTGAAATGGTGTGGTGGGTCGTTACCTGGGCTTTTGCACAACCACAACTCGTATTGCCTATTTATCGCCACAATTTGTTACTGCTCACCAAATATTTGCTGACTTCTCCACCATCTATTACGGCTCAGTAATTACTATTGTACAGCCATTACTCTAGTTTTTTCTCCACGGTTTGTTTTCTCCAAGATTTCCACTTGTGGTTCGAGGACTACGTCAGCAATGCGACTTGGTTCCTCACTGCACTGGGGACTTTCTTCTGTTTACTACTATTTCTGACCTAGGCACCACATGACTACGTCACCTACTGTCAGGCTTGGGGACTAAGTGGGCACACTTCACCTTGCGGTGAATGTGTTTTTCTCATTTTAGGGCTATGCCTAGGGACTAGCTGCCTGCTTGGCTGGTCTTCTACTTTGGACCCTGGCACCACATGACTACGTCACCTACTGTTAGGCTTGGGGACATAGTGGGCACACTTCACCTTGCGGTGAGTGTGTTTGCTTTAATCTAGAAGACTCCACACCTCTTGAAGCTGAAGAAGATTATCTCGCTTTCTCGTTGTTGGACTCTAAGTGGGCACACTTGGTCCACTGTGGGGAAATTTTTGATTCTGAACTTGAGCTCCTTACACCCTTATGGCAAGCTATACTTGTAGCATGCCTGAAACTTTGATTCAGTTAACTGTTGACGCCTGACAGCAAAGATTGATGATCATGAAACTCCAAATCCGTTGCTCATCAACGAAAATAGTCAAGATGAAAGATGTAGAGCTATGATAGGGCTACAACAATGCTTTAGAGAGCAACAGCTAATTCTCAATGGATCACGAGTTGTATCAAGCCAAAGTCGGCTCAAACAAACTGAAATTGCAACTAAGACTTAGAAATATTTTCAAGTGTTGAATCAGCCTTGAATAATGACTTGTGCGTCCTTTTTGAACATGTTGTGCACATTTTCATGACTTGGCTTCTAAACAAAGTTTGTTCCTTATAAAATTTGCTACAACTTTGCTTTAGGTTGCTCAGACATGCAAACACTCTAAGCTACACTTTTTAAATAGTCAAACACAAGGGTTCAGGAGTCAAAACAAGTCAAACCACTATTTGAAATCACAATTAGGCAACATGATCAATATGAACAATGTTCCAAATGGCATTCTAGGTGTCACTAAGTTGGTCAAGAGAATTATTAGCCACACCACACCTTGGTCACACAAGAATCAAGCATTGTATGTACTGAAACAATGTAAAACACATGAAATGTTACATTTGTTTCACAGTCATGTTCCACATGTTTCATGATCTTGTTGCATGGTACTAACTAGCTTTGTTTCACTAAAGTGAGTTGCACATGTTGCACTTAAGTGTTGCACACTATTCATCTCATAAAAGAAACAACACACATGAAATATGCAACATGTTGCAATGTTTCGAAATCATGTTTCATGTGATATGAGCTTATGAATGGATGAATGATGCTCATGTTCATGAAATGCAAGTGCAAATGTGGAAGCCAAAGGACCTGATCTACACCAAGCTCAATAGAGTTTAACCCACCTAATACAAAGTAAAAGTAAACACAGACACACAAATCAGACTTCACAAATCAAAACCTCTGTACATGTGAACGTGTCTAACATAAAATGCAAGGGAAGATACATAATAAGGAAGAGTAACAACATAAGGAAAGAGTAACAACATGTACTCCATCTGTACTCCCAACATAAGGAAGATACATCAAATGCATTGTGAGATACATCAAATAGAACTTTATTTACTCCTCTACTCATCATCGGTATCACTGTCCTCGTCCTCATCCTTGTCGTTGGTATCAACGTCATTATCATCCTCCTCTATAGCCTTGAGGCCCTTTTGCTCATCAGTGGTCATGCGGTTGGCCACCTGCTCAGCATCGGCACGAACCAGGTTGCGCTAGTGCTTCTCGGTGTTGTGGGCGGTGCTGATTCCCTGCATCATGACGCTAGTGTCAAAGCCATCTATCTGGCTCTAGTAGTAGGCGAGGATGTACCCTACGTTGTCCGTGCGATTCTTGTTCAGATAGGCTGGCAGTTCTTCCAGGACATCGGTGAGTTGGTGAAAAATGAAGACGTAACTACTCATCTTTTCCTCCCGAGGCGGGTTGAGGGTGCACAGACCGGTGTTCTGTAGCACATGCCTAATCTTCAAGAAAGCCTTACTCATGATGCCAATGGCCCAATCATCTCTATCTCTAAAGGGATCCGCCGGAGCTTCATCTTGATTCACCATGGGCACGGCATCATCCTCCTTCACCACGGGCATGACGTCATCCTCCTTCACCATGGACATGACATCATCCTCCTTCACCATGGGCATGGTATCATCCCCCTCCTATGTGTGCTTCATAGAAGGCTCGCCCTTCACCATGGTAGTGGCTAAGAGTGAAGTAGGTTTGGAGAAGGCAATCACACATTCCTAGCGATTTTAGATCTACATTGGGAATGGGAGGGCTCAGGGAAGAAAGAAAAACAAGCAGAGTTCTAGAAGAGATCATGGTGGTTAACATATCACTACTACAGAGGAGCCATTGGTGTTTTTTGGGAACAAAGAGGAGCCATTGGTGTTGAAATATTACTGCACACGCAAGAAACTCCGACCTCTATAGCTTTTGAACGCATCCGACACACTACATAGACCTTAGCTTACATTACAAACAAGTTAAAGTTGCTGCAAAATAATGACAACATCCATCCAAGAGGAAATTAACATGTCCATAGACAATCAAACAACATTGATCCATTTAAACCTGTCATGACAGAGAGATACATCAAATGCAGCTTTATTTACTACTTTGCTAATGACTCCAACTCCAAGAACAAGGGAACATAGGGAAGATAGTAAGGTCTACCGATGATTTCTGGCAAGATGTCACGTGTACCATACGGAATGTAATGTGTAGGGATGACATGAACTTTTCTGCTGTCCATGTTATATGTGATGACGGCTCTTTCCACCCCAACCACAACAAAGAAAACTAAATTCTATTCTGGGTGAACGATAACCGCTGTGTAGCATGACTCAAAATCAAAGTAACCCATTTCTTTCTTAGTCTTTCCAAATAACTTACGTAGGTTGATAGTATGCTTCAATGTCCATTTATTATTAGTACCATAGTCTTCAAGGATCTAGATTGAAAGCTTGGACATATTGCGACCACCAATAGTACATTGACACAAGTGACCCTAAGCTTGATGGATGGAGCATGAAAAACCACATGGCCTGTTAGGAATTTTCCGCCATGCCTTTTCCTCCATATCCACAACAAGTATACAATTGTAACCCTCCCAGAACCCAATATAGTGTAGAAAACCATTAAGAAACACAGTTGCTAATTTTGAAAATGTCCACTCAGCCTCCTCGCCCTATTTAGATTCCTTAAAGATCCATGATGCAGTTTTAAATGAGTAAATGTCCACACCCACGCACTGACCATCCTCCTCCATATATTCAAACACATGGAAGTGCAAGGAGGCTATCGGATCGAACCCCAATCGAGCCTCACCAACAGAATGGATTCTATGTGACAATACCTTCAACTTCTAGGTTGCCGAATTGCAAACGACATAGTGGTATCCATCAGCCCCAAGGCACCAGCATAGGATAGGTGTTGGTATTTATTAACTTTGTCACTTGTTTTATTAGCTACCTATTAATTACCTACATCTCCTAACATTACTTTACTAGGTTGTCATCCCTAGTGATGGTGCTAGAGATACTTATTGGTACTGCCTAGCATCACTACTAGAATGATACTAAGTAGTTCTTTATCATTTTATGTGACTAGAAAGAATATAAAGATATATGAATGAAAAGGGATATGCAAGCGCATAGATAATTATACCATTGTAGCACTTCACCTGAGAGTATTCCAGATATCGTTATTTATATTTTACCACAGGGAAGGTCTAGTATGGACAAGTATTGATAACTTATACTATTGATGAAGAAGTAAACCATAACCAATATTCTACTCATAACAGGGGTAAGTCATAGGATAAGAGATATGAAAAGTATTGATCAATGGTGATGATAAATCACTCAGAGTACTCCTTTCTATGTCATTAGCATGGTTAGGTTGAATATTAGAGGAATAATTCCTCAGTCATTAGTAATTACAAGTCAAAGCATACATTGATTAGTGCAATCACACCTAGTAATCTTGGCTAAGATCATCTTTATATCTACACATAAGGGATATTACTAAGGAAGATTAAGAACATAGCTTGTCTTCCTTCGTAACTAGATCCTACTTGTATACCTATATTCGGGGAGTGGACTACAAAGGACTCAACGAGAGTGTCACATCCACGATCTACCATGTGGCCCAGAATATAGGGTGTATCCGCAGGTAAACAACGTATGAGCACCATGCTTACACAATATTGACCACTCACCCCGTGTACTTTAGAGTGAGCGCTTTGTGAACTTATGCATAAACATGATGATAAACTAGCTATACTAAGTATATAATCGAAGTAGACGATGAACATTATAACAAAAAACATAAATAAGATGAATACTAATATTGTCATAATAATTGTAGCAAGCATGTAAAAATAATGGAGATACAAAAGAGAGGGGGTACAAGGATTATACCGAACCATGCTCTTGACACGATTGGGAATCCAAGTGAAGCCTGCTTGCCTCCCTCTAGATCTAAGCTAACTAGCTATGCCCTAGAATTGATGGACCTCTGAGGATGATTAGGGTTTCTGCCTTCTCAATTGACTTGATGCCCCAGGGGGGTGGCTGGGGCTAGTATATAGCCCAGAGCATCAAACATGAGCCCTTGGATCAAACTGACTTAAGGAATAGTGTAGATGCAACCTAGGAGGCGGTGGAGAACCAACATTGCAATAGGGAGACAGACAGATAAGCCTAGGGGTAGGGTGGCCTACAGGTGGGGCCAACCGGCCCCACCTGGTAGCCTCTGCCTCTCTGCCTCTGTGTGGTGTCCTCTAGAACCTTCTAGTGTCCGTTTCACGGTGGATAAGCACAATTAAATCTAACATGTAGGTCCATCCTTGACGGTTTTCTAGTTAAACCCTACAGAAAATACAGATTCACCAAAACTCATGGAATTTATTTGTTTAAACCCCTAGACCATTGTTGGTGATCATATTTATGTCCTTATTCATGTTTCTTTGATGGTTTATAGTGGTTGTTAACTACCGTCAACAAACTCCCCCAAGCTTAATCTTTGCTAGTCCCTTAGCAAAATTAAACTTAGCAAAAATTGGATCAGGAGTGGCTTCAATGCTTTAACTTCTCAAAAGTACACATGTGGTCAAACAAGAATTCTCCTCTAGATTAGAATAAATCGATCTGACTTTCAAACTCACCCATATTACCTTCAACCATGGGGCTTCTTAGCCTTTACTTAGGTCTTGAGCAATTGAAAGATAGAACGATCAAGTCAAGCACTATGTCTCAAGTTCTTTGTTCAACCAGTATTTTGAAGTTTTTGTAAGTTTTCAAAATAAAACTCAGAGCTTGCATTGTATGACACTCTCAAGTCTCTCAATATATGTGGTATTTGTGGATCTTTACCAAAGGCAATTGTGATGTTATGCCTTTCTCTTCCTACAACTAAAGCTTATATGGAGCTCATAGGAGTGGAAAAAGCATGAAAGAGCATATTTGCAATACATATATTGTAAAGTCAAACCTCAGATCCAAAGAGAGTTGAGTCATACAATCAAATCAAGATGTGCATGTGTGTGGGTATATGATGGATATATATGGTGGCCAACCTAATTCTACTATGCTCCTTGAAAACTTATCTCCCTTTCTAGAATTTGAAAACATAACCTTGCAAGAAAACATGGGCTATCTTATTCATCTCATTCTTTCTTCTCTTTTTTTCAGGAGGGCATCTGAGTACCCATTGTGTTAGACATCTTGGACACTTGTCCATTTTTTCAATACTCTTTTTTTAATAACTTTTGCATAGCCACATGCTTCTTTTCTACAACAAAACTTTTGAGAAATAGCAACAAGAACTTTGGAGCATTTATTTAGGGGTTATCCTATAGGGTATATTTTTGGTGTTTACTCCCAGTGTAGGAGTAAAACATTTTTAAGTGGATCTAAATGGAATGGCATGTTTTTGTGCCTACCCCCCAGTGTAGGAGTAGTGCATATGTGGGTGGTGTGTATGTGATCTTGATTTTAAGAGCATGACAAACTTCTCATAAGGGTCAACAAAGCTTGACTAAACTTAATGCAAAAGCAAGCAGCATATATGAGTAGAAGTTTTCCTAGTCTAAATATCATTTATGGCTTTGGTAGGAATTCAAGCTTTGTCATACAAGGAACTCATCATGAAGCATTTTTATATTTTTCAAAAGATAAATCCCCGGAACTCTAGTATCACTCGAAATAAGATAAACAGTAACTCAGACTTTCTCATATCATATCCATCAATTACCTAGACTTAGATCAAGCATATGCTACCCACGAGTTTCAAGCTCAGAGTAAATTCTTATATCAAAATAGTCTTATCCAAAACTCGAGAGAATTCAAGGCTGAAAACTAGGTACTTGAAAGGAATTATGACAGAGCAACTATTCATCATTTCCATTGTAAGATATTATCTTTAGAGTCCTTTTATTTATTTAGCTCTTTTCTCTTTTTTTAAGAAAAATCAAACTAGAAAGAAAACTAAAGACACTTTTTATTTTGTTTTCAAGTTTTAAGATCACACCTTATAATATATATATATATATAACTGGCTAAGATAAATTTTAATTTTGTTATGCATCTTTTTATTTCTTTAGCTAATATAAAGCAAACTTACTAATAGTAAAACTAAAGGAAGGAAATACTTAGCTAGATACACGGGGGATGCTCCTCCCACAAGCTGGATGTTGCCGTGTGCTGACGGTAGTTAACAACCATCAATAAAACATGTATAAGGGCACAATTGTGATCACCAACAAAGGTCTAGGGGTTTAAACTAACAAATTCCATGAGTTTTGGTGAATCTATATTTTCTGCAGGGTTTACCTAGAAAATAATCAAGGCGGACCTAAATGTCAGAATTAATCATGCTTATCCATCACGAAATGGGCACCAGAAGGCTCCAGAGGACACCACATCGAAGAGGGAGCTGAGGGGCTACCAGGTTGGCCGCCCAGCCCCTGGGGCCACCTGTCAGTCTCCACCTTGTTATGTAGGTTGTCCATCGCCTCCTAGGTTGCATCTACGCCGTTCTTTAAGTCAGTTTGATCCAAGGGCTCACGATGGAAGCTCTAGCCTATATAAGCAACCCTATACCCCCCCTCCTTGAGGAAATCCATGAAACCCTAATTCATATCTTCAGGATCAAAGCCAGCAATCAAGAGAAGATTAGTCCTCCATAGGATCTAGTCTTATAAATAGAATAGTGAGATAGAGAGTGAGGGAAGAGTTTGGAGGAGGTGTTGTCCTATCGGTGCTCACTCTATGGCTCGTACCTTGGCAGATCCAAGTTCTACTTGAGCTTTCCTTCGAGATCTCTCTGGTAATCAACTTCTGATTTGAGCAAGCATCTTGTTTATATTGTTCATTAGGATCACGACTCTCTTTTGAGTGCTTTAATCTATAGACGCTCTAGGTTAAAGTATTAATCATAAGTGTAAGCGTGGTGCTTAGACTTAGGTTAATCATGGAGGCCACCTGCATTCCAAAAGGTGGTAGATCGCGTGTGTGACATAAGTTCTATATAGCCTATACTATATAGCTTCGTTGATCCTTTGTCGTCCACCTCCCATCTATAGGCGAATGTAGGATGCGGTTGCAAAGGAAAGCATCCTCTGCTGGTGTCTTTCCTAGTAATATCCCTAGCTAAATAGTAGAAGACATAAGCTTACCCAAGTTAGAAGTAGAGAACCTCAGTTATCCTCTTTACACTCCTATTTAACCTAACCTTGTTGCTACCCCTAGTTAAGTTAGACCGTAGTTAGTCTCACACGTTTCCCTATGGATACGATACTTAGAATACCTCTAGGTGAAAGCTACAGTGGTATCCATGTGCTTGTGGATTTATCTATATGCGTTAAAATATACCAACAAGCTTTCTAGCGCCGTTGATGGGGAAACAGTTGCCAAATTAACTACAAGCCTAGCTTAACCTTTTATCTTTTATTCTTTCTTTTATTTTAATTTTTCTTCTAACATGGATTCCACTCCTATCTATCAATATACTAAACCCACAAGCACAAGCCTAAAGCCACCAGAATCCTTAGACCCTATCATAACACCGGGTTATGAGCTGCGCCTGAGTTTAATAAAATTGATTCGAGATTAATCCTTCTCGGGAGAAGGCAACAAAAATCCGTACTCACACCTATGAGAGTTTGAACGGACTTGTGCATGCTTGCATATCGCTGGCATGTATGACAAGACCTTAAGATGGAAGTTGTTTCCATTCTCTTTGATGGGAAGAGCTAAACAGTAGAATAGTCTAACCGTAGGAAGTATGCAAGGAGATTGGGAAACACTATGCTTTAAATTTTGTTTAGGTTTCTTTCTCATCTCTAAAGTGGTTAGCCTTCGAAAAAAGGTTCTGAATTTTAGACAACTAGAAGAAGAATCTCTTGGTACATCATGGGATCATTTTAATGAACTCATCATCACTGGCCCAGACCTTGCCATTCAAGACATTGTAGTTCTTCAACATTTTTACATGGGTCTTAGCAAGGATTCTAGGGAATCCCTTGATGCAGCCTCTAGAGGAGTTTTCCTTCATTTGTCTGCTAGTGAAGCAAGGGCTATGCTTGATAGAATTAGTGGAAGGACTCCCTGCACTAGCATTCATTATGAACTCCTCGAAGAAGACAAAGAATCCTCACCAAAACAAGAAGAGGAAGTTTTGATAGCCAAATCACAACCACTCCGATACCAAGATGAAGCTATCAATCCCGAACCACCAATACCCAAAATCCACCAAAAGAAGAAGTAATTCCACCTTTGGAAATCCCTGTTGAGATTAAGGATGACCTCTTTGGTGTTGATTTTGGGAGAGCATTAAATTCTCATAAGAGACCTTCAAGTGAATATAATTCAAATCCTCTCAAGAAGAGATCTCTTAGAAAGCATCCTTATTCCCATGTGGGACATTGGGAAGAATTCAAGCATGGCATGTCTAGTGATGCCATAGAAGGAGAGCCAAGCCATTTAGAAGCCAATCCTATCTTCTCACCTTCTATACCCACATTAGATGTCTTATTTGAACCCATCTCTCAACCCATCCTTGACCCCAATGATCCCTCTTATGCTCTTTCTCCAAAGTCCCAAGATGACACTAAAAATCCATTAAGACAACCGAAGTATAGGAATCATGAAGACCACAAGGATAACCAAGAAGAGCAATGACAATGGCTGGAATGTATTAAGAATTGGCTAGAATGTATTAAGAATTCATATGTCGTCACTAAAGATTGGATGGACAAGGACGAAGCCTTATGGGTAGAATCCAAACTTGGCTTAGATCCAAACGGTGAGCTTAAATCAACCTCTTTAATAAACATGACTCATCCAAGTTTGAAGGAAGCCTTAGAGAAGATCACCCCGAGAGTGTCCAATCCAAGGAAAATATTGCACATTCATGAAGAAACATCCTTGGAGCTTGAAAAGGAAGATGACATCGATGAGCATGGGAGTTATTTCATGAACACCTCATCAAATCCATGCTCACATGAGAAATCTCCTGAATCAATTCATCTCTCCAACATTGCCACACACGAGATCTTCAACCCCCTCGTACTCCCTGTTCATAAAATTGTTGAATGGGTGGTTGTAGATGCATATGTTTATCATAAATATTGCAAATCTCGTTAGCATGAATCTTGAGATAGGCAACCTAAGATTGGTGTTGGAGGCAAAACCACTTCACCAATTAGAAACATAATTCGAAGGTTTCCCAAGGACGAGCTTCTATCCTAAAATAAGGACTTTTGGGAGATAACATGAGCTTTTACTCTTTTCCGTAATACCCTTGTGAAGTGAGCATAGAAATATAATTCTAAACATATTCCTTCAGATATTTCTATCACTAACCATTTTAGGTTTGAAGCAAAAAGAATGAACGATGACGACTCAAGGTATGTCCAACCAATCATCATGCAACATTGAATTACATCCATCCAAAGTTGACTTTCCTTGCAAAATTCAAGCCTGGGGGATGGGCTTCTTTGACAAATATTATGCCATGTTGCTAATTCATCTTGGTTGTCTCTACCTTAAAATCTTGCTAAAAATAATCATGCTTTTTCATCTCCAATTAAATAAATCTCAATAATGCTTTCATGCTACCTTTGTTTGCCATAGTATACTTAATGTTTGGAGTATTTTCATACTCCTTTTAAATTAGGCATGATGCTTTGTTTAAACCAAAAGGTGTGCTGATTTTACTTCCAAAGGCTTTTAAATTAAGCGAGGTGCTTAGGTAAAAATGCCTTCCTAAATCAAATTAGACGTGGTGTTTAGGTTGATTTTTGAGCCAAAAGTATACTTTAGTAGATACTAGATATTTTGTTGGACTAACCCCTACAAGAAACTCTCAAATCAATTTGGCTAAGTCACAAGGTAAATTTAAATCAGAGATGAAGCAAGGCACATGATGAACTCCAATAACATTGTGCAAAGAAGACACAAATCATTCAAGGGCCATTCGCTTTGTCTTTAGCTGCAAGTTACCTTTGCCTTGAGCCATGCCTGTATAGAACATGATAAACAAAACTATGCTAAAATAATTCTAACACCATCTTTTCATTAGCATAGATGAAAACTACAAAATCCTAGACAAACAACTCGTGTTTCAAAATTGTATATTCCTTCAGGTATGTGTTGTCCACTAATCCTTTGCAGGCATAAAACAATGAGTGAAGTAGAAGATCCAAAAGAATGTCAAAGATCGAAGAGCAAAAAGATGGCATGACAAAAGGATGAGAAAGAAAGGGTGCAATCTAGGAGACAAGAAGCTCATGAATAGCTCAAGATGCAAGGCTAGCCGAAAAAAGGAAAACTTCAAGAAAAATGGAAGGACCATCATGAGTCATCTACCATTCGTCATATGGTGACATCACGCTTCAATGACAAAGGTAACCTCCTAAGGTAAATCGTCATCATTTAAGAAGTTATTCCATGATTTTGGTAGGCACACAAATAAGAAACAAACATGTTTGAGTTACAGTTCTACTTGATCTAACCTAATTAACTCAACATGTTTAGTTCTTCAAGCTTGTTCCTAGCACCACTCTCTTGTGACCATAGTCTTAACCAAATAAACTAAAAAATGCACATCCTATCTCTGGAAGCCGATAGTTATAATCATGTAAAGATTGATACATTATGCACACATAGACAATCCTTCTATGGGTTAAGCAACTCAATCTTTTCTACCAAATGAACTGAAATGCTACATTCATGCTCAACTTTCTAATCTTACCACCTATGTTATAATTGAACAAAGCACATAACATCAACTTTATCTTGTTCAATGTGCCTAAGGTTAGAGAAGAATAAGTAAAGTTTTGATTCTGTTGGTGTTTTCCTACCAATAGAGCCCATGCACTTGATCTCTACCTTGTTTTATAGCAAGACACACTCCAAGCAAAGTGTGGGGAAATCGATTCCCCACTTCCTGAACCTATCAAACCAAAATCAAAACTCAAAACCAAGACAAGTTTGGCGGAAGAAGTTGACATCACCATTAGAGGTGTCATCACAAGAATCTTCGTCTTCAAAGCAAACTGAGGTATTAATGAACTTCACAAGGAGAAGGCTAGCTCGAAGGACTTACAACACCGAACCCTCACCGAAAAAGCTAGCTTGGGGGAGAAGCACCTCTGTGTATCCAGGTAAGTATTCTTTCCCTTTTTAGTTTTAGTTTCTTTTTAATAGTTAAGAAAATGATGAATGAAACAAAATAAAAAGTTATCTTTATAATAAATATATACAGCTATAGTAATAATGTGTGATCTAGTAAAATTGAAAACAAAATAAAAGGTGTGTCTAGTTTGCTTTAATTTATTTTTAAGAGTTGAATAAATAAAGAGGACTCAAAATAATCTCTTGAATGGAAATGATGAATAGTTGCTCTGTTGTAATTCCTTTTAAATACCTAGTTTTTAGCCTTGAATTCTCCCAAGTTTTGTATAAGATTGTTTTGATATAAGGATTTGCTCTGAACTTGAAACTCGTGGGTAGCATATGCTTGATCTAAGTCTAGGTAATTGATGGATATGATATGAGAAGGTCTGAGCTGTTGTTTATCTTATTCCAAGTGACACTAAAGTTCTGGAGATTTATCTTTTGAAAAACACAAAAATGCTACATGATGATTTCCTATATGATAAAGCTTGAATTCCCACTAAAGCCATACATGTTATTTAGGCTAGGAAAACTTCCACATATATGCTGCTTGCTTTTGCATTGAGTTTTGTCAAGCTTTGTTGACCCTTATGAGAGGTTTGTCATGCTCTTAAAATCAAGATCACGTACACACCACCCACATACGCACTACTCCTACACTGGGGGTAGGTGCAAAAACATGTCTTCCATCTAGATCCACCCAAAAATGTTCTACTCCTACACTGGAGGTGAACAGAAAAACATGTTTATTAGGTTTTCCATCCACCAAATAAATGCTCCAAATTCTTATTGCTATCTCTAAAAAGTTTTGTTGTAGAAAAGAGGCATGGGGCTATGTAAAAGTTATTCATAAAAAAGGAAAAAAGGAAAGAAATGAAAAAAAAGAGTTCAAAAAAAATGGACCCAAGTGACCAAGATATCTAAAACAATGGGTACTTAGATGCCCGCCTGAAAAAAAGAGTGATGAATAAGATAGCCCCTGCTCTCTAGCAAGTGTTTCCAAGTTTCAAAAGAGAGATAAGTTTTCAAAGAACAAAGTAGAATTAGGTTAGCCACCATATATATCCACTGTTTATCCATACACATGCACATCTTGATTTGATTGTATGATTCAACTCTCTTTGGATCTGAGGTTTGACTTTACAATATATGCATTGAAAGTATGCTCTAGCTTTCTCCCTACCTATAAACTCCATATAAGCCTTAGTGGTAGGAAAAGAAAGGCATACATCATTATTGCCTTGGTAAGAATACACAAATACCACATATATTGAGAGATTTGAGAGTGTCATACAATGTAAGCTCTGAGTTTTATTTTGAAAAAAAACTCTAGAATAATAGTTGAGTAAAGAACTTGAGACTTAGTGCTTGACTTAATCGTTCTGTCTTTCAATTGCTCAAGACCGAAGTGAAGGCTAAGAAGCCCCATGGTTGAAGGTAATATGGGTAAGTTTGAAGTCAGATCGGTTTATTCTAATCTGGAGGAGAATTCTTGTTTGAACGCATGTATACTTTTGAGGAGTGAAAGCATCGTAGCAACTCCTGATCCATTTTTGCTGAGTTTAGCTTTGCTAAGGGACTAGCAAAGGTTAAGCTTATGGGACCTTGTTGATGGTAGTTAACAACCATTATAAACCATCAATAAAACATGTATAAGGGTGTGATAGAACCGCCCAATTTATACAAGATCAAATACGGCTGTCCCCGCTTAACACGTTGACACGCGCATACTCTCACTTATATAAACCCAGTAGTTCGCCGAGTGTCACGCAGGACCTCGGTAAATCAACATCACAACCAAGATCGCGTGATTAAGCAAATATACATCACATACGTAGAGTTGCAGTGGAAATAATATTACATATAGATTCATAAATAATAATACAAGTTTGGATTTCAAAACCGATTAGTGAAAACAACATTGCTTTTGAAGGATTTCATTAATATGAGTTCCAAATACATTGCTAGCATAAGTGACATCCTCAGATAAAAGCATATAGATGAGAATAAATATAAAGTCACCGAGCCCACCGGCGGTTAGCCACCATCTTCAACAGGCTGAAACCTCACCTGCAACATGGTGGGATAAACCCTGAGTACTCGAATGTACTCAGCTAGACTTACCCGTCATAACCAGAAATAAAATTGACTCCAAGGAGTATGCAAGGCTTTATAAGTGGAGGTAGCTTGACAACATTTTGCATAAAAAGCGATTAACTCAATTATACAATTATAATTCTGTCATCAAGTTAATTAGAACTCTCCATCTCTAGATTAGCAACTATCCTGTGCCAAACATGTGGTATATCTTTTTAGAGCATACAATAGTAACCATAGCAGGTATAGTAATTCCATGTTTATCTAAACCATCACATTCCATAATCCAATTACTACGATGTTGGGACTAGCCAAGTTTCTCACTATCCGGGAGAGACGGCGATTCGAATCGATTTCAATCAGCTAGGAATTTATTCCTAACACAAACCCAGGCAGACCAGATCAATGGTCACCTTAGGTCACCTTTGGTACAACTCAGGTACACATTTCACGGGTCCATACTGCGCCGCACAATCTGGAACACCAGATGCCAGGATGCTCAGGCCAAGCCTGCCCTTGGGCTCAGTCTGATCGTTCCCCGGAAGGAGCACACAACAGAACGGTTCCCGGCCTGAGTTGAATTACTCGGCTTCGCCGTCGGAACGAGTTATCCAGCCAGCTAAGTGAGAGGCATGCGTTCAATCTTGTCAGAAGCGCCAACAACGATACGGTCCTTAATCGACACAGACGGGGATAAATCCACACCCAAGACCTCCATGTCGTGTTGCTTCTCTATCGACTTCCCGTCCGGTCTTGATTTACTTTTACTTCATGGTTCTGTTCCACGATAGTAGATATAGCCAACCGTGCTCCGGTATCCACCTACATCTCGTAGGTGACAGGACATCACCCGACTTCTACTGGTCTAAGCATGGCTAAGCATATATTCGATCCTGGACCTATACCGGTTAAAGGGTTAATATCTGGACAAGGAATTTACATGCATCAAGTGGTTTCATTCAACTCTTATAACCTAATGGACTTATAATGCTCCGGGGCTTGCCTGGGATCCGACACAAGTCAGTTCAGTTAGCTTGCACCGACTTGGTGACATCTCCGGCCCTAGCACTTGCTTAGTCCTTCCATCTTCGGGTTTGACTCCACATCACATCCTTCATGTGGTTTATCTAGCGTACCTAAATGAGATGCAAGATGCAGGTGTATGAATACATGGAAGTGCAATAGGCAATGCATCGCATGCAGTAAGTAAGACAAGCACAAGGTTACATTAACATGCACAAGCACTTCACATTGCTTACTATAAATATCGCACAATTTATCATGCCACGATAGCAAAGATGTCAACACCAAGCATGACACAAGTTTCCCAAGATCTCAGGTACTCTAACTCAACCATCATCAAAGGTATGAGCCACACTTAGCAATATACAAGCAAACAACTAAAATGGGAATCTGTCAATTTCTGGACATGCAAACAGCAGCTACAAGATTTAGCTATAACTGGAGTTACACAAATCCAAATGACTTGCAAGAAGACATTCTGGAAAGCTTATGAAATTTTCGACAATTGATATTTAATCATCTTAGCATGATTCTCAAGTTAACTAAGCCAAATATACCCATTTACAGAAACTGGTCTAAACAAGGCAGAGAGTAATCAATTCTGTAACCCAACTTTAAACAGGCATAACTCACAAACTACTCAGCCAAATACCACCAAATTTTAACAGAATCTAGATACATGAATTATATACAACTTGGTTATTATCACCAAAAACTCATTCAAATCCTAACTAGATCAAATACTAGCATCTTTCAGATCTGCTAAGAATAAAATCAAAACTTGATAGAGGACTTAAAAGTCATGTAACTCCTAAACTATCAGGCCTATGGTCTTACAATTTGAACACAAGCAATATTATGAAATTTGCTACAACTTTTGTATTCACTACAACCATAGCAAACATCATTTACACCACGAAAATAATTGCACAAGCAAAACTGCAAATCCAGCCCAACAGCAGTGGTATAGAAAACTGATAGCATCTTCAGAGAAGCATAACTGGAGTTCTAGACCTCCAACAAACATGAACCATAACTTTTTGAAAATCTTAGGAAGTTACCTACAACTTTATTATTCTCATATTAGGATGATTCTACAGTTAGAAGGGTCAATTAATCCAATAATTGCATCTCTGTCCAAAACATAGACAGAAACTGACATGCCACTTTAAACAGCTATAAATGGAGTTATACATGTCCAATAAATGTGGTTCTAGACTCTTTAGAAAGCTTAGCAAATTCTAAACAACTTTGTTGTAAACACCTAAAGCTAATTCTACTACTAAGAAGGCCCCACAGTAAGAACAAGGAAACCCTGTCTGGGTTTGGGCAGAAACAGCCACAGAGATTTAAGCAAGTATAACTCAAGATCTACTTAGACAAAAATCATGATATTTAACTTTTTGGAAAGCTCAAGAAAAGTAATAAAACTCATGTATTGTCATAAAATCATGATTCATAACTTAACTGAGCCAATTAATTCAAACATGCAGAACTGTTCAGAATAGGAGCAAATCAAAACAGGGCATTTGTTATTTTTATAACTCTTAAACTATAAATCCTAAGCTCATGAAATTTTTACCAGACAACAACAATCACCTTAGTAGCACTCCACAAAAATTTCACATTTATTTGAGCACATCAACTGCAGTTATAAAAAAAACAAGTAAGACTAGCATTCAAACCCTGACTGCACAAATCCATTTTTACAGCTAAAACTTTAAACTAAAACCTGACATATTATAGATCTAGTGCATAGATAATTTCACAAGGATTCCAAAAAGTCCTCATTTACTATTTTACGAATTTTCTACGATTTACTATGAATTTCCAAAGTTTCACCCGATTTACAACAAATAGGTCCCTCGAGGCACTATTCACTTGAGTCAATGACATTGCATTTAGGCCCTTCCCTTTAGTCAAATTTGAGGACGAAGTCCCCCACGCAAACTGGAACAGAGGAGGTGGTCGGCTCGTGATTCCCGGCCGGCAGGGTAGCGACGGCGGTGAGCGACAGGGCCGTGGCAAGGCCCTAACCTGCGCGCACCCGCTCAGGGCTTCGGCTCAGCCCCGGGCGTCCCATGGTGGCCCAGCCATGCGAGGGTGCTGGCGCCGTGGTGGCCATGCCGACGGCAGCAGCTCCCTGGCGGAAATAGCCGCGACGAGCGCATGCGAGGGAGGGAGGGAGGCAATGCGAAGACAGTGGAAGCGCTGGCTCGGCGCGAGGAGGCAGGAGGAGGCAGAAACGGAAGCGGCGGCCGGAGCTCCATGGGTGGCCATGGCGGGCGCGCGCCCTGGAGCTCGGCAGAGGCAAGGGTGGGCGAGCGAGAGGCGAGAGCGAGTGCGGGAGAGTCACCAAGTGAGCCTGGGGCGGCTCCCCTTCGACGCCAGCATGCTAGGACACGCGGCCGGGAGGTGGGGCGCTCAATTCGTGCATGGCCGCCACGCCCTGGGCAGGTGTTACCCATTCAGGCATTTCCACGAGCACGTGGCGGGTGACGAACGGGGCATGGTGGGCGGCGCTTTGGGCTGGATCTGGGCCGAATCAGGACATGGGCCGAATACGAAGATCGAAGCCCGCACGAAGCTCTACGTTTTCTATTAAGGGTGCCAAGTCATTTGAGTTGTAGATCAGCGGTTAATCAAGTCCAAAGTTGACACTGTCAACGTGTTGACAGCGGTTAAGTAAATGCAAAAATTGATCATCCAACCAAAGTCAAACTGGTGCTATCTTTTTGCACGCTCTTCTCCACAACGTATACTCCAACTTTTATCTTTGGACCAAATTGAGTTGCTTAACGAATTTCGGAGAACGCGAGATGCCAATGCCGATGTCGATGTAGTCCTAGACTTAGAATTCTAAGTGCTGAAATCAGTAGCAGGTTCCAACTTTGAGCCACTGCTAGACTTGGTTCCGTGCCGATCCATGGTGTACTCCAAAAACAAAGTTTGTTGTGCGCGAACCAAGCAACAACTTTCATTAAAGGTTCTTAGACTGGTTCGGCCTGATTAGGAAGACACAAAGCTCCAAACTAGGGTACCCGAACAAAAACGTCAGTTAGGACAGACAAAATCTTGGGCTCCAAATCAGCACTTTATTGAATCTTGTGAGCTCTGTTTGACTAGGTTATGGACCAAACTAGCTCTTGGTCCAAAAACAAAGTTTGTTCTACATGATATGGACTACAACTTTCATTTAAGGTCCAACCTCAAAACTAGTATAGAACCTACTGTTCTACTTTGACCAAAGTAGGATCACGATGGAGCTTAAATTATCCTTTTTGATCCATTGGAGCGTTTTCTTGGCATTTGCCCAACATGAACCTTTCATGACTTTTGTTGTAGAATTCATCTAGAGTCATTTTGGCAAGGTTGCAAGGTTTGGTTGACATCTCATGCTCTCATTCACTTAATAGTGCAATTCAAGCACTTAGTAAAATCATTCCAACAAGGATATAACTTATCATTTCATGTGACTTTTTGATTCCAAACTTCATGAAACTTTTCCATAGATCAATATAGATGGGTATTGATGTGAGACACATGAAGATATTCCCATAACACCAGCCAAGCATATATCTTGAAAAGGGCCTATATGTAAAGCAAGGGTGCAATATCCAAGTTTAGGTTGGGGCTCATTTCTATAGGTTGGACCTTGGCATCTTCACCATCACTTAATATGCCATGTTTGAGCTCAAACCCATTGCTTAACTGGTGGCAAACACCTGGGGTGTTACAGCCCTCCCCCCTTAAAAGAATCGTGTCCCGAGATTCAGGACAAAAGACTTTTATGGAAGAGAGACATGCTACCAGTTTCCAATATCAGCGATAGCTTTAGGCTACATAGCTTCAAGCATAAGAGAGGCTAATTTGGTCAAGACACTTTCTGATACTTGTCCTTCATAGTAAGTTTTGTCTGAAGAATTTCCTTCGTTGGCCTTCATGAAGTATTGTTACTTTGGAAGAAATCCAAGATAGCACTGTCCTACGTACTTCGTCCTCGATGTACGAAGAGTGATACAAGTGTGTACCAAATACTTGTAACATCTACTTCACAAGTGGATATAGTACAGACCATATGGACTTTGCACTAGACCACAGCCTGTTGACGGATATTCCTTGCAACGGTGCTATATTTGTTCCCAAGGTTTGAAAAGCAGTTCTCTACAAAAGTGGCTTGAGTACAACTTCTCGTAAAGGATGTGATCATAAATGGGTAAACGTCCTTTGAGGGTATGAGAAGCTAGTTAACCAATATCCAAACTGGTTGTAGCGGTGCAATCACTCAAATGTCAAGTGATGGAAAGCTACATAATGTTCCATGTGTGCAGTGCTCTTTCTTTGATAACAATATTGCATGGTCTGAGTCTGCTGAGTGAGTGGTAAATGTAGTAGTTGACTCTGTTGGCTCAACGTCCTCGATGATCATTCCTTAGGGAGCCTTTGGATCTAAGTTGCAACAGTGATCTGGGTCGAATCTGATGCAACCTCTTGGGTAAAAACACCTAGAAGGTACCAAAGAACAAGTCCGTCTTGTAAATCCTTGCTAAAGAAGGATGACAGCGAGGTTTGGAAGGCAACAAAGGTTGTAGTTATTCACCATCTGGAGAAATAGTACACTATTAAGTAGGTTGAGCACAATTTGACTTTATGGTGTAGTGACATAGTAAGTTGATTTGACTAACATTATAGCAAAACTAGCTTTGTTGAACTACATTGGACATTGAAGCCTCCTTTGTAATCCAACGAGAATGACATAAGTTGCTCACTAGATGATCGACATCATTATAGGGACCGTCAAGTAGAGTCACTTGTCTACCATCTCTTGTAGTCTGTTATGGTTTATGTCAGTGACCTGTTCTTCAAAGGTGATCCTTTGGACGACTCTAGAAGGAAGTCCTATGGTTTCTAGTTCGACGTACAGATCTCTTGACATGATAAGAAGAGATAACCAAGGAAGAGCTCATGTGAAAATAACACATTGGTGCAGTTCTGCAATGGATCATGACTAGAAACTTCGATACCAGCGCGTGCCGAGCAGCACAACCTTATGGCTATAGTCCACAGGATGCCCTCGGTTTCGTCGCGGCACCGTAGATTGCTAATCGTGGCACCATTACTGAACATACAACCCACAAGCATTCTCACGTAGCACAAATTTGGTTGCATAGGTGCAAGCATTATGTGAAGGAGGGATAGCAAACAAAGGTAGTCACAAGGTTAGAAGTCAACAAGTAGGGGATCCGCAGATCAAAACACCGCACAAGAGAACATAGCCTAAATGCCAAAGACAGCTGAGCAGGGGACTCTTGCAAAATTTCCATATACGTCTTGTGTCCACCCAAGTGATTACCAGATAAAGATTAACATGAGATTTGGTCTTGTTGAGTAGCAACATGAGATCAAGACTGATAAATATTCAGAGACTTGAAAGGGTTGGAGACAAAACAAACAAGATTCAAGGGTAGAGCCATTGCACTGACTAGGGATTCAGTTGATAAAGCAATGATAGGATCTACGAGGATAAGGTTCCAAAGCTAGGGTAGATAGCGATTAGCGTTGTACCAGATCATCAGTAGAAGAAGGAGCAATGAAGTCCGACAAGGATTTCGGAACAAGGTCCTTCCACACAAGAGTGGGACAACCACGACACATGCAAGCAAAGAAGGGAGCTAAGCTTGGGCCTAAGGTCAGGCAAAGACATGGATAAAGGTCTCCGTAGCACAACGTTCAATGGCTAGCAACCACATGTATAGGCTCAGGCTCCTAAGAGAGAACTTAATTGAAAACGACAACCATGAGATTACCAAAACTTGGACGTTGTTCTAGGATAGCGCTCTTCAACACTCATATGCTTTCCGAGGACAAAAGGAGTGACAGCTACGGCACTACCTAGATTACGAGCATCTGCACCTACATCATGGTCTTAAGCAAGCATTTCGAAATACTCAATCTAATTAGCTTAAGCGACTATTACTATGCACAAAGCTCGCACCTAACAAGTAGTCACCTACAACAACATTGCTACACATATCATGCAAAACATGGTGGTAAAGTATTGTTATCATTTATTTCCTTTGGAAGCAAACATATAAGGCGAAGCTAATCACACACTATCTTCAAGCATAGCTATTCAAGCGGCATGGAACAAGGCATTTTGTCTAGCTTCACACAAGGAAGATAGTAGCATCACATTGGTCACAAGTTACTTAGTATTAGAACAAGGTGAGGGAAGTATATTTATGCACAAGCACAATCATGATGCATGCTCGTCCTATTCGCCCTCACAAAATTGCTAGCCTAAGGTGGCAATCACGTTCTATATCGGTGGCATAACACGTACTCTTTCGACATATAGCTAGTCGTCAGCTATATTCAAGCTATGCATTCGTGGTTAGCATAACTGCAGGCAAATTCATTGCAG
Source organism: Miscanthus floridulus (assembly GCF_019320115.1). NCBI lineage: Eukaryota > Viridiplantae > Streptophyta > Magnoliopsida > Poales > Poaceae > Miscanthus > Miscanthus floridulus. The sequence goes on from NC_089596.1 coordinate 49,221,289, forward strand.
CCCATTCCCACAAGAGATAAATAAGCACACAATGAAAGTAGTAAACTAAGATACTTTCCATATATATATCCCCAGATATATATACTTTGGTATCCATAGCTACCCGGCAGATATACCCACAATTAAGTACCTTCATATATACATGTGTGTAACATGTAAATATTCCAGCAACCACAACTAACTCTCCCCTAGACCGATAGTTGGACGGTCACGCTCTCACAACTCACACTTACCTGGGCGTAGAGGCAATTGATCCATACATTATCATTCAAGCGAATGGCATCCATACAATAGCACGCCGTATGGACGACGAAAGAAAAATTGCAATAAAGTACATCCCCCAAAGTTAGTACTTAGATAGCCACCTAATATTCCTTAACTGGGCATAAAGGAGGATGTCGCTAGCATAGTTTTGCAATTAAGTTTTGACAGATTTGCCTATCGCTAAAGTTTTAGTCAAAATAGGCTTTTTAAAACCAAAACTTTGTTTTTAAAACAACGTACATGACAATATTATGCTTAATCTCACTCTGATACCAGCTGTGACAGAACCGCCCAATTTATACAAGATCAAATACGGCTGTCCCCGCTTAACACATTGACACGCGCATACTCTCACTTATATAAACCCGGTAGTCCGCCGAGTGTCATGCAGGACGTCGGTAAATCAACATCACAACCAAGATCGCGTGATTAAGTAAATACACATCACATACGCAGAGTTGCAGCGGAAATAATATTACATATAGATTCATAAATAATAATACAAGTTTGGATTTCAAAACCAATTAGTGAAAACAACATTGCTTTTGAAGGATTTCATTAATATGAGTTCCAAATACATTGCTAGCATAAGTGACATCCTCAGATAAAAGCATATAGATGAGAATAAATATAAAGTCACCGAGCCCACCGGCGGTTAGCCACCATCTTCAACAGGCCGAAACCTCACCTGCAACATAGTGGGATAAACCCTGAGTACTCGAATGTACTCAGCTAGACTTACCCGTCATAACCAGAAATAAAATTGACTCCAAGGAGTATGCAAGGCTTTATAAGTGGAGGTAGCTTGACAACATTTTGCATAAAAAGCGATTAACTCAATTATACAATTATAATTCTATCATCAAGTTAATTAGAACTCTCCATCTCTAGATTAGCAACTATCCTGTGCCAAACATGTGGTATATCTTTTTAGAGCATACAATAGTAACCATAGCAGGTATAGTAATTCCATGTTTATCCGAACCATCACATTCCATAATCCAATTACTACGATGTTGGGACTAGCCAAGTTTCTCACTATCCGGGAGAGACGGCGATTCGAATCGATTTCAATCAGCTGGGAATTTATTCCTAACACAAACCCAGGCAGACCAGATCAACGGTCACCTTAGGTCACCTTTGGTACAACTCAGGTACACATTTCGCGGGTCTGTACTGCGCCGCACAATCTGGAACACCAGATGCCAGGATGCTCAGGCCAAGCCTACCCTTGGGCTCAGTCTGATCGTTCCCCGGAAGGAGCACACAACAGAACAGTTCCCGGCCTGAGTTGAATTACTCGGCTTCGCGGTCAGAACGAGTTATCCGGCCAGCTAAGTGAGAGGCATGCGTTCAATCTTGTCAGAAGCACCAACAATGGTACGGTCCTTAATCAACACAGACGGGGATAAATCCACACCCAAGACCTCCATGTCTTGTTGCTTCTCTATCGACTTCCCGTCCGGTCTCGATTTACTTTTACTTCATGGTTCTGTTCCACGATAGTAGATATAGCCAACCGTGCTCCGGTATCCACCTACATCTCGTAGGTGACAGGACATCACCCGACTTCTACCGGTCTAAGCATGGCTAAGCATATATTCGATCCTGGACCTATACCGGTTAAAGGGTTAATATCTGGACAAGGAATTTACATGCATCAAGTGGTTTCATTCAACTCTTATAACCTAATGCATCAATCATAAGTACGTAAGTAAACATTTGTAAATTACTGGGAGACTTATAATGCTCTGGGGCTTGCCTGGGATCCGACACAAGTCAGTTCAGTTAGCTTGCACCGACTTGGTGACATCTCCGGCCCTAGCACTTGCTTAGTCCTTCCATCTTCGGGTTTGACTCCACATCACATCCTTCACGTGGTTTATCTAGCGTACCTAAATGAGATGCAAGATGCAGGTGTATGAATACATGGAAGTGCAATAGGCAATGCATCGCATGCAGTAAGTAAGACAAGCACAAGGTTACATTAACATGCACAAGCACTTCACATTGCTTACTATAAATATCGCACAATTTATCATGCCACGATAGCAAATAAGATGTCAACACCAAGCATGACACAAGTTTCCCAAGATCTCAGGTACTCTAACTCAACCATCATCAAAGGTATGAGCCACACTTAGCAATATACAAGCAAACAACTAAAATGGGAATCTGTCAATTTCTGGACATGCAAACAGCAGCTACAAGATTTAGCTATAACTGGAGTTACACAAATCCAAATGACTTGCAAGAAGACATTCTGGAAAGCTTATGAAATTTTCGACAATTGATATTTAATCATCTTAGCATGATTCTCAAGTTAACTAAGCCAAATATACCCATTTACAGAAACTGGTCTAAACAAGGCAGAGAGTAATCAATTCTGTAACCCAACTTTAAACAGGCATAACTCACAAACTACTCAGCCAAATACCACCAAATTTTAACAGAATCTAGATACATGAATTATATACAACTTGGTTATTATCACCAAAAACTCATTCAAATCCTAACTAGATCAAACACTAGCATCTTTCAGATCTGCTCAGAATAAAATCAAAACTTGATAGAGGACTTAAAAGTCATGTAACTCCTAAACTATCAGGCCTATGGTCTTACAATTTGAACACAAGCAATATTATCAAAGTTGCTACAACTTTTGTATTTACTACAACCATAGCAAACATCATTTACACCACGAAAATAATTGCACAAGCAAAACTGCAAATCCAGCCCAACAGCAGTGGTATAGAAAACTGATAGCATCTTTAGAGAAGCATAACTGCAGTTCTAGACCTCCAACAAACATGAACCATAACTTTTTGAGAAGCTTAGGAAGTTACCTACAACTTTATTATTCTCATATTAAGATGATTCTACAGTTAGAAGGGTCAATTAATCCAATAATTGCATCTCTGTCCAAAACATAGACAGAAACTGACATGCCACTTTAAACAGCTATAAATGGAGTTATACATGTCCAATAAATGTGGTTCTAGACTATTTAGAAAGCTTAGCAAATTTTAAACAACTTTGTTGTAAACACCTAAAGCTAATTCTACTACTAAGAAGGCCCCACAGTAAGAACAAGGAAACCCTGTCTGGGTTTGGGCAGAAACAGCCACAGAGATTTAAGCAAGTATAACTCAAGATCTACTTAGCCAAAAATCATGATATTTAACTTTTTCGAAAGCTTACGAAAAGTACTAAAACTCATGTATTGTCATCAAATCATGATTCATAACTTAACTGAGCCAATTATTTCAAACAAGCAGAACTGTTCAGAATAGGAGCAAATCAAAACAGGGCATTTGTTATTTTTATAACTCTTAAACTATAAATCCTAAACTCATGAAATTTTTACCATACAGCAACAATCACCTTAGTAGCACTCCACAAAAATTTCACATTTATTTGAGCACATCAACTGCAGTTATAAAAAAAACAAGTAAGACTAGCATTCAAACCCTGACTGCACAAATCCATTTTTACAGCTAAAATTTTAAACTAAAACCTGACATATTATAGATCTAGTGCATAGATAATTTCACAAGGATTCCTAAAAGTCCTCATTTACTATTTTACGAATTTTCTACGATTTACTATGAATTTCCAAAGTTTCACCCGATTTACAACAAATAGGTCCCTCGAGGCACTATTCACTTGAGTCAATGACATTGCATTTAGGCCCTTCCCTTTAGTCGAATTTGAGGACGAAGTCCCCCACGCAAACTGGAACAGAGGAGATGGTCGGCTCGTGATTCCCGGCCGGCAGGGTAGCGTCGGCGGCGAGTGACAGGGCCGCGGCAAGGCCCTGACCTGCGCGCACCCGCTCAGGGCTTCGGCTCAGCCCCGGGCGTCCCATGGTGGCCCAGCCACGCGAGGGTGCCGGCGCCGTGGTGGCCATGCCGACGGCGGCAGCTCCCTAGCGGAAATAGCCGCGACGAGCGCATGCGAGGGAGGGAGGCAATGCGAAGACAGTGGAAGCGCTGGCTCGGCGCGAGGAGGCAGAAACGGAAGCGGTGGCCGGAGCTCCATGGGTGGCCATGGCGGGCGCGCGCCCTATAGCTCGGCAAAGGCAAGGGTGGGCGAGCGAGAGGCGAGAGCGAGTGCGGGAGAGGCACCAAGTGAGCCTGGGGCGGCTCCCCTTCGACGCCAGCATGCTAGGACACGTGGCCGGGCGGTGGGGCGCTCAATTCGTGCATGGCCACCACTCCCTGGGCAGGTGTTACCCATTCGGGCATTTCCAGGAGCACATGGCGGGTGACAAACGTTGCATGGTGGGCGGCGCTTTGGGCTGGATCTGGGCCGAATTAGGACATGGGCCGAATACGAAGATCGAAGCCTGCACGAAGCTCTACGTTTTCTATTAAGGGTGCCAAGTCATTTGAGTTGTAGATCAGCGGTTAATCAAGTCCAAAGTTGACACTATCAACGTGTTGACAGCGGTTAAGTAAACGCAAAAATTGATCATCCAACCAAAGTCAAACTGGTGCTATCTTTTTGCACGCTCTTCTCCACAACGTATACTCCAACTTTTATCTTTGGACCAAATCGAGTTGCTTAACGAATTTCGGAGAACGTGAGATGCCAATGCCGATGTCGATGAAGTCCTAGACTTAGAATTCTAAGTGCTGAAATCAGTAGCAGGTTCCAACTTTGAGCCACTGCTAGACTTGGTTCCGAGCCGATCCATGGTGTACTCCAAAAACAAAGTTTGTTGTGCGCGAACCAAGCAACAACTTTCATTAAAGGATCTTAGACTGGTTCGGCCTGATTAGGAAGACACAAAGCTCCAAACTAGGGTACCCAAAGAAAAACGTCAGTTAGGACTTAGACAAAATCTTGGGCTCCAAATCAGCACTTTATTGAATCTTGTGAGCTCTGTTTGACTAGGTTATGGACCAAACTAGCTCTTGGTCCAAAAACAAAGTTTGTTCTACATGATATGGACTACAACTTTCATTTAAGGTCCAACCTCAAAACTAGTATAGAACCTACTGTTCTACTTTGACCAAAGTAGGATCACGATGGAGCTTAAATTATCCTTTTTGATCCATTGGAGCGTTTTCTTGGCATTTGCCCAACATGAACCTTTCATGACTTTTGTTGTAGAATTCATCTAGAGTCATTTTGGCAAGGTTGCAAGGTTTGGTTGACATCTCATGCTCTCATTCACTTAATAGTGCAATTCAAGCACTTAGTAAAATCATTCCAACAAGGATATAACTTATCATTTCATGTGACTTTTTGATTCCAAACTTCATGAAACTTTTCCATGGATCAATATAGATGGGTATTGATGTGAGACACATGAAGATATTCCCATAACACCAGCCAAGCATATATCTTGAAAAGGGCCTATATGTAAAGCAAGGGTGCAATATCCAAGTTTAGGTTGGGGCTCATTTCTATAGGTTGGACCTTGGCATCTTCACCATCACTTAATATGCCATGTTTGAGCTCAAACCCATTGCTTAACTGGTGGCAAACACCTGGGGTGTTACAAAGGGCACAATTGTGATCACCAACAAAGGTCTAGGAGTTTAAACTAACAAATTCCATGAGTTTCGGTGAATCTATATTTTATGTAGGATTTATCTAGAAAACCATCAAGGATGACCTTACATATCAGAATTAATTAGTGCATATCCATCATGAAACGGGCACCAGAAGATTCTAGAGGACTCTAGAGGACACCACACCGAAGAGGGAGCTGAGGGGCTTCTAGGTGGGGCCTGACCAGCCCCACCTATAGGGCGCCTGGCCCCTAGGGCCACCTGTCAGCCTCCAGCCTCATAATGTTGGTTCTCCACCACTTCCTAGGTTGCATCTATGCCATTCTTTAAGTCAGTTTGATCTAAGGGCTCACGATGGATGCTCCGTCCTATATAAGCAGCCCTATACCCCCCTCCCTGAGGGGATCCCTGAAACCCTAATTCATATCTTTAGGACCAAGAGCCAACAATCAAGAGAAGATTAGTCCTCCATAGGATCTAGTCTTATAGATAGAATAGTGAGATAGAGAGTGAGGGAAGAGTTTGGAGGAGGTGCCGTCCTATCGATGCTCACTCTATGGCTTGTACCTTGGTGGATCCAAGTTCTACTTGAGCTTGCCTTCGACATCTCTCTGGTAATCAACTTCTGATTCGAGTAAGCATCTTGTTTATATTGTTCATTAGGATCACGACTCTCTTTTGAGTGCTTTAATCTATAGACACTCTAGGTTAAAGTATTAATCGTAAGTGTAAGCGTGGTGCTTAGACTTAGGTTAATCATGGAGGCCCCCTGCATTTCGAAAGGTGGTACATCACATGTGTGACATAAGTTCTATATAGCCTATACTATATAGCATTGTTGATCCTATGTATTCCACCTCCCATCTATAGGCGCATGTAGGACGCTGTTGTAAAGGAAAGCATCCTTTGCTGGTGTCTTTCCCTAGTAATGTCCCTAGTTGAATAGTATAATACATAAGCTTACCCAAGTTATAAGTAGAGAACCTCAGTTATCCTCTCTATGCTCCTATTTATCCTAAATTTGTTGCTACCCCTAGTTAAGTTAGACCGTAGTTAGTCTCACACGTTTCCCTATGGATATGATACTTGGAATACCTCTAGGTGAAAGCTGCAACGGTATCCGTGCGCTTGCAGATTTATCTATGTGCATTAAAATATACCTACACCATGCTCTATTGTTGGTTGTTGATTTATCTTTCTTAGAGCGGGTTTGTCGGTGTATGTCCTTCTCATCTACGAGTGGAGTGAGATCAAGACAACCGGGTGAACTTGCTCTTAATCATGTGAATCATCCTGCAAAATACTCCAACAAGAACAAACTCATGGCTCGATTAAGATAAGGGGTTAGCAGGCCAACCATTTAGAGTTTTGTTCTTGTGGGTTTAGATAGATTTTCTAATGGTAGAATTTTAACAGGATGTTTATCTAATATTTTTGGATTTTCTATTTTTTATATGCAAGAAAGAAAATATGTAGGCATAGTATATATATATATTTTATTTTTATGCCACCATGGTGAATATTCCTTGGGCTTGTTACAGCATGAAAATTATTCACATGGGGCTTAAGGATGTAATAATATTTTTATTTTCTTTTCTCATGTGATGATGATCTACTGTAATAAAACTTTTTATTTTTCTTTATATGCAGAAAATGAAATATAACTAGATGTATGCATATATTTTTAACTAATGCAATGCTAATGTAGAAAAGTACATATGCTAAAGTAAGAATAATTCATGCAATATTGAAAATAAATATGGATAACTACCGATATTACCTCACAGTGAGGGTTCAGATTTTTAAGTCCTCCAGACAGGACTTTACCCCATTCTTACTCATTCTTTCAGTGCATCATCTGATCTCGATGATGGAGACCCTGATGGTTGCACCTCTTTTGATTCTAATGATGTCACCTTCTCCTTGCACACCTGCTTCGCCGGTGGGCTTGACTTAGGAGGTGTAGGTTCCTTTTTCACAAATTCTTCAGGTTGTTCATCTTCCTTCCATTCATTCCATAGGGGTTGGTTCCCTTGATGTCGGCATGATCAATGTCTCCTCTAGGAGCGGTTCTTCATCGGCTACTCATAAGTAGTATAACTATTGAAATAAGAGTGTACCTTTTCTCTAGGGAATTGGAAGTGGACTTGTCCAGATCCGATGTAGATGATCGCGTTGGTGGTGTTGAGGAACGGTCTCCCTAGGATGATGGGTGTATCATCTTCTTCTTCTCCCATGTCCAAAACCATTAAGTCAGCAGGGGCAAAGTGGTCATGTATTCTTCCATAATGTCCTTTGCTATTCCTTCTAGGAATTGGATTGATTGGTCTGCCATCTACAATTGCAATATGTAGGGTACAAGGGTTTGTTACCAAATAAATATTCATATGTTACCTTGGACATTATGTTGACACCCGATCCAATATTGCAGAAGGTCTTGTGGAAGATTCTTTGTCGAATGGTACACTCAATCATCGGTACACCAGGATCATCAGCCTTGGCAAGGAATGGTGAAGCGAGGAGGTGGTCGTACTCTTATCTGAGTGTGTTGATCATGTTGATCGATTCTTCTTGTGGCTGCCTGACTTTGTTCTTCCTCCTTCTCCTATTGTTCTTCTTCTTGGTCACTGTTGTCTCTTCGAGCAGGTACTACGTCTACGGATGTCTAGGAGATTGCAGGATATGATTCTTGAAAGAAAACTTCTCTTTCTTGTCCTTGATTGTGAAGTAGATCTTTGCACTGTCTGCATAGATGATGACCTTTGTGGTGCTTAGGAAAGGTCAGCCCAAGATGATGGGTGCCCTTTTATCTCCACCTATTTCCAAAACCACAAAGTCTCTAGGAACATATGATTGTCCCACTCAAATAATGGCATCTTCAAGAACTCCCTTGGGGTAGCAGAGTGACTGATCTGCAAGCTGCAAATGCATATTTGTGTATAACAAAGGATCTCCTAGGATTTTCTCATAAATTACCTTTGCCATGATGTTGACACTTGCTCTGAAGTTGTGGTAGAACCTCCTAAATTATAGGGCCCACATGCACCTATCACTGTCCAATGACCTCTAACGACTATGCATATGTTCCTGGTAATTTAAGAAGACTGTTGGGTGTCCACGAGGAACCCCGAATCATCCATGATTTCTGAGTAGGATCACATCACAGAGTCATTGCAGTATTACAACATTTATTCAAATATCTACATCAGAGTAAAATAGCAGAAGTCTTACAATAACTTAGTTTACAAACCAGTTGTTTCAAACCTTACAAACTAAGTTCAATAAATATTACAAACCATAGTAGTGGAGCGGCATTAGTAACATACTACAAACACACAATATAAGTATCCTGCCCAAGGATCACACATTTACTTATCATCATCGACCTAAACAACAGTCATACAACACGGTCCAAAATAGACCTGGTCATGAGGCTCACCTGCAACAAGGGTCAACAAACCCTGAGTACAAAAGTACTCAACAAGACTTAACTAAAATAAAAACTGATAAGACTCAGGAATGCAAGCTCAAGGATTCAAGGTATGGCTTTAGCAATAAACAAGGTTCTTTTGCGTAAAAGCTTTCTAACAAGATTCTTTCTTTCAACATTTGTATCTCCATATCAATCATATATAAAGCTAACATGATCCATGTTGAGATCATGAAACCTCATATTAAACTTTTTTTTCAAAACTTCCTCAAGTTTCAATTATTAACAATGATGATGAATAGTGAGTTGAGTCTCCATAACCGAGGAGCAATGACGATTCAAACTGATTATAACCCAGCTGGGGATTCCCAACCACACGACATATGTAGGTCCCCGACCTACATATACCAACCTGCCCTTAGATCCTCTAAAACAAGAACGGGTCCATGCCACCCGAGAATACAGTACTCCACCAATCCAGCCCTTGGCCACGTGGGTACACGCTACTCTCGCCATCTCTCCACTCCTAGTGCACGAGTAGCCATTCTCATAATAGAATAGCCAAGTTAAGGCTTACCGGAGTATGTGATCAGTACTACAAAGTCTCGCCTCATGCAATTCAACAACGGACATGTCTTAATCGACATAGGCGGAAAGAACCCGCTCACAAGACCTCCATGTCTTGTGGCTCCCATACACCGAGTCTGCCCGATCTCGATTTATTACTCCACATGCTCATATCTCATGATAACATAAGTAACCAATCATATCCAAGAAACCATTTATATCTCGCAGGTGACCAGTGATCACCTGACTTTTATCGTTCTAAGCATGGCTAAGCATAAAATAAGCATACTCGGATTGAAACGGGTAACAAGGTTGATATGGGAAAGCAAGGTTGGTAATGCACCAATTAGGTTTCCACTCAACTCCAAATCACTTAATGCAGTATATAAAAGCAAAAGCGATATAATTTGTAAAACACAAGGTAGGTTTAAATGCATCCGGGGCTTGCCTTGATTAATGGAAAAGTCCTGTTCCAGAGACATTCCACAATTATCAAACCCGACCTCAACAGACGGATTAACTTCCTCCTCAACTTGATTGACTAGCACGTGCTCACTTTCGTTCACTACATGTAGTAACAATGCCATGTTTAATATGATGCGCGATATGAAACATGATGCTTGACAATGGATACAAAAATTAATAACTCGAATACAACTTTCCTTTGCGGTACAGTTGCAAACTAACAACTACTAAACATTTCCAAAAACTCAAACACCTACATTAAGTATCAAGAATTATTTTATACTAATGACCCAAGGTCATCACTCAATCCAAAATTCAAACAAAACCTAAGTCATTAAGGTTTACTATTTGCTTTTATGAATTAATTATTTAATTCCAAATTATGAAATAAATTAACTTTCTCCCAATGAGCTCAAAATTTTTATGAAGGCTTATCACATGATAACTAAGTGGGAATTTTTTTTCATAATTTTTAGATAAATAATAAAGCCTAGAAAAATCATGGAAGCTCATTTATAAATTAATTATAGCAATTTTTATCACATTCAAAATGTATCAAAAATCAACATTTCATATTTTTCCTACAAATTTTATATCACAGAGAGGTCACACAAATATTTTCATAATTTTTGGAGCTCTAATTAATTCTACACAAAAATAACAAAAACTTACACTATTCATCCATTTCTGAAAAAGAGAAAAAATCATTTTCAAAACCCACGGCTACTGACATCTTGACCCCACCTGTCGGCACTGTTCCCCGCGCTAACTACGGCGACGACGCACGCTGACCGGTGATTTCTCGCTGCCGGTGAGATCAACGGCGATGGAAAGGGTACCAATGTGCTCATGACGACAAGGCGCACCTAGAGGTAGCACTAATTGCACTGATCGCTGCACAATCCGAGCTCAACGTCGGCCATGGAAGACACGGCGGTGCGGCTGTGCTACACTAGCGAAACGGAACTGGTAGTGATTAAATAAATGACCTAGGAAGACTCAAGAGGTCACCCCAAACACGTTGGAGTCGATGGCCGAGTCGGAGGATCAACGAGGAAGTGGGTCGACGAGCACAGCAGCCACTGACGGAGCAAGCGGTCAGTCGATGGCTGGTGTTTCCGGCGACTGTAAAGGATAAACGGGGCAATCAAGTGGTCACAGAGCATCACGGCAACCCGGTGAAGCTGGAACCAGGCTTCGCAAGAGCAGAGGCTCACCGTAGAGCTACGGCCATGGTGAAGCGCATGCGACGTTGATGCTGCCGGCCGCAAGGAAGAAGGGTAATGAGCGGCGGTCCTCATCGACATTAGGCACCTAGACTCAGTTGGGTGGGTTCGCAAGGAGTAGGCAGAACTAAGGCTCACTTTGCTAAGACGGTAAAGGTGCTTCGGCGACGGCGTAAGGTCGATGGAGCTAAGACAGCAGCGTCGGGAAAAGCAAAGGAAATGAAAAGGAGGAGAACGACGACTTTGTCGGCTTAAAACGCGACCAGGAAGGACGAAGAAGCCATGCACGAGCCTTCTCCTTGCTAGCGCGAAGCCAAACATGGCCACGGCGGCGACTGGAACGCGATAGAAGCTCGCCGTCGGTGAGGTGGCGTCCACGGTCACTGTTCACCATATTTACAGAATTGCCCTTTGCCAAATTTCTCAAATTACTCCCAAAATTGCATGGTAACTCAAAAATCTTCAAAAATAAAAGTTGTTCCAAATTCAAAGTCCTACAACTTTGCTTTTATAACCATACCCAAATTCAGTCTACATTTTGAAATACAAGTTTGAATTCAAAAGGGGACACTTTGAGAATTTACGCCTTTTCAAATTACTTCAAATTTTATAAAACAACTTTAAAAACTCCATAAACCAACTTTGTACACCCTAACAAGCTCTACACTTTTGCTTTTAGGCTTAACCCCAAAATTTGCTTAGATTTTGAAATGGGGTTATCCAGGTTAAATTTAAATGCTGAAATTAGGGTTTTTGGAAATACAAATCAGTACAAATATTCCGAGCTTGATTCAAACCATACAAGTCAACACATACAACATAAAAGGTAAACTTATTTTAGTGTATGCATAACAAAGTTTTCACTAAGACCAAATGATTAGCAATGCATATGATGACATGACCTATTTTAGTATTTAAAACACCCGAGGTGTTACAATCCTTCCTCCTAAAAGAAATCTCGTCCTGAGATTTAAAGTCCAAGGGTAAGTAATGGAAAAGAAAATGTGTCAATCCAAAACATTCCAAACTTAACCATAAAATAGCTCAAGTCCTTTTACAAAACATGGTTTGTAACAATAGAGCACAACTAACATTTTCCTATATTGACGCAAGAAACTCTAGAAACTTTTCTAGCAAGTAATCATCGAATTCCCAAGTAGCTTCTTCTTTGGAATGTTGATTCCATTGTATCTTGTAGAACTTGATTGTTCTCCTTCGAGTGACACGATCTTTCTGATCCAAAACTCAGATAGGATATTCAGAATAGGTTAAATCAGGTTCAAGTTCCACCCCTTCACCTCAACATTCTGTTTAGGCACTCGAAGACACTTCTTTAATTGAGAAACATGGAACACATCATGTACAGCTGAGAGATGTTCTGGTAACTTCAAGCGATATGCCACCTTTCCATACCTCTCTAAAATTTGAAATGGTCTAATATAACGAGGTGCCAACTTGCCTTTAACACCAAAACGGTTAACTCCCTTCATTGGTGATACCTTTAGATATACAAAATCTCCCTTGTTAAACACCAATGGTCTACGTCATTTATCTGCATAACTCTTTTGTTGGGACTAAGCTATCTTCAAATTACTTTGTATCTGCCTAACCTTCTCTTCTATTTCTTCACAAGGTCAACTCCAAAGAACCATCTTTCCCCGGGTTTAGACCAATTCAGCGATGTTCTACATCTATGACCATAAAGTGCTTCAAATGGAGCCATTCTAATGCTCTCTTGATAACTATTGTTCTATGAGAACTCAGCTAAAGGAAAACATTCATCCCACTTATTGGAATAGTTAAGGACACAACACCTTAACATATCTTCAAGCACTTGATTGACCCTTTTAGTCTGACCATCAGTCTGTGGATGATAAGTTGTACTATACAGAAGTTTGGTACCCAACGAAGCATGTAATTGTTTCCAAAAGTTGGAGACAAACTGTGTACCCCTATCTGACACTATGGTCTTTGGTACTCCATGTAGACTCATAATTCATGCTAAATACATCTTGACATATTGGATAGTAGGATATACTCTTGACTGGAAGAAAATGTGCTGACTTAGTTAGTCGGTCTACAATAACCCATATTGAGTCAAAACCTTTTGATGTCGTGGGTAGACCAACTATAAAATCCTATACTAATATCCTCCCACTTCCAAGCTGGTATAGGCAATGGCTGTAACTCTCCAGTAGATCTCAAATGTATAGCTTTTACATTTTGACAAGTATCACACTTCGCTATATATCGAGCAATCTCTATCTTCATCTTGGTCCACCAAAATCTCAGTTTCAAGTCATGGTACATTTTATTACTTCTAGGATGAATAGATAACCTGGTGGTATGTGCCTCTTCAAGAATTGACTGTCGCAACTCAGAAACCTTTGGTACCACAAGACAGATCCTTGAACCATAACACATCTGCATCATCTATCCTAAAGCAAGTCGCTTTTCCCTCCCTAACTCTTTCTTTGATATAGGCTATATCCTTGTTTTCTTTTTGAGAGGCAATAATTTGGTCTTGAAATAGTTGATTCAATAATTATACTATTCAAACTACCTTGTTGAATTATCTGTATTTTCAACTTCTCCATTTCTTGACATAAAGTTAGATCCATTGTTTTTACTGTCAGGCAATTGCAATGACTCTTATGACTGAGTGCATCTGCAGTCACATTTGCCTTACCTAGGATGGTAATGCACGTCCAAGTCATAATCTTTAATCAATTCTAACCATCTTCTTTGTCGCATGTTCAATTTTGATTGAGTAAAGATATATTTTAAACTCTTGTGATCTATATAAATATAGGCATGTATAACGAAGCAGGTAATGTCACTAAATCTTCAAAGCATGGACAACTGCTGCTAACTCCAGATCATGAGTTGGATAATGTTCTTCATGTTGCTTAAGTTGTCTAGAAGCATAGGCAATGACTCAGCCTTCTTGCATTAATACACATCCAATACCAATACTAGAAGCATCACAATAAACATCAAATGACTTCTCGATATCTGGCTATGCTAATACTGGTGCAGTGGTTAACAAGCTCTTCAAAGTCTGGAAAGCTTCTTCACAAATAGATGACCAGACAAACTTGACTTGATTCTTCAACAACCCCATGATGGACTTGGATATTCTAGAGAAATCTGGAATAAAATGACGGTAATAACCCACCATTCCTAGAAAACTCTGAACTTGATGAACAGTGGTTGGTGGTTTCCAATCTAGTACATCCTTAACTTTGCTTGGATCCACAGCAACTCCTTCAACTGACAACACATGTCCTAAAAATTGTACTTCCTTTAGCCAAAAGTCACACTTACTGAACTAGGCATATAGTGATGTTCTCTTAGGCATGTCAGAACAATTCTAAGATGTTCTGCATGTTCTTTCTTAGTTCTTGGAATATACTAAGATGTCATCAATAAACACCACTACAAACTTGTCTAGCTCAGGCATGAATATTGAATTCATCAGATACATGAAATGAGCGGGGGCATTCGTCAAACCAAAGGACATTACCAGGTATTCATATAATCCATATCTTGTGGTAAATGTCATTTTGGGAATATCTTCAGGTTTAATTTTGAAACATCGGTGATGCTGGTGTAGTTTCATTGACCGTAGATTCTATCATAGAAGAAGCTAGCCATAGTCTAGGGCATCAACTTATGGTTGTCCGAGATGAGGTTTTTCTTAGAGCGACAGACACTGTTTACACCAAAATTTGGGAGAAGAACATGGGAACTCAAAGGCTTCCAAGATTGTGTCAATCAAGGAATTGATTGCATAAGGATCGATATCAGCTAATTCAGATGCGATACTAAACTCGGCTCTCTTTGAATGATGTCAGCAAATAACGATGATGAGCTATGGTTGGTGTTGGAGAACTACATATTGGACTCTACAAAAAGGAAAAGATTAGGGTTCAAGTTATCTTAAGATAGGAATGTTTTCTTCTATACCAAAGATTGTAATGAGTCATACTCGAGTAGGATTCATGTTTAGGCTCTGAGTATAAATATTGGACCCCTGGCTATTGTAAAACACACAATCTATCAAATACAAGTTACTTACTTTTTTGGCTCTGACCACCCCTTAGGAGTGGGAGTAGAGTAGATCTCGACGAGTTCTTCAGCAAGCAAGGCTACATCGGTCCTGGCCGACCTCTGGCTTGTCTATAAGTACCGTCATGGCTTATACTTCTATTTGTATGGCTGCATCAATTCGATCGACCTCCACTGCTGACACTAGTATAAGCTAGTTATCGACTCTTGTCTAGTTCAAGTACGGCTGCATCGATCTGGTCGACCACCACTGCTCGAACTAGATTAACGTCAAGTTATCGACCCTATCAAAGGGTGGTGTCCTTCGGGTAGATTCATTAAGTTACCGATCTTGTTGATGTTTTCATTATTATTAGTTTACAGCAACATCAATTAGCCCTAATCGAGATCAAATTAGATCGCCATCATATCCTTTAGGTCCGTCGTTCAGTTTGTTACAACACGATATTATCTACCTTGAAGAACGGTTTATGTTTCATTGGCTGTTTTACTTGATCTTGATCGTGCATAGTACACGATTAAGGCATGCATAATCTTGAAGAGGTCTACTGGCTAGTTGAATCTAGTTTATGGGTCACCATTATGGTTGTAACGATCTGGTCGATCCCACTGATGGCACTATAGTTTGGAGGATGCTACTTAGTAGATCTATTCCTTGTTAGGCATGACCTTAGTTGTTTGCTATGCTTGCATCGGCTAAATAGCTGATCGCCTGTGCGTTAACGCCTATGGCATGATTACATGATTCTGTTAAGCACGAGTTGATCTGTGTGCTTTAAGGGTTTGATTCATTGTCTTTTTCATGGCTGCATCGATCTGGTCAAACCCAACTATTAGGGATAGCTGGGTTGAGTCTGAGGAGTCTAGAGGTTTGTTCAGTGTGAAATAGTCGATTGTTCACACGCTGTAGTCCTCACCTGAATCAGGCTGTTTTAGCTGATTCATTCTGAGCCTTCACGTATAGCATGTCTTTCGAAAAGCCTGTCGAAGTACGGATGTGTTCATGGATTCTTCAGTTTTAGTTTGTTACTATCATCATAGTTGTCATTGATCTGGCTGAACCTCACTATTGGTGGTAACAGATTAGATTCAGAGCGTTTGTAGATCCGTTCGTATCAGATAGTCGATTCGTTCGTATGCTATATCTTTTCCTGATTAGATTCATTCGGCTTAATGGTTTACACTAGCAATATCTATCTAGCTGATGATCTTATTTACATATACATGTACTATACCTATTAATATGAAATTAATTGCTACCCATGAACTTTACAGTCCGTAATAGCCGATTTCTGTGTGGATCAGCTATTCAGACGCTTTTTCCCGAATGGCTGCTCCCAAAGCGGCACACTTGGAACTATCTAGGCATAGATCGGCATGTTCCACCTTAAATTACTGATACACTTTCTTTCCTTGTCAATTGTAGGGTCGAATTTACTAGCACGTCTCGGGAGTACGCAGGATCGACCATCCCTACATTGAAGCTAGGCAGATCTCCAGCTCCATCGAGCAGACCCTTCTGGCTTGCTTGTGTGCCCGACATGATTAACACATTTTTGTGCCGACACATGTTCTGGCATGCCCAGTGGGACCACCACAATCGTCATGGCGGCTTACAACAACAACGACATCCTTATGGTACCTTACAAAGACCTATCTGATGGAGATAAAGATGTCATCAGCAAAGCTATAGAAGAATTTAAAACAAGTATTTGTTGTCCAACACCAAGACACGTGACAATACAATTATTTAGAAATATCCACTACCTAGAGTTCTGTTGCATGGGTAGACAGATGCAGATGAAGCAAAAGACTAGGCGTTTCTTCGTGGAAGCTGTAAACAAATCTATTCATGATGCCATATCAAACCATAATGAAATCTTCTTATACACATTCCATAACACCATGAAAGAGGTGTTTCATAGGGTTTCCAGTTGATTAGGTTGGTACAAGCTTATTACAATATTCCACATCCATCGACTCAGGGGACTAATCAAGCTGGTACTAGCCATCAAGAAATAGCACTAGCTGGTAATGATGATGTCCAGGTAGTTCAGAGCTCATCTGAGCAAGTTCAAGGTGCTACTACAAATCAGATACAGTATAATCCTAGGATCATCAGTGCAGCATGTGTAACAGCCGACGGGACAAGGTTAGAACCAGATGATTAATTTTGGCACATCAGGCCACATACCGTCTCAGGCTCAAAAAATAGCACCATCAATTCAAAGGATCCAGTAGAGATATAGATCCTAATGTCTATAACCAAAGACTTTAAGCAACAAACTAGTAGAGGACCTAGCAGATAGAGATTTCACTCAGCCTGGGCATTTGGTTTTAACCGTTAATTCGGTTTGGTTTATTCGGTTATAAAAAACTTCGATTTCTAGTCTACATCACCTGTTCGGTTCTACAGAAAACTAAAAACTACAGAATTCGGTTTTGGTTTTTTTAATTCGATTTTTGGTTTTAACCGAATTAACTAAGATATTCTGCCAGCACTGGGATCCCGCCGCCACCATCGCCCGCGCTAGGATCCCACCACCGTCACCCGCGCTGGGATCCCGCCACTATCACCCACGCTGGGATCCCACCACCATCACCCGCATTGGGATCCCATCGCCGCATGACGGCATGACCTTCCTCGAACCACCTCAAACCCAAGAATGGCAGTCGTCATATTTCCCTTCTAGATCTAGATCTAGAGAGGAAAGGAGAGGAGATGGGGGTGGCCTTACTGGTAGAGGAGGGGCGGTGGCGTGAGGTGGAGGGAGGGGCGGTATGGTGTCATCAGAGGAAGATAGGAGGGTGGCGGACTGCCAACACCACCGCAAAGGAAGGAGAGGAGGTGGGTGGATGACGGATGTGAAGGAGTCGGAGGGAGAGCTGGAGAGGAGAGGAGACGTGGGGGACGCAGGCGATGTAGGAGAGGGCGCGAGGCCGCGAGCCGCGCCGATGGAGGAGGGGGCCATGGTGTTGGAGGAAGAGGATCAAGGAGGTAGAGTTGGTGGAGGAGAAGGTGGAGTTACCGACGCTGATGCAATGCCAAGTGCGGACGCCGGACGTGAGGAGGGGGCAGATGCGAAGTGCGGACACCGGACGCGAGGAGAGGCGAACGTGAACTGAGGAGGGGGCGGACTTAGCGCGACTGAATGATTTTTTTGGGTCCGTGAACCACGCTCACGTCTCACAGACGCGTGTTGACACTGGCCAACTTTAGCGCAGGATGGGCCATGGTGGGCTAGGGTTTGGGGAGCGACGGAGCGAGGGTGTGCACTCTGTTTTTTTTGCCACGGAGATGTACATCGGTTTGTTCGGTTAATCGGTTCGGTTTGAGTATAAAACCGAAGCCGAAGCCTAACACCGAATAGTGCAAAACTGGAAACTGAACCGCAAACCGAAAACCGAAAAAAACCGACACTTTGGTTCGGTTTAGTTCAGTTTGCGGTTAAAAAATGCCCAGGTCAAGATTTCACAAGGGTATCATTATGGCACAGATTACAATACCCTTCACATGATTTCAAATCTGGGGTACTAAGGTACCCTAGAATTGTAATCCACAAACGGGTTAGCAGATGGAGAGAAATCCAAATTCAAATGCTGATGATTTGTTGCTGAGAGTGACTAAGATGATGAATAGTTAGTTTGGTCTGAAGTCGAAAGGGCAGACTTTCTTGTACAAATGCCCATATCTAGAATGGTATGATTTGGTCGCTCTTCCTACAAATTACAGGCTCCCAGAGTTTGCTAACTTCAATAGCCAAGACAGCACGAGCACAATAGAGCATGTTAGTCAGTATCTTACACAATTGGGTGAATCATCCATTGAAGAGGCCCATCGAGTTCGTTTCTTCTCCCTGTCATTGTTAGGGCCAGCCTTCACTTGGTTTTCATCACTGCCAGTTAATTCCATTTCCAATTGGGCTGACCTAGAGAAGAAGTTTCATACATATTTTTACACTAGGACAGGAGAAAAGAAGATTACCGATTTGGCAACTATAAAACAGAGAACTAACGAATCGGGCACCGAGTTTCTTCAAAGGTTCTGAGAGACTAGAAATTTGTGCTTCTCATTATTGCCAACATGGAGAGAGCTGCTAGGATAAGAGTTTGATAACTTGGGTCAATTGGCTCAATGAGTGGCAGCACTCAATAACCAATTCCAGAGTATGCGTAGAGATACCCGATTCTAGAAAGGTACCACAATGGCCGAAGTCTATAATCCATATTCTATAGATGATAGCTATGAAGACAATGAAGAAGAAGAGGTCACCGCTGTTGAATGGAATTGGGGTAAGAAGATGGTGATGGTGCCAAACCCTTGGGGAAGACGAGTTCGAGGAGAGCTATGACTTTGACGTCATGAAATCGGACAACCTCTACAATTTCTTGCTTGATAAGGGGCAGATCAAGTTGCCCTGATAATCATGTTATGTTGCCCCTTGATCAGTTGAAAAATAAGAAGTTCTACAAGTTTCACAATGCTACATCTCATTCTACTAATGAATGCAGAGTTTTCCAGCAGCATATATAGAGGGCTATTCAACAAGGAAGGCCTAAATTTGATACGCCTCAGAAAGATGAAAGTTGATGATAATCCTTTCCTAGGAGATCAAAACATGGTCGATGCTAGGCTGCTCAAAGGGAAGACTAAGGTCCTAACATCAACTAGATCAAGAGAAAATGGAACAGTCAATCCTGAGATGCAAATATCGGCTGATGAATATAGAGAAATTAGAAGACGTCAGCGATAAGCAAAAGAGCCGATATGAGTAGGGAGAAACGTCAAAAGATGGGGCGACAAAGCCACGTGTTACGTCTCGAATTTTGTTGAATAAATGGTAGCAGTAGAGGGAAAAGGATTATCAGGGTTGGTTAGAGGAGCAAGAATACCAGCGTCAATAGGAAAAAGAAAGGTATGAAAGGAAACAAGCTGAATCGCATTGGAATTGTCCTTTCTTCGGACATTGCTGGAACGAAGGTTTGAAGTTGCCTACCAGAAATAATATCCAGAATGCAGCGAACAATATTGGGAGTTTAGGCAATCTCAAGCCAACCGCCGGTCTATCCATGCTCAAGACGTGTATCATCATAATAACATGGATCGACGCTTAAAAAATAAAAGTGTTCATGATTGGCTTGGAAAGCGAGTTGTTGATCAAAACTAGGCTGATTACGAGGAATAAAGTAATGAGGAAGGATATGTTTGGTAGGAAGGACAATGGTGTCTAGGAGGTCTGACAAGAAGCCAAAAAAGGAGAGTGCAACGGCTAAGGAACATAGAACTAGAACAAGCTCGAGCATCTGGTAGACCTCAAGCGTGGCGTGCTAAGCAAACAGCTGATAAAAGGCAACCATCGGATAACATTCAAATGGTTTTTCTATTGCTATCAGAGTTTAGAGTTCTAGCAGATGAAGAAGTTTATTCAGATTTTGATGAATTAGTGTATGAAGAAATAGTTGCCAAGTTGATAGTTTTATAGTAGGCTATATTTGATAAACCAGTCAAGCATCGGCACTTAAAGGCTTTATATGTAAAAGGTTTTGTTGATGGGAAGCTGATGAACAAGATGTTGGTGGATGGAGGTGCTTCTATCAATCTTATGCCTTACACCACTTTTTGTAAACTTGGCAAGGGACTAGGAGATCTGATTGAGACCAACATGATGCTTATGGACTTTGGGGGTAATGCGTCTAAGACCCGGGGGGCAATGAACGTCGAATTGACAATTGGGAGTAAGACTCTGCTCACCATGTTCTTGGTCATCGATGGAAAAGGGTCATACAATTTACTCCTTGGTCATGATTGGATTCATGCAAACTGTTGTATGCCATCAACCATGCATCAGTGTTTAATTCAATGGCATGGAGATGATGTCGAGCTGGTTCGCACTGATGAGTTCGAGAGTATCGTAATAGTCGATCCAGTGTATTGGGAGCTAGAAGACTTTGATTGTTTTTCTACCAAGCTGTGGGAAGGAGGCTTCATTAAGATTAGTAATGAAGGCCAACAGCCGGTCCAAGCAATCGGCTCTGAGAGTTTGTTTTAGTGGATAGTCATAGCTTCGTGTCGGCCATTGGATTGAGGAAGAATAAGCACTAGTCCTGGAGATAGGCTTAGGCCGACGTATGTGAGCACTAAGTCAAATCATAAGTGCAATTCAGAGTTGATAGATCTATTAAAGGAAGTTTTGTTTCGCTCAATAAGATGCTTGGCCTGGATCGATCGATCGTTTAACCTTTGGTCTGAAAAGTTCTGGTGCAGCCTATCAATAGCGATCGATGAAAAATATTTGAAGGGATATTATTCTAGCATTTGATCAACACTTGACAACTGATTCAATTAGTCATCGGCTGTAACACCCAAAATTTTTACCACAAATTAGCAATTTATTCTTATCCTTTAATACATTTTCTAGGTATTTTAACTTAGGCCAAATAATAAATAGTGGATAAATAAAATAAACTATAAGGTTTAGAAACTTGTTTGCTGCATTCATGCTGGTGCATATTGGTTTTGGATGAGTGTAGGGTTAGATGAATTGAAGTTGAATTCAAATCGCATTTGAATTTGACTTAAATCTGAGAAATAGAGGAAATAGATTTGGAAAATGATTTGACTTTGAAAAATTCATCTTCTTCCATTTTGGCCCAACCGAACCAGCCCAGCCCCTTTTCCTTTTCTTTTTCCCGCGCTGGCCTGCTTCGGCGGCCTGTCCCGACGGCCTGCCCGCAACTGCACCGCGCGGCCCACTCGGCGGCCTGCTCGCTTGGGCCCACTGCTCCCTTCCCGCACCGGCCTGCTATCGCGCGTGGCCCAGCCTAGCACTTGGCTCGCTCGGCCTTCACCACCCGCGCGCCTGCGGCCGCCCTCTCTCTCCCCTTCACTGCGCACTGTCCCCACCTGTCAGCGCCTTTCTTCTTCTTTCCTTTCTTCTTCCTCAGCTTTCCGTTCTTCACCGCCGGCGCTTTCCTTTCTCCGGTCACCACCGATGGCAAGCCATCCGCGCCGTCGCCCGCTTATGGAAAGCGGCCAATCCACAGCTTCCCTTCCCTATTTCCCCCACCGGCTGGCCTATATAACCCCGAGTAGAGCCCCGCCTCGATCCCCATTCTCTGCTCACAGCCGTGAGCCACCGCCGCCGCGGTTCTCCCACACCCGCGCCTCGAAGCTCATCACCGACGCGACT
This sequence comes from Miscanthus floridulus, assembly GCF_019320115.1. Lineage (NCBI taxonomy): Eukaryota > Viridiplantae > Streptophyta > Magnoliopsida > Poales > Poaceae > Miscanthus > Miscanthus floridulus. Next base: position 49,244,024 of record NC_089596.1, read on the forward strand.
CGGAGCTCCGCCGTCCTTTCCCGCAGCCGAAGAGCCCCGCCGCCGTCGACATCACGTCTGGAGCCCGTCTTGAACGCCGAGAACGCCCCCATCCGACTCACGGTGAGCTCGTGACCCTCCCTGTACCTTCCATTCTCAGTTTCACGCCGTGGAGCACCATTTCGGTGATTCCAGTTCACGCCGGCCATGGCGCCGCCGTCGGGTCCTTCTTCCCCGGCGACCTGCTACCCCGCACTCACCCTGCGCCGTCAGATCATCAAGGAACGGTCCAGATTAGCTGGTACCGGTTCGGTCCATAGCGGACCGTGGACTCAGTCCACCGTGGCCGCGTCTGCGCCCACGTCAGCGCGCCCACGCCTGCGTGGTGCACCGCGCCTATCAGCAGCCGCCACGTGGCCGCCCAGTCAACAGCCACGGTCAAACCGCTGACAGCTGCGCTCGTTTTCTAGAAAAGCCCCTCTATTTCATCATAATCAACCCGCAGTCCAACTTAATTCAAAATAGTTATTTTTCAGTCCTATTTTTATTCGGTTAGGCCCCTGTACTTTCCAGATTTAATGCCCGCAGTCCTGTAACCGTGATAATTTATATTTTTAATTGTTTTAATTCAAAAATAGGTTTAGTTTATTTACAGAATTGCCATTACATCTTATTTCACGCATAACTTTTACGTTTTAAGTCCGATTTGAGTGATTCTTTCGCTCATGTGTTCGTAGCAATGCATATAATAGATCTATAAGCTTTTCAACATATGTTTTCTCTATTTGGTGTACTGTTCTAATAAAAGTCTATCTTGTATGCATGTAATGATTGGTATGATGCTTGATTGATGATTGGATCACGATTAGAGGGTGAGCCATTTGAGGTGACTGAGGACCCCCAGCAGGATCAGCAGTACCTTCAGGACGACTTTGAGGAAGGCAAGTGTACCAAAGGCCCCTTGTTACCTATGAACTACTACCACTTACATTCATGCATGAGTTTAATTTGAATTGCCTTTAAGGACTTTACCTAGATGATTCTTTGTACCACATATCCTTGATACCTAGATCTTTTGGGTAGGCATTTTGGATAGATGCTGCAGCGCTTAACATGAAGTAATTGTTAAACATATTTAAAGACTATATGCAATGTGATAAAATGGAACTTTTTAGCAACAGATAGGGGGCTGGAGTACGGGGTTGAGTACTCTAGTGCCTCTCCATAAGGACTATATCCTGAAGCGGCAACCCAGGAGGGACCGTACAACCCTGAGTGTCAAATGGCTCTGACTTTAACCTATTATCTAGTTTGTACTAGCTCGTCTGTAGCTCCAGTAAGGGGTAAGAGGGTATCTTTCCTTTTTCTGTTAGGGTGTGCACCGTGCTGCGATGCCCACGTGTGCCATTCCTTTGTAGCTACGATTTGTTAGTGCAACTAGCTAAGGGTTTCATAGTGAGACTCTGCCACACTTCCTGGGAAGAGGTGTAGTGGGTCTCGCGAACCCCGGCATTGGGAATCATGGCTCGGTGGGTAAAGATGTACAATTTCTGCAAAAATAATTAACCTGTTATAACAGCCGTGCTCACGGATACGAGCGGTCTGGATCCTTCGAGATTAGTGGTTACTGTGGATGATGGATGGTTGGGAATTGAGACAAAGCTGGATGATACTTTAATACCACTTGGGAATTGGGACTGTTCATTAAAGTAGTAATTCAGGTTGCTAAAAATTGATCAACTAAAATTGCGAACCGCAGTCAAACAGTGTCAAGCCTATTTGAGCCTCATAGATCCCTTTGTTATACTTGCTAAGCATGGTGAGCTTACACTTGCTTTACATCCAATGAAAATCCCAGATGGGTAACAGATAATGGGTATGAGGAGTTTCCGGAGGATGTCTAGGACTACTAGGAAGACGTTCACCAGTTGGAGTCCTTGTGGCAGTTGGGCTAGCTTTTCCGCTGTGTTTGTAATAATAATGCCTTCGAGCAAACTTTGTATTTAACTTTATGATGAGATATGCGATGTAATAAGTACTTTACTTTGATACTACTGCAATTTGTGATATATGTGTGTGTTTGGACATCCTGGGCACACATATATGAGTACTTGGTTTTGCTTTGCAAAATTGGGTGCGACAAATTGGTATCAGAGCTATAACTGACTGTAGGACGAACAACCTAGATAGAAATGGACGTTTTTAGGATTTCATTATCTTTATTTTACTACTTTTACTTTGCTATAAATTTTTTGCTTATATCCTGTTCTTTATCTGTTGCCAAAATTATTTTGTTCTAATACTCAACCTTTTCATTCTTGTAGATGGCCCGTACCAAGCAGACCCCGCGCAAGAGGACCATTCTGATGCCCACTAGGAGGACCAGGTTCACTTTGGGCAAGCGTGTCCCGGCACACCTTGTGGAGGCTCTAAGGCACCAAGAGGAGGAACCGTCTGTGGAGGTACCCATGGGGGAACCTCTAGAGGACTTGTTGGAGGATCTGATGGATGAAGAAACAGAGGAGGGACCCATGTTCGAGGGACCCATTGAGATAGAGGAGTCTGAGGAAGATCCCGAGGAAGTACAGGAACAAGGTGGCCAGGAAGGAGCAGGTGACCCCGATGATGGAGATGGTTCTGATGATTCTGATGCTGATGGAGGTGATGATGGTAATGGTGGAGACGGTGGAGATGGTGGAGACGATGGAGACGGTGGAGACGATGGGGATGATGACAATGATGATGATCACAATGCACCGTTGGCTCAGGGATGGACTGCGGAGATCCACTACGACTTGGAGGGTGATGGCTACTACCACCCTAGGCTTCTCGCACTTGTGCATCGCTACCACCCTGGAGGCACTGTTTAGTACAGGACGGAGCATTGGACCCACCCCGACTACACCGGCTTCTGGGAGACAGAAGTGTACATCCGAGAGGGGACTCGGGTGCGCTACATCCACCGCGCCACCATTGCATGGCTCACACGTGCGGCCATCATCAGGGATGCAGCTCGACAGGCGTTGATGGTCAACCGTGACCGTCACTTCGACGACATCGCCTGGGAGGATGACCGCTATCTTCCCCGCCGTCGGAGCGGACAGTCTACGTGCAACATCGCCACACCACTTGGAGAGGCGAACCTGAGGCTGAGGCCTACCCTGTTGTGCTTGGCTGAGACCCACACTAACTTGGATCAGGCCCTGGATGAGCTCGATATCATGGGGAGGGCCTACATGCAGCTGGCTCATGAGAACGCTACACTGAAGCAGCAGCTAGGAGGTCCAGATGTGGAAGATTCAGGAGTACCCGCTCAGTCACCCCCGAGGACCAGAGGAGAGTCTGGAGACCCCAGCACCAGCACCACCATCGACCCGTACCCATAGGAGAGTCTTAAAAATATGTAATAAGCACGCGTAGCTACGCGAGAGAGTATTTAGTTTCTTTCTTTTAATGGTTGGACAAGTGTTAGTTGCATGGTTGGATGTTTATCATTATGAATAATGTTTGATTTGGATCTTTGATATGATTGTGATGACTTGTGGGCATGTCCACGGTCATTTAGTTAAGGTTAAGGTTTAAGGATATTATGAATAAATAGTTGGGTTTCGTTTTATCATGCTGTCCATTCTGTATCTTTCGGAACAGTCTGTCTTTATCAGTTCATATCTCATAATCTAGATACTCAAGGGTCATGAAATTTTTATGGAGATAAGTAGACTTCAACATCTTTCTTCTGGCTCTGGAATCACCTCAATAGCTATTATAAATTGTGAGATACAACTGTTGTAAGTCGAGGTTTCTGTGCTGTCAGGATTCCGGAACAGTACTTCTTATCGTCTGAATTTGACTAAGTAAACGTTGAAATCTGAAAAAGTGTTCTAAACGAAAGTTGTAGAGAATTTCATAAGCTTTCCAGAAAGGTATGCTACGCAATCATATGATAAACAGAGACTGAGATATGCTCGTTTTACAGCACTGCTGTTATCCAACTCGCTGGAAAAGTTCAGAACAAATATCTTCTTGCATACCCTACATATATCTCTTGTCTACACCTACTCTTGTTACACTAGTATCTTGTAAGAGTTATATGCTTGGACATGTGAGACTTATATGATGCCTCTACAGATGGTGAACACCAGGAGGAACAACCAGGGAGGCGAGGAACCGCCACCACCACCCCCAGTCTCCATGGAGCAGCTGATGATGATGCAGACCCAGTTGCTTCAGCAGATGGCCCAGAACATGCAGAACATGGGGCAAGGGAATGGAAATGCCCCCCCTCATGTCAGGGATAAGAGGGGAGAGTTTCTGAAAGGACACCCACCTGTATTCAAGCACTCTGCCGATCCACTCCAAGCTGGTGATTGGCTACGTGCCATTGAGAGGCAACTGGAGATTGCCCAATGTGATGATAGGGAGAAAGTTTTATATGCTTCTGGACAGTTGCAGGGAGCTGCACAGGATTGGTGGGACTCATTCCGCTTCGGCCGCACCGAAGCTAATCCCATCACTTGGGCTGAGTTCCGTAGTGCCTTTCGCACTCATCATGTGCCTGCAGGACTGATGAAGCTGAAGAAGAAGGAGTTCTTGGCTCTCAAGCAGGGGGGCATGACTGTTGCTGAATATCATGACAAGTTTATACAATTGTCACGGTATGCACCTACTAAGGTAGACGAGGATGGAAAGAGGTAGGAGCTGTTTATGGAGGGCTTGAATGATGGTCTCCAGTACCAGCTGTTGTCCCATACCTTTGCTAACTTCCAGCAGCTGGTGGACAAAGCTTTAGTGATTGAGAACAAGCGCCGCCAGATGGAGGACAAGAAGAGAAAATTTCAAGGACAGCAATCTGGGAACAACTCTCGCTTCCGTACCAACCCTCAACAAACTCAACCTCAACAGCGCTATCAAGGTCAGACAGGTCTCAACCGCAACCAGCAGCAGCAGCGTGCACAGCAGCAGCAACAGCAGTACAAGGCACCAGCTCAGCGCCAGCAGCAACCCAACAATGTACCAGTGAGGAATAATGCCCCCAATGCTCCGCAGAGGAATGGCGCACCAAAAGCGCCAAATGCAGTTAATGACAACAAGTGCTTCAATTGTGGAGAGCCGGGACATTACTCTAATAGATGCCCCAAGAAGACTAACTCACAGCAGAACTACGTTCGGGGAAAGGTGAACCATGTTACTGCTGAAACAGCTCAGGAGGCACCGGATGTGGTGATCGGTACGTTTCTGATCAACTCAAACTCAGCTACAGTACTTTTTGATTCTGGTGCTTCGCATTCCTTCATAACATATACATTCATAAAGAAGCATGGTATTCCAGTAAGTGTTATGAAGAAACACATGTTAGTAAGCTCACCTGGTGGGGTAATGAAAGCAGAGTGGATATGCTTAGCTACTAGTCTCAGCATAAGGGGGGTAGAATTTCAAGCAAATCTTGTAGTCATAAATTCCACCGGTATCGATGTCATCTTGGGTATGGATTGGCTAAGGTTGCAGAAAGCAGTTATTAATTGTGGTAATAGCTCGATGAATCTTATCACTTCAACTGGAGAAGAAGTGGTGTTTGTGGCAACTCAGTCTGCTATAGAAATCTGTCGGGTTAATCAGTTGGAGAGCACAACCTTAGAAGATATAAGGATAGCAAATGAGTACCCAGATGTCTTTCCCGAGGAATTGCCAGGTATGCCACCTGACCGAGACATCGAGTTTATAATTGAACTTTTACCTGGAACTGCACCCATAGCTAAGAGACCCTATAGAATGGGAGTGAATGAATTAGCAGAACTTAAGAAACAACTAAGGGAATTGTTAGATAAGGGTTGTGTTCGACCTAGTTCATCACCATGGGGTGCACCAGTACTGTTTGTAGAAAAGAAGGATGGTACACAAAGGATGTGCATAGACTACAGGTCACTTAATGAGGTCACAATTAAGAACAAGTACCCATTACCTAGAATTGATGACCTATTTGACCAATTGAAAGGGGCTTGTGTGTTTTCCAAGATTGATCTTCGATCTGGATACCATCAGTTGAGGATAAGGCGTACTGACATCCCCAAGACCGCCTTTGTGACCCGCTATGGACTGTATGAGTTCACAGTCATGTCTTTTGGTCTGACTAATGCACCTGCCTACTTCATGTATTTGATGAACAAAGTATTCATGGAGTACCTTGATAAGTTTGTCGTCGTGTTCATTGATGACATACTAGTGTATTCTAAGAATGAAGAAGAACATGAAGGACATTTGAGATTGGTGTTGCAAAAGCTTAGAGAACATCAACTTTATGCCAAGTTCAGCAAATGTGAGTTCTGGTTAAAAGAAGTATCTTTCCTTGGTCACATAATCTCTAATGGAGGAGTAGCAGTAGATCCCAAGAAGGTTAGAGATGTGTTGAGTTGGAAGCCACCTAAGGATGTTAGTGAGATTCGGAGTTTCCTGGGTATGGCTAGGTATTATAGGAGATTCATCGAGGGATTCTCTAAGTTAGCCAAGCCTATGACTGCGTTGTTAGAAAAGAATGCCAAATTTGTATGGACTAAACAATGCTAGGACAGTTTTGAGGAGTTGAAGAAGAGACTGACTTCTGTTCTAGTGCTCATCTTACCTGATCTCACCAAAAGTTTCTCTATCTATTGTGATGCCTCACGGCAAGGTCTAGGAGGTGTTCTTATGCAAGAAGGCAGAGTTGTTGCCTACGCATCTAGACAGCTGAGAAAACATGAGCTAAATTATCCGACTCATGATCTGGAATTGGCAGCTGTGGTGCATGCTCTTAAGATATGGAGGCACTACCTGATTGGTCATAAGTGTGAGATTTATATGGACCATAAGAGTCTAAAGTATATATTCACACAGTCAGATCTGAATCTGAGGCAACGAAGATGGCTCAAGTTAATCAAGGATTATGATTTGGATATTCACTATCACCCGGGAAAGGCTAACGTTGTAGCAGATGCCTTGAGTAGAAGGAGTTATGTGAACATGGCCTATACAACTCAGCTACCTGAAGAGTTGTGTGAGGAGTTCAAATACTTGAATTTGGGTATTATGGCCAACACCATGGAGTTAGAGGTAGAATCCACTCTAGAATAAGAGATTCGTAAAGGACAGTTGGGTGATGAGAGGATCAAGGATATTGCAGAGCGTATAGTGATTGGTAAAGCCCCAGGATTCCATATGGATGATCAAGGGACAGTATGGTTCGGTAAAAGGATTTGTGTGCCAGAAGTAAAATCTATTAGGGAGTCTATCTTGAGGGAAGCTCATGACTCAGCCTATTCCATACACCCAGGAAGTACTAAAATGTATCTTGATCTTAAAGAGAGGTACTGGTGGTATGGACTAAAGAGAGACGTAGCAGAACATGTGGCTATATGTGACACGTGCCAAAGAGTGAAAGCAGAACATCAGAGGCCAGCAGGTTTACTACAGCCTATGAAGATACCCGAGTGGAAATGGGAAGAAGTTGGAATGGACTTTATAGTTGGATTACCCCATACACAGAGAGGATTTGACTCTATCTGGGTGATTGTTGACCGTCTGACAAAGGTGGCCCATTTCATTCTGGTCAAGGTAACTTATTCGAGTGCAAAGTTAGCAGAGTTGTATATGGAAAGGATTGTATGTTTACATGGTGTACCAAAGAAGATTGTTTCGGATAGGGGTACACAGTTCACATCACATTTTTGGCAGAAATTGCATGAGTCCATGGATACGAAGTTGAACTTTAGCTCAGCTTACCATCCTCAAACAGATGGACAGACCGAAAGGACAAATCAGATCTTAGAGGATATGCTAAGAGCTTGTGCTCTGCAGTATGGGACAAGTTGGGATAAGAGTTTACCTTATGCCGAATTCTCCTACAATAATAGCTACCAAAAGAGTCTTAAGATGGCACCGTTTGAGGCATTGTATGGCAGGAAGTGCAGAACACCATTGTTTTGGAATCAAATGGGGGAAAGCCAAGTCTTTGGACCAGATGTTTTGCAACTGGCAGAAAAACAAGTGCAAACAATAAGGCAAAACCTAAAGGTTGCACAGTCTCGACAGAAAAGCTATGCGGACACAAGAAGAAGAGATTTGGCATTTGAAATTGGTGATTTTGTCTATCTCAAAGTTTCACCTATGAAAGGAGTAAAGAGATTCCATACCAAGGGAAAGTTGTCACCTAGGTATGTGGGACCATTCAAGGTCATCAACAGGACAGGAGAAGTTGCTTACCAGTTAGAGTTACCGGAGCAGCTCTCAGGTGTTCATGATGTTTTCCATGTGTCACAACTTAAGAAATGTTTGAGAGTACCTGAGGAACAACTACCCTTGGAAGAACTGGATATCCAAGGGGATCTATCATACAAAGAATATCCAGTAAGAATCCTAGAAATAGCGGAGAGAATCACAAGGAGCAAAATAATAAGAATGTGCAAGGTTCAGTGGAACAGACACTCAGTGGATGAGGCAACGTGGGAAAGAGAGGAAGATCTGAGAACTGACTATCCCAATCTCTTTGAACCATCCGAATCTCAAGGACGAGATTCATCTTAAGGGGGGTAGGTTTGTAACACCCAAAATTTTTACCACAAATTAGCAATTTATTCTTATCCTTTAATACATTTTCTAGGTATTTTAACTTAGGCCAAATAATAAATAGTGGATAAATAAAATAAACTATAAGGTTTAGAAACTTGTTTGCTGCATTCATGCTGGTGCATATTGGTTTTGGATGAGTGTAGGGTTAGATGAATTGAAGTTGAATTCAAATCGCATTTGAATTTGACTTAAATCTAAGAAATAGAGGAAATAGATTTGGAAAATGATTTGACTTTGAAAAATTCATCTTCTTCCATTTTGGCCCAACCGAACCAGCCCAGCCCCTTTTCCTTTTCTTTTTCCCGTGCTGGCCTGCTTCGACGGCCTGTCCCGACGGCCTGCCCGCAACTGCACCGCGCGGCCCACTCGGTGGCCTGCTCGCTTGGGCCCGCTGCTCCCTTCCCGCACTGGCCTGCTACCGCGCGTGGCCCAGCCCAGCACTTGGCTCGCTCGGCCTTCACCACCCGCGCGCCTGCGGCCGCCCTCTCTCTCCCCTTCACTGCGCACTGTCCCCACCTGTCAGCGCCTTTCTTCTTCTTTCCTTTCTTCTTCCTTAGCTTTCCGTTCTTCACCGCAGGCGCTTTCCTTTCTCCGGTCACCACCGATGGCAAGCCATCCGCGCCATCGCCCGCTTATGGAAAGCGGCCAATCCACCGCTTCCCTTCCCTATTTCCCCCACCGGCTGGCCTATATAACCCCGAGCAGAGCCCCGCCTCGATCCCCATTCTCTGCTCACAGCCGTGAGCCACCGCCGCCGCGGTTCTCCCACACCCACGCCTCGAAGCTCGTCACCGACGTGACTTGGAGCTCCGCCGTCCTTTCCCGCAGCCGAAGAGCCCTGCCGCCATCGACATCGCGTCTAGAGCCCGTCCCGAACGCCGAGAATGCCCCCATCCGACTCACGGTGAGCTCGCGACCCTCCCTGTACCTTCCATTCCCGGTTTCACGCCGTGGAGCACCGTTTCGGTGATTCTAGTTCACGCCGGCCATAGCGCCGCCGTCGGGTCCTTCTTCCCCAGCGACCTACTGCCCCGCACTCACCCTGCGCCGTCAGATCATCAAGGAACGGTCCAGATTAGCTGGTACCGGTTCGGTCCACAGCGGACCGTGGACTCAGTCCACCGTGGCCGCGTCAGCGCCCATGTCAGCGCGCCCATGCCTACGTGGTGCACCGCGCCTATCAGCAGCCGCCACGTGGCCGCCCAGTCAACAGCCACGGTCAAACCGCTGACAGCTACGCTCGTTTTCCAGAAAAGCCCCTCTATTTCATCAGAATCAACCCGCAGTCCAACTTAATTCAAAATAGTTATTTTTTAGTCCTGTTTTTATTCGGTTAGGCCCCTGTACTTTCTAGATTTAATGCCCGCAGTCCTGTAACCGTGATAATTTATATTTTTAATTGTTTTAATTCAAAAATAGGTTTAGTTTATTTACAGAATTGCTATTACATCTTATTTCACGCATAACTTTTACGTTTTAAGTCCGATTTGAGTGATTCTTTCGCTCATGTGTTCGTAGCAATGCATAGAATAGATCTGTAAGCTTTTCAACATATGTTTTCACTATTTGGTGTACTATTCTAATAAAAGTCTATCTTGTATGCATGTAATGATTGGTATGATGCTTGATTGATGATTGGATCACGATTAGAGGGTGAGCCATTTGAGGTGACTGAGGACCCCCAGCAGGATCAGCAGTACCTTCAGGATGACTTTGAGGAAGGCAAGTGTACCAAAGGCCCCTTGTTACCTATGAACTACTACCACTTACATTCATGCATGAGTTTAATTTGAATTGCCTTTAAGGACTTTACCTAGATGATTCTTTGTACCACATATCCTTGATACCTGGATCTTTTGGGTAGGCATTTTGGATAGATGCTGCTGCGCTTAACATGAAGTAATTGTTAAACATATTTAAAGACTATATGCAATGTGATAAAATGGAACTTTTTAGCAACAGATAGGGGGCTGGAGTACGGGGTTGAGTACTCTAGTGCCTCTCCATAAGGACTATATCCTAAAGCGGCAACCCAGGAGGGACCGTACAACCCCGAGTGTCAAATGGCTCTGACTTTAACCTATTATCTAGTTTGTACTAGCTCATCTGTAGCTCCAGTAAGGGGTAAGAGGGTATCTTTCCTTTTTCTGTTAGGGTGTGCACCGTGCTGCAATACCCACGTGTGCCATTCCTTTGTAGCTACAATTTGTTAGTGCAACTAGCTAAGGGTTTCATAGTGAAACTCTGCCACACTTCCTGGGAAGAGGTGTAGTGGGTCTCGCGAACCCCGGCATTGGGAATCACGGCTCGGTGGGTAAAGATGTACAATTTCTGCAGAAATAATTAACCTGTTATAATAGCCGTGCTCACGGATACGAGCGGTCTGGATCCTTCAAGATTAGTGGTTACTGTGGATGATGGATGGTTGGGAATTGATGATACTTTAATACCACTTGGGAATTGGGACTGTTCATTAAAGTAGTAATTCAGGTTGCTAAAAATTGATCAACTAAAATTGCGAACCATAGTCAAACAGTGTCAAGCCTATTTGAGCCTCATAGATCCCTTTGTTATACTTGCTAAGCATGGTGAGCTTACACTTGCTTTACATCCAATGAAAATCCTAGATGGGTAACAGATAATGGGTATGAGGAGTTTCCGAAGGATGTCCAGGACTACTAGGAAGACGTTCACCAGTTGGAGTCCCTGTGGCAGTTGGGCTAGCTTTTCCGCTGTGTTTGTAATAATAATGCCTTCGAGCAAACTTTGTATTTAACTTTATGATGAGATATGCGATGTAATAAGTACTTTACTTTGATACTACTGCAATTTGTGATATATGTGTGTGTTTGGACATTCTGGGCGCACATATATGAGTACTTGGTTTTGCTTTGCAAAATTGGGTGCGACATCGGCTCTAATAGCCGATACCATAAAGGTATCACCTTTAGTTCAAAATAAACTTGAAGGTGTAAGAGCCGATATGATATGTATCGCCTATAGAGCAAAAGCAAAAACAAAGATAGTCATAACATATACAAGGGCATTACACTAAGACACTGTCATGGAAGAGCAAGAGATTTTGTTCATTAGTTCACCCTAAGTACAAACTAATCAAAGACCTTGTTCACCACATCCTGAGCTGATGTGATGTCCACAATGGCCTCAGCCGCGTCGATGAATTCTTCGATCAAATCTTCATGCCCCTTAGGGCCATCGCCCATCAGGAAGCTAGTCTCCATGGCGTGGAGTTCGTACCCAGTTTAGACTTACGCCGCGGCCAGCGCCATCGATGCACCGTGACGAACACTGTGGAGAGCGATCTCCTGGACATAGGCTGGGATGTCATGGAGGCATGTGTTGATAAGGGGGCCCCAAGCATTAACGACATCCACGGTTGCATTTGCCGCCAGTTGAAGGGACTCCAACTGCACCATCAGGGCTGACGATCATAGAAACAAGAAAGCTATCAATGTAAAGGCAATGTAAATTAGAATAAAGGCGTTCCTAGAATTCATCTTACCCGCCACCATGGCGTCGAACTCGGCCAGCCACGCCCAGATGGCATGGGCCTCTTCTTCGGTGGCATGAAGGGCAGCCTAGGAGACCCCGAGGTAGATCTCAAACTGGCCATTTTCCTGAGTCACCTCGAAATAGCGGTTCTAAACCGCCCTCCACTCTCAGAGAAAACGTCGGGCATCGTGGCCATTGTAGGAGTCGGAAGAATCCGATGACGAGGCTGGCGCAGAAGATGCAGCATCAGAGGGCTCACTGGCCCTAGGAAGAGGACGAAGACTATCATTCAAAATGAATCTATAAATAAATTAGAATAGTTCATCGTTACAATCAGAAGATATCAATCCCACCTCATGCATTGTAGGCACTGGTTCACCGGCATGTCTTCCTCCATAATCTCCTATGCCGTATGTTTGCCGTGGTTGTCCTCGCCAGCCATAGGGTTTGTTTGGGTCTACAAGAAGAGGAGAGAAAACCACTATAGAGTCTACAAGGGTGAAGAAATGTAGAGGAACAGGAGCAGTTGCAAGTGTAGATGTGTTCGAGGGCAGAGCCCTTGGCTAGTATTTGAAGCCACGGAGCGAAGAGGTGGATGCCTCGAGACGTGCAAAAGGCAACCACAATTAATAGAAGGTGAAGTGCCACCTCACTAATACCAAAGAGAATACGGCGCTGGGTGACTAAGGATAGAAGATCGAGGGGTTCCCTTAATAAAAGCCATGTTTTCAGACTTAATTGGATTAAAGATTGGAAGTCTGGAATCAGCTATTTTCAAATCGGCTCTTTAGCTGAAAACAAGAAGCACAATTAGATGATAGAAAGTATGGTTACCATTGATTCTACACAAGACATATGATACGTGAATTACAAGTCTAGAACATCTTGGATTGCTTTCAACACTTCTAGCTGGATAGCATCAACTTCTATGACTTGCTATTTATCTTCTTCAGCTAATCCACGAATGTTCTCGAGGCTACTTTGGATAGCTCTGCCTTCTCTGACTTTGGCCAGCAGTTCTTGTTTCTTTTGTTTAATGGCATTGTGTATTTGAGCCAGGGTGGTCTTATGACGATCAATGGCAGCCTTCATGTTTTCTAGGTCCTTCTCAAGTTCTGCATGCCTGGCTTCCAATTGAGACAATTTTGGGTCGACACTAAGGGAGGAGTTCTTCAAATGATCAATCAACTATGTCAGCTCTTTGGCCTCTTGCCTATTGGTGTTCCCCTTGGACAATAAAGTTTCATGGTCGGACAGATTTCTCTAAGCCTTTTCACCTTTAGGGCCTGATCTTCAAAAATAGATAAATGTGACAAGACTCTGGAGAGAACTGAGGATGGATTACCCTTAATAGCCAAGAAGACTCTCCGCATTGAATTGACATCTTGGACTAAATTGGCTATATTCTTCTCAAATATTGATAATATGTCTCTTAGCTGATTTCTGGTCTCTTCTAACAAAGCCTCCGTAGAGGAGGTGGCTGATGATCTGATTTCATCTTCATCAAAATACTCCTCAAGATTGAAAGAGTAGCTCAGGGCTAGAAGATTGAGTGCCTATGTATAAGAAAATCTTGATTAGGAGGTTGAATCAGTTTTATAACAAAATGGATGGTGAAGAGGATATAATACCTTCTCTGTAATAACCTCTATCTAAAGAGGAGGAACAGCTAATGATGCACCAGTAATATCTGGTTGAATTGGTTCTAAACTTTCAACGTTGGTATTTGCAATATCAAGAAAAAAATTCAGTTCATGATTACTGCAAAAAGATAAAAGGGACATATAACTTCCTTACCATCAGCTGTGTGTTGAACTAGGGAATTGACAATCTGAGTGTCAATGGCAATAGGATCATCCTCACTGCCGACAGGGTCATTAAGTGGACTATCAGGCTCCTATTCTTGCGTAGGCATTTCCTTAGGAAGTATCTGGCATTGTAGGAAGTTAGATGAAGAATAAAGATTGAATAGAATCAGGAATTTTTGAGAAGACACCTCGACAGCATCAAAGATAAGATAGAAGGACTCACATCTTCTATTGTTTTGGAAGCATCTGTTGTTTCAACCAAAATCAGGTCTTCTCAGGGATTGATTGATGAAGGTCTAGTTGATGCCGAATCGAACGCTTGGGACAACAGCTCCGCACCTAGGGTAGATTGGGACGCAATGGTTAATGACTATGAAGAACGGGAATAGAAGTTGAATATCAATTTGATAAGGAGATAGATTGTTTACCTGAGCAACTAATGGTCTCATTCTGTGGAGTCTTTTCCCAGTAATAGCTTTTTGGGTTGCCCTTGGACCACCTTACGCTTTGAAGATTGGTATGTCACGATCGTGGGGGCAGCATGAGTTTTCATCAATTTCTTCAATGAAGGTGTGGCCGATCCTATCCTTGAGACTAGGCATGGTGGCAGATAATCTATAGGGTGCCCCTTCCTATCCAAGCCTAGAGGATTGAATCCAGCATCCTAAAAATATCGGCTAAAACAATTAGCAAGAAAATTCATCGAATAATTTCTTGAGAAAGAGATGGTAAGTTACCTCTCTGTTAGAAGTAAATTCCCTATCCAGAGCTATACACAAAGGGTGGACCAATCCACAGAAAAGATGGGAGTGCCATTCTTGCCACTAGGAGTCAAAGAGAGTGGAAGAGAGGTTGACTCTGATCTAGTCATGCGCGCAAAGGGAAGGAAGATCTGATCCCAATTGAAAGACTCTAGAGGCTTCCATCACCTCATTGATATCTTCTCTTGGCTTCAGTATGTTTTTGAAGAACAATTGAGGGGGGAGTTGACCAAAACCAAATAGGCGAGCTACAAAGGATGGATTGTAGAACTCATAAGTTGGAAGGTTGCCTGGAAGGAAGGAGCCTGTAGCCATTTTGCCATGACCATGACAAAATTCGACTGGAAGAACACAGGGCTTGATAAAGGAGTTAAAGATTGCAGCCGCTGTCTCATCCGAATAGCCTGACTCAAATCAAAATTTGAATGAAAAGATCAGCTCATTATTTTCATCCTCATCATATGGTAGCCAAGTCAAGATGTCTGCATCAAACCCTCTGTAAAACTTTTTGAAGAGATGGCCAATGTCGATATCAATTGTTATGGCCGATGCAGCCTCACCATAGCTCATGCACTAACGGGTTCTTTCTTCTTTGCCTCTATATTCCTCATCAAAGTTAGAAGAAGGAAACTCAGACTTCTAAGATCAGGCCTTACGATCTTGTGCATGTACAGGTTGAGCCATAGTTGTATCAACCATCAAGGGCCACTGATAGTATGCACTGCTTCATTCTTTAGTAATTGGGCAGTTACCTAGTACACTAGATGATAAGCATCCCCAAGTAGATAATTTCCAAGAGGGATATCCTTGCCTACTACCAGATGCTCTATCATAAGCTTATGATTGTAAGTCGGGCCACAAGATGACCCACAAAAGATGAATCTCTCCAACCACATATTCAGAAAGGCCACATATTCCCTTTCACTGACAGTTGATTCGTCTCCAATATGGTTTAGAATATAACTTGCCCATCCTGTGCAGTTTGATATTTTGGCTAATTTCTTGGAACCAGCACTCAAGTATTCATAAGGCTGCATTGATCCAGTTATTCTAAGGCCGGTCAACATGTAGACATCGGCCATAGTAATGGTCATCGAGCCGTGACCAAAAACGAAAGCGTTTAGGGCATTGGACCAGAAATAAGATGCAGAAATCAAGAGGGAATCTTTCCTCTCCATCCTAGACAACGAGAGTGTCAAACATTGATTCAAATCATGCATCTCCCAATCTCTGGCCTTTTTCTCGAATACCCTATGAAACCAATCTCTCCACCCCTTGGGCATTTTAGGACAGTTTCTGAAGGAGGTTTTGATATTCTAAGAGGACGAATCCACTATAGACTGTTTGAAGGGGATTTGGTTGGTTTCTTGATGGACAAAATCATATGGGTCAGGATCACCCATAGTTCCAAGAAAATAGACATTGGAAGCAACAGCTGATGGAATCAAGATTTCGTTCCTCATTTCCTAGAAATCAGATGAAATAAATTTAAGGAGAAAAGAAATACCGGGTAGCGGCTGGTACTTGGAGAATGGAAGCTTGGAAGCGTACCTCAGGGACGTGGTCGCTGGTCACCATTGCAGCCAAAATGGACTTGAATCTGACAAAGATCGCTTGAATAATGGCTTGATAAAATAGAAGATTTGCTAGGGTTTGAGGCCTTGGCGATGACGACGTCGGATGTTAAGATTGGCTCAAGGGAGAAAGGAAAAGCAGATAGGCCGAGTGAGTTGGAAGAGATACTATTGGGATATTATATAAAACTTAGGGCTAGGAAGTCAGGAGTCATGCGTATATCCCGTGATAGAACAGGTGTGGCAAGGTAAACGGATAAATAGGAATTTTGGAATAAAATCACTTTTATCCCAAATTGGGGGGCATGTGTTTACACCAAAATTTGGTAGAAGAGCATGGGAACTCAAAGGCTTCCAAGATTGTGTCAATCAAGGAATCGATTGCATAAGAATCGATATCAGCTGATTCGGACACGATACTAGAATCGGCACTCTTTGAATGAGGTCAGTAGATAACGATGATGAGCTATAGTTGGCGTCGGAGAACTACATATCGGACTTTAGAAAAAGGGAAAGATTAGGGTCCAAGTTATCTTAAGATAGGAATCTTTTCTTCTATACCAAAGATTGTAATGAGTCATACTCGTGTAGGATTCATGTTTAGGCTCCGGGCATAAATATTGCACCCCGGCTATTGTAAAACACACAATCAATCAAATACAAGTTACTTACTTTTTTTGCTCTGGCCACCCCTTAGAAGTAGGAGTAGAGTAGATCTCGGTGAGTTCTTCAGCGAGTAGGGCTGCATCGGTCCGACCGACCATTGGCTTATCTGTAAGTACCGTCATGGCCTATACTTCTGTTCGTACGGCTACATAGATCCAGTCGACCTCCACTGCGACTCTGGTATAAGCTAGTTATCGACTCTTGTCTAGTTCAAGTATGGTTGCATCGATCCAGTTGACCTTCACTTCTCAAACTAGATTAAGGTCAAGTTATCGGCTCTATCTAAGGGTGGCGTCCTTTGGGTAGATTCATTAAGTTATCGATCTTGCTGATGTTTTCATTGTTATTAGTTTATAGCAACATCAATTTGCCTGGTCAAGATCGAATTAGATCGGCATCATATCCTTTAGGTTTGTCGTTCGTTTGTTACAACATGATATTATCTACCTTGAATGATAGTTTATGTTTCATTGGCTGTTTTACTTCGATCTTGATCGTGCATAGTATGCAGTTAAGGCATGCATAATCTTGAAGAGGTATGCTGGCTAGTTGAATCTAGTTTATGGTTCACCATTGTGGTTGTAACGATCTGGTTGATCCCCACTGATGGCACTGTAGATTGGAGGATGCTAGTTAGTAGATTTGTTCCTGGTTAGGCGTGACCTTAGCTGTTTGCTATGCCTACATTGGCTAAACAGTCGATCGCCTGTGCATTAACGCCTACGGCATGTTTACATGATTCCGTTATGCATGAGTAGATCTGTGTGCTTTAAGGGTTTGATCCATTGTCTTTTTGATGGCTGCATCGATCTGGTCGAACCCCACTATTAGGGATAGTGTGTTGAGTCTAAGGAGTCCACATGTTTGTTCATGTGAAATAGTTGATTGTTCACATGCCGTAGTCCTTCTCACCTGAATCGGCTGTTTTAGCCGATTCATCTAGGCCTTCACGTATAGCATGTCTTTCAGAAAGTCTGTCGAAGTATGGATGTGTGTGCGGATTCTTCAGTTTTAGTTTGTTACTATCATCATAGCTGTCATCGATCCGGTTGAACCTCACTATTGGTGGTAACAGATTAGATTCAGAGCATTTGTAGATCCGTTCGTATCAGATAGTCGATTCGTTCATGTGCTATATCTTTTCCTGATTAGATTCATCGGCTTAATGGTTTACACTAGCAATATCTGTCTAACTGATGATCTTATTTACATATATGTACTGTACCTATTAATATGAAATTAATTGCTACCCATGAACTTTACAGTCCATAATAGCCGATTTCTGTGCGGATCGGCTATTCAGTCGCTTTTTCTCGAATGGCTGCTCCCAAAGCGGCACACTTGGAACTGTCTAGGCATAGACCAGCATGTTCCCCCTTAAATTTATGATAAACTTTCTCTCCTTGTCAATTGTAGAGTCAAATTGACTGGCACATCTTGGGAAGAGTGCGCAGGATCGACCATCCCTACGTGGAAGCCAGGTGGATCTCTAGCTCCATCGAGTAGACCCTTCCGGCTTGCTCGTGTGCCTAGCATGATTGACATGTTTTCGTGCCGACAGACACATTTGTAGTAGAACAAGGAGCGAGCAGGGAGGCTGTAGAGGATCTCAACAAAGACATCATCCATGAGGCTAGCTAGTGTGTTCCTCTTATTAGGGGCCTCCTCCATTTTGTTAGTGTGCATGCAGTAGGATGAGAGCTTGTTCATTAATGAGATCACTGAGGAGGAAAATAATCCAACAAAGATCCATCAGTGAAGTCCACAACTCATACCAAAGTGCAACTTTAACAACCATTAACAATTTTTATGGTACGACCTCATCTAAATTTAGAGTAGCACCACATAGATATATAACTCAAACTAGAGTAGCAGTTAATGGAGCTATAACCATTACAATTCTAGTTAAATCAAGTCTAACCATAACACTTACAATTAGTACACGAGCTCAGAGCTTCTTCCATAGGAGACAGACAAAGATTAAGAGGAATACAATTATAACAGTTTTAAAGGACAAAGAGGGTGGAGCAGCTGTTGGGTTTTGAAGATAGAAGTCATCAACAAGAGCTAAGGCTAGATTTGAGTTCATTCTTGACTTGAAGGTAGCAATTCCTTCTTCATAGGAGTTGTACTTTTTATAACAAGCACCACAAAACCTATGAACTTGTTCCTAGCAGTCAGGCCAGTTGTAGTAAACTCCTGCCTCATGGCCATTGAACACAACATAGCAGGGATGACACATCTCAAATCTCCACAACCCGAATAGGTCACCTCAGTTTTAACAAGTAGAGTGTCAGTGAACAAGTGGTAGTGATCATCATTGGCATTAGTAGCAACATGTGCAGCTTAGACATTAGTGGCCTTAGTCATGTGAATGATGGACACAAAGCATTGATTTGCTTTTGATGCCTTCATCTTGTTTGGAACCA
The DNA here is from genome assembly GCF_019320115.1 of Miscanthus floridulus. Classification (NCBI taxonomy): domain Eukaryota; kingdom Viridiplantae; phylum Streptophyta; class Magnoliopsida; order Poales; family Poaceae; genus Miscanthus; species Miscanthus floridulus. Next base: position 49,263,352 of record NC_089596.1, read on the forward strand.
AATGGATAACTTGGTTGTCAACAAGGAGAAGACACAGAAAGCAAACATATGAGCTGCATCCTAATACATCCAATAGCCATGTAGACATCATTAGCACAGAAATGTGGCCTCAGATATGTTACAAGTTTAAAATACCATAAGGAATCACTGGTGGCACTAGAGCATATGAAATAGAAATGTAGAATCAAGCAAGCACTGGACAAAAAATAGTTTAAGGCAGAAGCGAAGGGCCCATTTATTTGCCTAGACAGATCTGCAAGTGACACGTGTTGGTAGAAAACCATCTAGTGCCACCTCCTAGTTCTTTTCATCATCATTGGCCTAACTAGACCTGAAACACTAGAATGTTTCATGTATACCTCATGTTAAAGCAAGGACTAAAATAGCGAAGCAAACAGGAAAAGGTGAGAAAGAAGACTTATGGATCAAATTTGTCGCCTCTGCCACGGTACACGATGGACACAAACGCCAATGCCGCCGTGCTCCACTAGGAAGACCCACCACCTAGCCACCAAAAGGATGCCTAAGCCACCACAACACACTGAGGATCCTCCGTTGCCACCACCGCAAGTGCATGGGCACAGATTTGTTTCCACTAGCAGGGGATATATCCAATATATAAGTCAACTTGTCCACACAGAGAACATATACTTCTCTAGAGATATGTCAACACAACCAGGCATCTAGCGCAATGGTGAAGATGGTCTATTCCTTGATTTGGGTCCCGGGTTTGACTCCTAGGTCTCATGGTTTTTTTTAGTTTGAATTTATTAAACCCTGGTGGCAACAAGTGACATGCAAGCCATCGGGTCCCATAGGTCAGATGGAGATGGAGAAAGGTCCCACAGGTTCACATGACACATAAGCCGTCGGGTCCCAAAGGTCAGATGCTCCCATAGGTACATGTGACATGCAAACCATTGGGTCCCACAGGTCGGATGGAGATGGACAAAGGAGCCATCAGGTTCCACAGATAGGATGGAGATGGAGAAAGCTACCATCAGGTCCCACAAGTCGGATGGAGAAGGGTGTTGGCATTTCTTAGCGTCATCACTAGGATTGGTGTTTCCTAGAAATGGCACCAGAAATGCCTTGACGATATTTCTAAAAACAAGTAGAAATATTCCACAAGAGCATGGATATATCGTTGTAACATTTCATCCCGAAAGTATTCGAGTATCGTTCATTTATATTTTCCCAAAGGAAGGCATGGTGTAAAAGTCTCTAGTATGGATGTGGTCAAGATAACATGACTGGATATTAGACCAATGTTCATAATAGGGGTAAGCCAGGTAAATATTGGATAGTGTGACACACACACTCAAGCCAATCTCAAGGATAAGGATAAAAGAATGAATAAAGAATAAAAGAATATACCTAAACTAGAGCAAGCTTATCTTGTATAGCTATGCTAAGATGCGCAGATGGTCATACAAATACATGAATTTCTAAGGGTAGTGATCCTATGTTAAGATAGCTTTGGTCACTATAAACTTACTTTGGGCACCGAAGCACACCAGATCTGTTAGGCGATACCGGCATATGGCTCTATGCTGTATCTGAATGTGGGGGATTATGAATGACGGATAGGGCTATCACCACCTACCACCTACCCCTCAACTAGAGGATACGAGGAAAATGAAGGTAGCCTCTAGCATAGACACCACATCTATTCTAGTGACTACTACTCTAGCGTCGGCCAAGAACATCCGTCTTTATCAGGAGTCCTCTACTAGACCATCCTCCATGGGGACAGATAAGGAACCTGCAAGCATATAGCAACTAGGACTAACTTAAAGTAAGACTCACTACCTCAATCTAGGTCTTGGTCTAAACATGTATGTTGTATGAAAGATTAAGCATAAAGTTTTATATGCTAAATGGATAACATAAGAACTTTGCTCCAATTTCATAACATAACTATATTGATAAAATGAGAAAAGAGCATAAGGGAGCTCTTCATATTATTCATACCAAGTTTGCCCCTAGAGGTTCAAGCTCTCCAATGAAGCTTGCCTTGCTCCAAATAAAACTACTAAAAATAGTAAAAAATACAAGTGGAGGGAGAGAGAGCTTGTTTACACCAAAATTTGGAAGAAGAATCATAGGGACTCAAAAGCTCCCAAGATCATATCATTAAGGAATCAATTGCGTGCAGGTCGGTATCAGCTGATTCGAATGCAACACTGGAATCGGCTTTCTTCAGATAGCGCCAGCAGATAACGACAAAGGCTACGATCGGCGCCGGGACAAGGCATGTTGGACTCTCCAAAAAGGGAAAGATTAGAGTCCAAGTTATCTTAAATTCAAAATGTTTTCTCTAGGGCCAAAATGGCTTATACTTCTGTTCGTACGGCTGCATCGATCTGGTTGACCTCCACTGTGACTCTAGTATAAGTTAGTTATCGACTCTTGTCTAGTTCAAGTAAGGCTGCATCGATCCGGTCGACCTCCACTGCTCGAACTAGATTAAGGTCAAGTTATCAGCTTTATCTAATGATGGCGTTCCTTCAGATAGATTCATTAAGTTACCGATATTGCTTATTGCTTCCATTATTTATTTAATTACAGCAATATCACTTCGTCCGATTGGGATTGATCTAGATCAGCCTTATATCCTTTTTAACCCATCATTTGTTAATCTAAATTTGATCTAATCTGCACTTTAAATGATGAGTTATGTTTTATCGGCTGTTTTATGTCAATCTTGATTGTGCCATGTCTAGTCTTGAGTAGATCTATTGGTTAGCAAAAACTATTCCATAGCCCGTTATAACAGCCTGTGTGATTCTGCCTCACACCCCACTATTAGCACCGTGGAGTGGGGATCGTTATTTGGTAGATCTGTTCCTGATAGGGCATGACCTTAACTGTGCGCTATGCCTGAATCGGCTGTTTTAGCCAATATTGAGTGCTTTCACGAATAGTTCACGTCATGAGACCGTTGAAGTAAGGATAGGTTGAAATATGTGTTAGCCCCATGATCTTATTATTGTATTATGGCCTGCATGATTCTGCCTCATGCCCCACTGATATTAGTAATAAGTTAGGGTCATCGAATCTATTATTGTTTCTATGGCCTGCATGATTCTGTCTCATGCTCCACTGGTCATAGCGATAGATGAGATCTAATTTGTTCATTAGATTTATCTTTATTTAATGGTTAAATGATGATGAGCTATTTGTTTTATATAAAAGGGATTCGGTTACTTGCAGTCCTTGGCTTAGCATAAACTAATTATTGTTGACATCTTATTGCCATTGACTAATGTTTGCCTAAATAACAAGATCTATCGTGAGCGATAACCGATTTACCTTCCATAATTCCATGAGCATTAATTGATTTATTCTTATGAGTATGCTGGAATTGACTATTTAGTCGATTTCCTTCCATATTGGCTCTCAGAGCCACACATTTAGGACTATCTGGCAACACCGGCATGTTCTGCCTTAAATTACTGATTAGCTTTCTCTCCTTGTCAATTGCAGGGTCAAATTGATTGGCACATCACGGGAGGAGTGCGTAGGATTGACCATCCTTGTGCTGAAGCTAGGCGGATCTCTAGCTCCATCGAGCGGACCCTTCTGGCTTGCTCATGTGCCCCCGGCACGAGACAAAATTTCATGCCGACACACATTCTTGGCACGCCTAGTGGAACACCACAATCATCATGGCGGTTCACAACAACAACGACATCCTTATGGTACATTATGAAGATCTACCTAATGGAGATAAAGATGTCATCGGTAAAGCTATAGAAGAGTTTCAAAACAAGTGTTTGTTGTCCTACACCAAAACACGTGACAACACAATTGTTCAGAAATATCCACTACCAAGAGTTCTATTGCACGGGTAGACAAATACAGTTGAAGCTAAAGATATGTGTTTCTTTATGGAAGCTATAAACAAATCTGTTTGTGATGCCATAACAAAGCTTTCTTGGACACATTCCATAACGCCATGAAAGAAGTGTTTCATGGGTTTCTAGTTGGTCAAGTTGGACCGTCTTATTACAACATTCCACATCCATTGACCCAAGGGACTAATCAAGTTGGTACCAACCATCAAGAAGTAGCACTAGCTGGTAATGATGATGTCCATGTAGTTTAGAGTTCATCTAAACAAGCTCTAGGTATTACTACGAATTAGTTATAGTATAATCCTGGATCATCAGTGCAGCATGTGCAATAGCCAATGGAGCAAGGTCAAAACTAGGTGATTAATTTTGGCACATCGGGCCACATACCGTCATTGGCTCAAAAAATGGCACCATTAGTTCAAAGGATCCGTAGAGATATAGATCCTCATGTCTATAATTAGAGACTTCAAGCAACAAACTAGCAAAGGACCCAACAGATAGAGATTCCACAAGGGTATCATTATAGCATAGATTATAACACCCTTCACATGATTCAGAATCTAGGGTATCAAGGCACATGAGATTTCAATCCATAGATGGGTCAGCAGGTGTAGAGAAATCCAAATTCACATGTTGATGAGTTGTTGCTAAAGGTGATCGAGATGATGAAGAATCAGTTCGGTCTGAAGCCAAAAGGGTATGATTTCGTCGCTCTTTCTACAAATTATAGGCTCCCAGAGTTTGCTAAGTTCACTGGTTAAGACAACATAAGCACAATAGAACATGCCGGTCGGTATCTTACACAATTGGGCGAGGCATCAGTTGAGGAGGCCCACCGAGTTCATTTCTTCTCCCTGTCACTGTCAGGACCAGCCTTCACTTGGTTTTATCGCTGCCAGTCAACTCCATTGCCAATTGGGCTGACCTAGAGAAGAAATTTCATACATATTTTTATACTGGGACTGGAGAAAAGAATATTACCGATCTGACAACTATAAGGCAGAAGACTAATGAATCGGGCACTGAGTTTCTTCAGAGGTTCTGAGAGACTAGAAACTTATGCTTCTCATTAAACTTGGCTGATGATCAGCTAGCTGCTTTAGCCATTCAAGGAATGCTGTCAATGTGGAAAGAAAAGCTGCTGGCATAAGAATTTGACAACCTGGGTCAATTGGCTCAATGGGTGGCGGTGCTCAATAGCCAATTCCAGAGTATGCGTAGAGATACCCGATTCTAGAAGAGTACCATAGTGGCCGAAGCTTATAATCCATACTCAGCCGATGATGGCTATGAAGATGAAGAAGAAGAGGTTGCTGTGGCTGAATGGAATTGGGGCAAAAAGACAGTAATGGTGCCAAATCCTTGGGGAAGAGGATTCGAGGAGAGCTATGACTTTGATGTCACAAAATTAGACAAGCTCTTCGATTTCTTGCTTGAGAAGGGACAGATCAAGTTGCCCGATAATCATGTTATGTTGCCCCCTGATCAGTTGGAGAATAAGAAGTTCTGCAAGTTCCATAACGCTACTTCTCATTCCACTAATGAATGTAGAATTTTCAGCAACATATATAGAGGGCTATTCAATATGGAAGGCTCAAATTTGATACACCTCAGAAAATAAAAGTTGATGATAATCCTTTCTTAGGAGATCAAAACATGGTTGATCCTAGGCTACTCAAAGGAAAGACTAAGGTCCTAACATCAACCAAATCAAGAGAAGCTAGAACAGTCGATCCTAAGAGGCAAATATCTGCCGATGAATACAGGGAAATTAAAAGACGTCGCGATAAGCAAAAGAGCTGATATGAGCAGGGAGAAACATCAAAAGAAGGGGCGACAAAGCCATGAGTTACATATCGAATTCTATTGAATAAATGGCAGCGACAGGAGGAAAAAGATTATCAGCATTGGTTGGAAAAGCAAGAATACCAGCGTCAACAGGAAAAAGAGAGGTACGAAAGAAAGCAAACTTAATTGCATTGGAATTATCCTTTCTTCAGACATTGCTGGAACGAAGGTTTGAAGTTGCCTACCAGGAGTAACTGTCTAGAGTGCAGCGATCAGTATTAGGAGTATAGGCAATCTCAAGCCAACTACCAGGTCTATTCATGCTCAAGATGCATATCACCATAATAACATGGATCAGCGCTTAAAAAATAGAAGTGTTCATAATCGGTTAGGGAAAAAGAGTTGTTGATTAAGACTGGGCTAATTATGAAGAAGAAGGCAACAAGAGAGAGTATGTTTGGTAGGAAGGCCAATGGTGTCCAGGAGGTTTGATAAAAAGCCAGAAGAGAAGTGTGCAATGCCTAAGGAATAAAGAGTTGGAACAGGCTCAGACATCCGGTAAACCTCAAGTATTGTGTGCTAAGCAAATAGCCGATAGAAAGCAACCATCGGCTAATATTCAAATGGCTTTTCTGTTACCATCTGTCACACCCTAAAATTTCCAATTTTGGGTTATGCAAAGAAAACACTAAATAAAATGAATTATTTTAATATTTGGATAAAATTTACCAAGTTTAGTTTGAGCTAGCGCAAATTTAGTTATACAAAAAATGTGAATTTTCAAAGTTTTCTAATTTTCATGGGCTTTTGGATGATGTGATGTTTGCTTGTTGCTTCATTATGTGTTGAGAGTGAGCAAAGTCTTTAAAATGCGTTAGTAGGTCGATTTTCCTTCTCCAGCACGCCTTTATCTTTTTCTACAATCAAATTCTTTGTATCTCGGCTCTAAGTTTTCATTGGGAGCTTACTAAAATCTTTTCTTTGTAACGTAAATCACTCCTTTCAATTCCTCATCCGTTCATCAATCCCTATAAACTTCTCAGAAATTTTTCTAGCCATTTCTAGAACTTGTTCCTACTTGTCTATGAGCATAATTTAATTTTTAGATGCTCCAAATTATCTAATTATGGGCTCTAAATACTTTATTTGGGTTCATCATGTTCTATAATGTCTCTGAGAATTTTCTCCGATTTTTCAGAGCTTTCGGAGTATTTTTCATGGCTTAAATAATAATTCTAGACTTTTCTAGAATTACTTTATCCATGAAATTCATTAATTCCGAAAATAATAAATCTCTCAATTTTTTTTCAACGCTCAAAGCCCATGTGCAATAATCCTAATAAATCCTAAAAGCCCATGCATTTATTTACTAATGGACTTTAATGATTATTTAGGCCCATTAGTAAATATGGAGGGTGCAACATCAATTAGTACCATATTGCTAGTTGATATTGATGTAGGGAGTTTTTCTTCCTATAAATCTGTATCAACCCCTTGGGCAAAGCACATCAAAACTACCGTATGGGGAGCCCCTAGTTTGGGAAATCCCTCATGTAGTAAATTAGATTTTTCTCGTCCTTCTCTCCCCGTCGCCATCGCCGCCGTCGCCGCGCTACCTAGCCCGGCGCTGCGTCGCTGCCGGTCGGCCAGCAGGCCCCACGGCCAAGGCCGTCCTCGACTCCCCCCTCCGCGAGCAACAGCAGCCTCCTATGGCCATCGCTGTTTTGTACATTCTGTTGGTGATGATGATCTAAGGTTGAAGATGAGGTATTTACGAGTTCGCCACCGGTCGTTAAATAATCGTAGTTTATTCATTTTAATTCTGTATCAGTTCGTTCTAGTTGCGTTAGTTTCATGTCGTCGAGATCTACGCAGTAGAGTTATTAGTTTTCATATCACATGTTTATGAATTTATTTTATTAAAATATTAATTGTGCTTATAATTAATTAATCGCTGATTAATTAAAGTCGATTTAGGTTTTTGATTTTGATTCGATTACGTGAGTTTCATCACAGTGTGTGTTACGTGTTAGCAGCGATGTTTAACATGTCTCATATCTTGGAAATTTATAAGTTAAATGTTAATTTGATTAAGATTATTCAATAACTTTTAATTAAAAGCAATTTAAGTTCTAATTCTGGTTTGCACCATTTAAGTTGCGTTTGGTTCATGCTGACGTGAACTATATGTTAGGGGCAATGTTTTTCATGTGACATGTTTTTCCATATATAGCTAAATATTAAATTGATTAGTATATTTGCACACTAGTTTGGTATTAAAAGCAATATAGGTGCTTAACTTTGATAATTTATACCTAAAAGTTAATATGATTAATTGTTAACTTAAAAGTGTTTCTAGAATATAATTTGATTAGCTGAACAAGATACATATGTGATAAGTACGAGTAGATGCTGTCACATGCTTAATTCCTTTGCGAAGGTAAAGTTTAATTTGTTTAATAAATTATGTGATAACATTTATAAATAATACATGATTAGCTTTAACTTGACTTTTAAAACTAAATATGTTGTGATTAATCTAAATCAATATTGCTCGTATAGTTTTCTTAGCTAACCTAAAACAAGCTCGTAGTTGTTTCTTTTATAGTATAATATAAATCTTTTGATAGTGGTTTCTTTTTAACCGTAGTTCCTTTCTTAGTGTCTCTTGCATTCTTAGCATCGAGCCGTTCTTGTCGCGTTACTTTTGTTTATTGTGTTCTACGTAGTGGCGTTAGTGGTTCTCATGTTACTCAAATGTGTTTTGGCAATTAAAAAGTTAATTGTATTAATACTGTCACTTGCATCATTTTCGGAATATAAAGTCAATATAGGTTTTATACTATGCTCTTTCTTAAGAAATGAATTAAGTTGATTAATGAAAATATTTACATGTGTTTCTATAGTTAAAATAAGTTAAATGGATAGGTTTTATTTTCCGTTGCACCAAAAATCCTTCGATAGTCGCTTTTTTGTTGAATCACGTATAGCGTGTCTTTTGCGTCTGTGTGTTCATAGCGATGCGTAGAATCATATTTCAAACTCTTTTACTTATTTTTCTATGATTGGTGTATTGTTCTGATATAGTTGCAATTGTATGCTATGCATGTATGTGTATGGATGTTGTGTGGTGTTCTACGATTACGTCCAGTCGGTGAGATATACGTGGTGATCCCGAAGAAGAAGAAGAAGAACATTGAAGATTAAAGCTTACCGAAGGATCGATATTTAAGGCAAGTGTACCAAAGGCCCCTTGTTACCTATGAACTATTACCATTCATATTCATGCATGTGTCTAATTTGAAATACCTTTAAGGACTTTACCTAGATGATTACTTGTACCACATATCCTTGATACCTGGAGTTTTTGGGTAGGCATTTTGGATAGATGCTACAGCGCTTAACATAAAATAATTGTTAAACATGACTAAAGGCCATATGCAATGTGATAAAATGAAGCTTTGTAGTAACAGATAGGGGGCTAGAGTACGGGGTTGAGTACTCTAGTGCCTCTCCATAAGGACTTAATCATGAAGCGGCAACCCAGGAGGGACCATACAACCTCGAGTGTCACATAGCTCTGACTTTAACCTGTTAACTAGATTGTACTAGCTCGTCTATAGCTCTAGTAAGGGTAAGAGGGTATCTTTCCTTTTTCTGCTAGGGTGTGCACCATGCTGCGATGCGCACATGTGCCATTCCTTTGTAGCTACGACTTGTTAGTGCAACTAGCTAAGGGTTTCATAGTGAAACCTTGCCACACTTCATGGGAAGAGGTGTAGTGGGCTTTGCAAACCCTAGCATTGGGAATCATGGCTCAGTGGGTAAAGATGTACAATTTCTATAGAAATATTTAACTTGTTATAACAGCCGTGCTCACAGATATGAGCGATCTGGATCCTTCAAGATTAGTGGTTACTGTGGATGGTGGATGGCTGGGAATTGAGATAAACTTGACTATACTTTAATATCAATTGGGAATGGGGACTGTTCATTAAAGTAGTGATACAGGATGCTAAAACTTGATCAACTAAAATTGTGAACCGCAGTCAAATAGTGTCAAGCCTTTTGAGCCTCATAGATCCCTTTGATATACTTGCTAAGCATGGTGAGCTTACACTTGCTTTACATCCAATGAAAATCCCAGATGGGTACCAGATTGCTGGTTTGGAGGAGTTAGGCTAGTGGTCAACCAGTTAGTCGTCCATGTGGATTTGGAGTCTTCTCCTGAAGATCGGAGTCGACTTTCCGCTGTCTATACTCTGAGGTTATTTTCCTTTTACTAATACGTTATGTAATAAGTATTATCTCTTGATATTATCCTTATTTGTGGCTATATGTGAGATTTGACTTTCTGGGCTCACATATAGTGTGTATCTGGTTTTGTCTTTAAAATCGAGTGCTACAAAGTGGTATCAGAGCAATGCTGACTGTAGGATGCAAGCCTAGTAGAAACTGGTCGTTCTAATGTTTAGAATTTGCTACAAAACTACTTTTTCATCTCCTTGACTAGTTGAATTGATTATTTCTTATCCTTGTCCTATTTTCTTCTCTCCTTGATAGCTTCCTTTGAGCTATTGCTTCTTATCTCCTTGATTTTTATTTCTTTGGTTTACTAAAGTTTTCTGATCTCACCTTATTCAAATTTGTGATGGCCTTTCATCATAATCCACTCCTTAGGATGCTCGCCATTACTACAGAAGCACGTGTAGTTTCAATGTTGGGATGCATGCTTGTCTGGTTTGGTGTGTTGCTTGTTTGTCATCCCTATCTTTTTGATCTAAAGGAAGGCCCTGAAGACTACACCAACATGAGGATCTTCGTATGGAATATTTAGAGTTTAGCAAAACTCTTGTTAATTGGGGTAGCATCCTCTACAAAGCATTGTTGACCTTTATCTTTCTTGCTATCCTGTGCAACTCCCAAATCCACTTTATCATGCAAGTTCATTTCTTCATCTCATGAATCCCGAATCAAGGAAGTGTGGAGGCATGAAGATCTTCTTTATCTTTCTCCCTAGTCTCTTCGAATCTTAGGACGAGATTCCTGTTAAGTGGGGTAGTTTGTCACACCCTAAAATTTCCAATTTTGGGTTGTGCAAAGAAAACACTAAATAAAATGAATTATTTTAATATTTGGATAAAATTTACCAAGTTTAGTTTGAGCTAGCGCAAATTTAGTTATACGAAAAATGTGAATTTTCAAAGTTTTCTAATTTTCACGGGCTTTCGGATGATGTGATGTTCGCTTGTTGCTTCATTGTGTGTTGAGAGTGAGCAAAGTCTTTAAAATGCATTAGTAGGTCGATTTTCCTTCTCCAGCATGCCTTTATCTTTTTCTACAATCAAATTCTTTGTTTCTCGGCTCTAAGTTTTCAATGGGAGCTTACTAAAATCTTTTCTTTGTAACGCAAATCACTCCTTTTAGTACCTCATCCGTTCATCAATCTCTACAAACTACTCAGGAATTTTTCTAGCTTTTTCTAGAACTTGTTTCTACTTGTCTGTGAGCATAATTTAATTTTTAGATGCTCCAAATTATCTAATTATGGGCTCCAAATACTTTATTTGGGTTCATCATGTTCCATAATGTCTCTGAGAATTTTCTTCGATTTTTTCAGAGCTTTTGGAGTATTTTTCGTGGCTTAAATAATAATTATAGACTTTTCTAGAATTATTTTATCCACGAAATTCATTAATTCCAAAAATAATAAATCTCTCATTTTTTTCCAATGCTCAAAGCCCATGTGCAATAATTCTAATAAATCCTAAAAGCCCATGCATTTATTTACTAATGGGCTTTAATGATTATTTAGGCCTATTAGTAAATGTGGAGGGTGCAACATCAATTAGTACCATATTGCTAGTTGATGTTGATGTGGGGAGTTTTTCTTCCTATAAATCTAAACCAACCCGTTGAGCAAAGCACACCAAAACTACCATATGGAAAACCCCTAGTTTGGGAAATCCCTCGTGTAGTAAATTAGATTTTTCTCATCCTTCTCTCGTCATCGTCGTCACCGCCGCGCTGCCCAGCTCAGCGTTGCGCCACCGTCGGTCGGCCAGCAGGCCCCACGGCCAAGGCCGTCCTCAACTCCCCCCTCCGTGAGCAACAACAGCCTCCTATGGCCATCACTGTTTTGTACGTTCTGTTGGTGATGACGATCCAAGGTTGAAGATGAGGTATTTACGAGTTCGCCATCGATCGTTAAATAATCGTAGTTTATTCATTTTAATTCCGTTTCAGTTTGTTCCAGTTGCGTTAGTTTCGTGTCATCGAGATCTACACAGTAGAGTTATTAGTTTTCATATCACATATTTATGAATTTATTTTATTAAATATTAATTGTGCCTATAATTAATTAATCGCTGATTAATTAAAGTCGATTTAGGTTCTTGATTTCGATTCGATTGCGCAAGTTTCATCACAGTGTGTGTTACATGTTAGCAGTGATGTTTAACATGTCTCATATCTTGGAAATTTATAAGTTAAATATTAATTTGATTAAGGATTATTCAATAACTTTTATTTAAAAGCAATTTAAGTTCTAATTCTGTTTTGCACCGTTTAAGTTGCGTTTGGTTCGTGCTAACGTGAACTATATGTTAGGGGCAATGTTTTTCATGTGACATGTTTTTCCATATATAGCTAAATATTAAATTGATTAGTATATTTGCACACTAGTTTGGAATTACAAGCAATATATGTGCTTAACTTTGATAATTTATACCTAAAAGTTAATATGATTAATTGTTAACTTAAAAGTGTTTCTAGAATATAATTTGATTAGCTGAACAAGATACATATGTGATAAGTACGAGTAGATGCTGTCACATGCTTAATTCCTTTGGGAAGGTATTAAACTTTACCTTCGCAAAGGAATTAAGCATGTGACAGCATCTACTCGTACTTATCACATATGTATCTTGTTCAGCTAATCAAATTATATTCTAGAAACACTTTTAAGTTAACAATTAATCATATTAACTTTTAGGTATAAATTATCAAAGTTAAGCACCTATATTGCTTGTAATTCTAAACTAGTGTGCAAATATACTAATCAATTTAATATTTAGCTATATATGGAAAAACATGTCACATGAAAAACATTGCCCCTAACATATAGTTCATGTCAGCACGAACCAAACGCAACTTAAACGGTGCAAAACAGAATTAGAACTTAAATTGCTTTTAATTAAAAGTTATTGAATAATCCTTAATCAAATTAATATTTAACTTATAAATTTCTAAGATATGAGACATGTTAAACATCGTTGCTAACATGTAACACACACTGTGATGAAACTCGCACAATCGAATCGAAATAAAAAACCTAAATCAACTTTAATTAATCAGCGATTAATTAATTATAGGCACAATTAATATTTTAATAAAATAAATTCATAAACATGTGATATGAAAACTAATAACTCTACTGCGTAGATCTTGACTACACGAAACTAACACAACTAGAACAAACTGAAATGGAATTAAAATGAATAAACTATGATTATTTAATGACCGGTGGCGAACTCGTAAATACCTCATCTTCAACCTTGGATCGTCATCACCAACAGAACGTACAAAACAAAGATGGCCATAGGAGGCTGCTGTTGCTCGTGGAGGGGGGAGTTGAGGATGACCTTGGCCATGGGGCCTGCTGGCCGACCGGTGGTGGCGCAGCGCCGGGCTGGGCAGTGTGGCGGCGACGGCGACGGTGAGAGAAGGATGAGAAAAACACTACTACACAAACTTTACTAGAGGTGGGCGATTTGGGTTTCCCACGGCGGGCAAAGCCGTCCGCCGCGGCCTAGAGGCCACGGTAAATCATGGCTTAACCGCGGCAGGCGGCTTTGCCCGCCACGGTTAACCGATTTACCGCGGCGAGCGGCGTAACATGCCCGCTGCGGTAAATATACTTTTACCACGGCGGGCACGTTACACCGCCCGCCGTGGTAAATTATTTTACCACGGCGGACACCTTTTGTGGCCCGCCGCGGTTATGTGTATTAGCCATGGCGGGCTTTATTATTTGCCCGCCTCGGTAAATTATTTCCTGAATTAAAAAAATTACAGCAGGCATATAAATTCAAATAAAATACAACATGCATATAAATTCAAATTCAAATCCAAATCACATCCATATTTCACAGATTAAACTTAAAAAGTATGCAAGCATTACACATGAGATAATATACATATATATACATTCATTTCGTCGTTCTTTTCATCATTAATTCATTACATTTACATATTAAAGTCGTTATACATGCGCTAAGGTGTAATCCTACGGACGCATCATCGTGGGCCATTTCCTCAGCCTCTCGTACTCCGGTAAAATCGCTAGCGGGCTGTTCTCATAGAAGAACGTGCCCCTTTAAGCACGCATTTGTCTAAGACAAACTTACATAACGCCTTTGTCTGCTTGAAGCTGTGTTGGATGCTCTGCATGTCTCTCGACCAGTTCAATCCATTCTTGAGCACCCTCCAACTGCTGCTATACTGCTTGCACACCCTCAAGAACTCACAAGCATAGAAGCCACCGGTTTGTGATCCTACCAGTTGTTTGGCACACTGCATGATCGATACGCAAGCATTACAACATAGGCATTAGAACGCATATGAACGAAAAGCACAATTAAACCTTTCAAATACTTACCGGAAAGTTGCGTCTGATTTTGATGCGGTTCTTATGCTTAGCCTTAAATTTCTCTATTCTTCGATCATAGCATTCAGGATCCTTCACATACTCCTTATAAGCGCTATACGAAATATACTAGTATTAGGCAGGGCATTAGAACGCATATGAGAAGACAGTTCAGTTACTTACACTCTGAGGCAATCTTCAAAGGCCTTGTACCCTTTTAAGTTTGGCACTATCAACGAATCAAATACGTTGGCCCTACCATCCTGAGGGTAGATGATAAATGCAACCCAGTGACCCTCGAGGCCTTGGCTGCACCATTGAAACAAAATACAGGTTACAACGAGAAATAATAATACTAGCTAGCTACCCACTTATATCTACAGGCATGTCTTCGACTTACCCAAAGTGGTAGGCAGCTAGGATACACCCATTTCCCCTAATCTTCTGCATTGCTCCTAGTATGTATCTTGAAATGTTCAACTTCTCATTGTCCATCAGTTTCTTCCTATGCGCCTCTCTCTGTTGCTTGGTCAAGTCTTTCATGGTTGGATGATTGTCATCTAGGTGGTAACCAATGATGATTCTTTGAGCAATATGCATTGGAGATAGATAGATAACATCAAGTTTTAGTTCCTTGGATATATAGGCCATCAACCTGCAAGGACAAGCCATCGTGGCATATATAAGTAGTCTTGACCGATTCAAAGGCAGGTGATATGTGAAACTCGCAATTCAGCACTTACATAGAGAACAAGGTGACTTGGGCGATGTCAAGGTCTTGTTCCTATAGTAGTCTGTACATGTCGTGGAAGTCCACAGGGAGTTCTACATCGTTGCCGGGCAAGTGGAAGTACTCTGCCACAACCTTGACTAGAAAACCATGCAGGCCAGCTTTTGCCGCTTCCATGTACCAGAGATGAAACCTCCTTGTCTCCCACCTTTCCTCGTCGATGAGTTGGGCCTTGGTTATCATGAACTTCCCATGCTTGTAATTGCTGAGGCAGTCATCCAATTCAGGAAATAGATGGAAAGGTGATCTCGGCCTAGGATAGAAATGTTAGTACCATATTATGGCAAAGAAAAGTTATTAGCAAATTATGCTCGCCGCTACCATACCTTTTGAACTCAAGTGAGTATGTGAGCTGCCCTTGGTCACCTTTAGTCTTCGCCGGCGGTGGAGGATAGTGGCTTGTGCTCACAATGGTAGCAAGCGGTGTCTTTGCCCCTGGTTCCTCTGTGCCTCCTGATCCTTTGCTCATGCCCTTAGATGGACTGCCGGGAGGTGGAGGTGGACTTGTTGTTGGAGGAGGAGAATGAGGGTGAGGGCTTGTGCCTCCCGATGCTTTGCTCGTGCCCTTAGACAGACTACCAGGAGGTGGAGGTGGACTTGTTGTTGGAGGAGGAGAACGAGGGTGAGGGCTTGTGCCTCCCGGTGCTTTGCTCGTGCCCTTAGACGGACTGCCGGGAGGTGGAGGTGGACTTGTTGTTGGAGGAGGAGAACGAGGGTGAGGGCTTGTGCCTCGGGGTGAGTTCCTTCCCTTGTCATCCCCACCATTGCCTTCGTCATCGCCGTCGTCGTGATCCGGATCATCGGGGGGACAAGATCCGGCAATGGATGGTTGTGATGCTGGTGTCACCGTCAGCGTAGAAGTCAGCGTCGAGAGAATGATCTCTATGTCATCCTTGTTCCATAGGACTTTGGAACCCAAGGCAGCTGCAAGGATCGTTACCCCTTCTGCATTTGGATATTCCATTTCAAATTCTTCATATTCAGTCGCATACCATGTAAGTATCACGATAGCATAGTTGGTAGGGATCTGGTCTTGGTTGAAATCTTTGATATCTTCTTTGGGGTGCATGTAACCCTCACCCACGGTCAACTTTTTCGCCCTACCGAATGGGATCGTGAGGTGGACGCGCATGGGTTCCCGGATGGCGTCGATGGGGTGCCTTGGGCAATCCTCGATCATCGGCAGTGGCTGCCCTTATGTCTGCCCTTGTGGAACTTGAGACACGGCCACGCCAGCCTGGCGAAGCATCTGTGACCTCATCGACACCATATCTGGGTCATTGCTCGTGAAGGCTTCTTTTATGGACCGGCTAATCATTTCGGCCATGCCTTGATCATAGCCCTTCTGAAAGATGCCCTACTTGTACCTCTGCCTTGACCGATATGTGGCAGCGTCAGATTGCCATGACTCCACTGAGTTCCAGCTCATCTTTGACGACATGCCACGGACGCGGCCATGGTGCTCGAGGGTTCCCAGCGCCAGGGTCAGCAAGTCCTGGCCCCTGCGAACCTCGAAGCTGTCCTTGGATTTAGCAGCCTTGATGATAGCCCTCTCCACCTCCTCGAACTTGGGCTCATTAAACTTGCTCGTGCCCTCCTTGAGCTTCTTTGGCTTGCGGGCATAGATGAAGTCCTTAGCCCTCAAGTCTACACCATTGTATGGATCGGGAAGCCCGGCGGTAGCTCTAGCCCTTTCTTCCTCCCACCACTGGGGCCTCTTACCAGCAAACCCAGTCATGCCCAAGTGGTGGGGGTGTAGGTTCTTCTTTGCGAGTGCGCTGAACTTGGCGCTCTTTGCCTTTGCTTCTTCTGTTGTTCTTTGTTTGTAGAACTCTTTCCAGTGATGTTCCTTCACCATAGTGTATTTGACACAGGGTGACTTGCCTAGCTTTAGGTAGTACCTGGTCAGCATGGACTTGAAGTTTCTAAAGGCTCTTCCTACCACGTGCATGACCCACTCCCTGCACTTGTCAAGATCGGCATCCTCGAGATAATGGAAGCTCCTCGTCACCTCACCCTAGATATGTGTCTTGTAGTCAACTAAGACATTGTTCCAGTCCTCCCAAGTGATCTCCACCTTATCCTTGACTATACATGCCACCTGGTTGCTGAACTTGGCAAGGACCATGGGTGGCGACAACGGGTTTCCCTCTGGTCCCACCTCATGGATCACATGGACTTTGCCATGGATTTCCCTCCGGTGCCTCCCATGTTCCCCCCTTCTCAGCTTTGTCCTCTGACCCCTAGACTTGCCTGAAGTGGTTGGAGATGGAGCGAGGGGTTCTTTGTCCCTGACTTGTTCCTCCTTGAAATTCAATTCTCGAGGCACCATCGGCATCTGTTTAGGGTTTGGAGACCGCACACTTTCAACTTCGTCATCCCTCGGTTGGTAGGTCGGATCATCTTCGTCCTCTATACAATGTTTCTTTATTGGCCTCAGGGTCACGGACACATGGCTCTTGAGGCTAGTTGATGATGATGCACTAGGGGTAGGGTCGCGCCATTCGCTTATCGGTTCCTCCGCCATTGGAAAGCTACAATGAATACATATTTTAGTTGTATAGACACAATTATAGAGTAGTAAAGTAGAGTAGTACTAGAGTAGTAAAGTAGAGTAGTACTAGAGTAGTAAAGTAGTAGTAGTAGTTGGCTCAGATTTGCCCCATTGTCATCACATCGCTTTTAAACTGGTTGCTTATATCTGGTATACAAGCCATCCTAGTTTAGCGGGGGCACTCGATCATCATCGCCGCTGCCTCAGCATAAAAAGGTTCACATCATTGCATATGCCACTGCCTCAGCTTAGAAGTGTGAAAAGAATCATCATTGCAAATACCAAACAAAAGCCATCAAGATAGTTTCAAAATTCGGCCCCAAAGCACTAAGTCCTTCGGCCATCAAGATAGAGTCACTGCCTTAGCTCTTGTTTTAAAAGTTCATCATTGCATATATATGCCACATAGATGGAGTCAAAATCAACTAGTAGATTGTAGTAGCAGATAGAGTATAGTAGTAGTAGTAGGGTGTAGTAGTAGAGTATAGTAGCAGCTAGTAGTAGCAGCCAGCAGTATAGAAAATAGTAGTAGTAGCAGATAGTAGAGCCCACAATAGGAGACACCAAACAAAGCATATGTGCCACAAAAAATCAAAATAGGACATGGGAGTACAGCAACAGTAGAGTGTAGTACAGCAGTAGCAGTAGCAAGTATCCTCCTAGATTCAGAGATAACAGTAGTACAAATCATAGGCAGTGGAAAAAGCCAACCCCTTCTCTTCCCTTCCTGCTATCTGAAACTGAGCACCCACTCAAGAGTAGTACAAATTAAAAGGAGCAGATCCAGCAAAGGACATATATGCAGTGGCATCATATATATCTAGTGCTCAGTTAACAAGAATCGCATCATAGGCAGCATTTAGTATTTTTTCTTCCAAATTCATCTCAACATGTGCCATCATAGGCAGTAGCATCAAGTGCTCAATAAACAGAATTGCATCATAGGTAGCAATAGTTGGCATTGCTCAGGAAAACTAAAATCGGAGAAGAACATCCATAGTTGGCATTGCTCCATAGGAGGGATTAGGGGAGCAATTGGCACATTACCGGGGCGGTCTCCTTGGGGCATGGCTGCGGAGCTAGCGACGCTAGGGTTAGGCCGTCGTAGAGGATAGCGCAGGGCCGTGGATGACTGCGGAGATGGAGAGGCGGACAGAGACGGGGACGGGAGATGGGGGAGGATAGCACACCGGCGCGGGGACACGGACGGAGGTACACGGTGCCCACGCGGAGAGCACACCGGCCCCGGAGGAGGAGGACGGTGACGGATGCAGCAAATGGCGATGGCGGCGGCGGAGGATGGGCCTAGGGTTCCGGCCCGTGTTCCCATCGACGTCCAAAGGCACCACGGCGCTGGTGCGTGTGCATGGAAGGAGGATGAGGGCACCATGGCGCGGAGGGCAGGGGCGATGATGGAGGTGCACGGTGGCGGCAATGGCGCGGCAGCGCGGTGGTTTTTGGGCAGCCCTTCGTTGGCAGCGGCGCGGTGGTTTTTGAACCAATTTGGGGGAGGTGGCGGAGTATATATAAGGCATCATTTACCGCGGCGGGCTCCTTATAACGCCCGTCACGGTTAATATTTACTACGGCGGGCTCCTTAGAACGCCCGTCATGGTTAATATTTACCGCGGCGGGCTCCTTATAACGCCCGTCACGGTTAATATTTACCGCAGCGGGCTCCTTAGAACGCCCGTCACGGTTAATATTTTTCAATCTGAAATCTTATTTTACCCTTTTTCAATCTGGAATCTTATTTTTCCCTTAGGTAGAGGAGTATATATACTAGATAGTTAGCTATAGAGGAGTATGTATAGTAGTAGTAGAAAGTAGTATAGTTTGGAGTAGTAGTAGTAGAGTAGTACATAGTTGGAGTAGTAGAGTAGTAGTTGGAGGAGTAGAGTAGTAGTAGAGTCGTAGTTGGAGGAGTAGTTAGCTATAGAGGAGTATATATATATATACAAGCTTGTTTCATTTGTTTGAACATAGATCACATAATATGAAAAAGAAAAAAACAACACAACAAAATATATGATGCATACATATGGTTCCATGATATTAATAATAAGTTACAACTTGTCTTGAATGGAGTCCACTACAATAAGTTACATATATGTTTCTGGGATACATATATCATTTTGGTGCAGGTGCTTTCACCGTCCTCTTCTCACCGTCGGGGCAGGTCCACGGCATCATCCTAGACTTGTTGAATCGATCCTCGACGGCCTTGATCTTCTTTGGATGATCGGTAAAAAGCTCGAGCTCTGCATAGTTATTGTATTGTTCGGGACTCTGCACCCCATCAGCTCCCACAATCTGCTGCTTTCCGGACATAACCACATGCCTTTTTGGGTCCTCTGCATATATATAGTAGGCCACTTGCATGACATTGGTTGCTAGTACCCACAGGTCATCTTTGTAGCCAATACTTTTGAGGTCCACGGTGGTTAGCCCATAACTGTCCACTGCAACCGCATTCGGTTTGACCCACTGGCAACGGAAGACGGTTATGCATAGGTTTTGGCCATAGTCAAGTTCCCATATTTCTTTGACTTGCCCATAGTATTGCCTCCTCTGGCCCGTGGACTCTTCTTCGCCCTCGTATCGAACACCACAGTTCTGTGCCGAGCTCTTCTTGTCCTTGTCTTTCATGTGGAACCTATAGCCCTGGATGTCATACCCTTGCCACATGGTGATTTGGCTAGATGGGCCTAACACAAGCCTCTTAATGGTCTCTGTATCTTCATCAGGGCATCCTTGAAGGGGTATGTGTTGCTCTTTGAGCCACTCTATGAAATTGTTCTTGTGATGGTTCTGGACCCATGCCTCCGTGCGCTGCCCATCATTAGCGGCGCGGATCTCTTCCAGGTGCTTTTCAATGTATTTCTCCATGCTCACTAACTGATGAAGGATGCTGTAATGAGCTTCTTGCACCGTTCGGTTTGCCACATCGGTGCGTACTTTTTGGCCTGTGCACCCCATCCCTGAGGTTTTGCCTTCGTGGTGATGGACAGGCAGCCCAATCACCCTCCCATCTCTTATGTACCTCATACACCAGTTCATGGCCTCCTCTATTGTGTATGCCTCGATCATAGAGCCCTCCGGGTAAGCGCGGTTATGGACGTATCTGTTGAGGGTGGACATGAACCGCTCGTACGTCCACATTTGGTGTAGGTACACGGGGCCCAGTTGATGGATCTGATCGACCATATGCATCATTAGGTGTGGCATAATATCAAAGTAAGATGGTGGAAAGCACATCTCGAGCTGGCAAAGGGTCTCCGCGATGAACTCCTTCAGGGCAGGCAGCTCAGCCTTATCAATGACCTTCTAGGTGATGCGGTTAAAGAAGTATGACATCTGTGTGATGACCATCTTCATGTACTCTGGATGGATAGCCCTAATTGCAATTGGTAGGAACACCGTTAGCATGACGTGGTAGTCATGTGAGTTGTAGCCGGTCATTATGAGGTCTTTCATGGAGACCAGGCTCTTGATGTTGGAAGAGAAACCAGTCGGCACCTTGATACCCCTAAGCAACTTAAGAAAAGCTGTCCTCTCGTCTTGCGTTAGGTTGCAGGCCGCACCCATTATATCGACTTTACCGTTCTAAGGCGATCTCGGGTGAAGGTCTGGCCTGATGCCTAGATTGACAAGATCCATCTATGACTTGATACCATCCTTTGTCTTGCCCGTGATGTCCAGCAGGACACCAATCGTGCTTTTGAAGACATTTTTCTCTAGGTGCATGCAGTCGATGGCATGGGGTGTATTCAGTGTTTTCCAATACGACAGGTACTTGAAGAAAATTGACTTCTTCTTGAAAGGAACAGCGGTGGGGACTTCCTCCATCTGGTCCCGCTTTCGCTTCCTTGTCTGCTTGGGCCCATCTTCAGGCGGCTTCTTCTTCTTTCCAAACTCCACCTGATCCATGTCCTTGACCATCTCATACACCTTTGTCCCCCAACTAGTCTGCGTCATTTGATCACGCTATGGCTCGTCCTGATTGTCAAAGTATTTGTTCATAATACTTCTTCTATACCTATGATTTTTGGCGAGGAACCATCTGTGCCTCATGTACACCATCTTATTGGATCCCTTAAGGTAAGTGTAGCAGGTCTCATCGATGCAAATTACACAGCCGGTCTTCCCTTTGATCTGCCCCGACAGTGAGAAGAGACCGGGGTAATCGGTGATGGTGACAAAGATGATTGCTTTTAGTGTGAACTTCTCCTTGCGGGATGCATCCACCATCTGGAACTCAACATCAAATAGTATCTTCATTTCCTCCATGAACGGCTCCAGGAACACATCTATATCGTTGTCGGGCTGCTTCGGTCCGGAGATAAGCATGGTCAGCATAAGGTACCTACGCTTCTGACATAGATGGGGAGGTAGGTTGTACATGGTGAGCACGATGGGCCAAGTGCTGTGCGAGCTGCTAAGCTCATCGAACGGGTTCATCCTGTCGGTACTCAGCGCAAACCTAACATGCCTAGGATCCTTGCCAAACTCCAGGTAGGCCTCATCAAAATCCTTCCACTGCTTGCCATCGGATGGGTGCCGTAGCTTGCCATCGTCTTTCAGGCGGTCAGCTGATGCATGCTAGGACATGAGCTTGGCATCGTCCGGGTTCCCGAATATTGCACGCAGATGATTGGTCACGGGCAGGTACCACACCGACAGTGCTGGACTTTTTCTATGCGTGTAACCCTCTTCTTCATCGTCCTACTGAGCCGAGATCTGTTTGGCCGCACTACTCTTCTTTGCCCCCTTCTTGTTCTTCTTCCGACCACCTTGCAAGCCTCCCTCGTCTTCTGCATCCACGCGACAACCAGCATTTTTCTTGTACCGACTAAAGCCGCAGTGCGGACAACTCATCAAATTCTCATACTCATTGCCCCGATACAAGATGTAGTGGTTAGGGCATGCATCAAACTTTGTAAGCTTCATCGCCACTGGCCGGATCAACTTCTTGGCCCGATAAGTATTGGCGGGCACCTTGTTAGCCGTTGGGTACGTGGTGGCAAGGTAGCTTAACAACTCATTGAAGCTAGTGTCAGACCAACCATGACAAGCCTTCAACATCAACATATGGTGGTTAAAATGGAGCGCCATGCACACCTTCAGACAATCGCCGCCGTCCTTATAGAGAGGATCAACTGTCGCCTGCTTCAACTCTCTAAAATTCTCCAACCACTTTGGGCAACCCAACACAACGTCGTCTTCATTGAAGTGTTTGACTAGATCTTCAACAAGCTGCACATCCTCGGGTTGGCTCACAGTATCTTGACCATCACCACCGTCGCCGGCTTCGTCGGCCATGTCTTGCATTAGATCATCCACCGTGATGTAATCACGACAACTATTGTCACTATCGGCTAGCG
Organism: Miscanthus floridulus; assembly: GCF_019320115.1. Taxonomy (NCBI): domain Eukaryota; kingdom Viridiplantae; phylum Streptophyta; class Magnoliopsida; order Poales; family Poaceae; genus Miscanthus; species Miscanthus floridulus. The sequence continues at coordinate 49,286,375 of NC_089596.1, forward strand.
CAACTGCTGCTGAAGGATCTTTATTCACCGGTGGTGCTGTCGTCATCGGCGTTGAAGAGCTCACTCCATATGCACCACCACTCGCACCAACTCTTTCATCGTGAAATGTCCAGACTGTGTAGCCCTCGACGAAACCATACATGATCAAATGAGTTTGCACCTCACTGTCTCGATGGGCTTTCAGGTTCTTGCAATGAGAACATGGACATATGGTTGTCATCCGCTTCAGTCTCTCATGGTGAGCTTTACCAGCCGCAATAAACTTCCTTAATTCAAAGAGGTACCACGGATCATTCACTCTATCGATCCAGTACATCCATTCCGATCTATCCATCATATTTGCGAACATTATCCGTCACAATCAACATTAAATAAAGAAGAATTAGGAGAAATTGATGATTTTTGCGTCCAAAATCATGAAAAAAGAGAGGAAATGATGATGTGAAAGATGAAGCATGCATCTATGATGAATCTAAAGTTAAAGAAATACATGACATCATTTTTTCCATTAAAATTGATCTAGATCTAGATCTAGATCTAGAGAGAACTCTAGGTGATGGAAATAGAGAGAAAGGATGGAAGGAGAGACGGAGAGCCTTTATGAACCTCTTATGATGTCCTCCTCCCTCAAATCCAAGCCCTTCAACTCAAATCAAAAGTTTCCTCAAATTTTAGGGCAAAGCCTCCCCCCATGAGTTTTGAGAGAGGAAGACCTATGGAGAAGATGAAGGGTTTGTGCTGTGTATTTGTACAGGCTTTACCACGGCGGGCAAGATAAAACGCCCGCCTCGGTAAATCAAGTCTTTACCATGGCGGGCAGTTTAAAGAGCCCGCCATGGTAAATTGTATTAACCGCGGCGGGCGATTCATACCGCCCACCACGGTAAATAACTATTTCCTGCGGTGGGCAGGTAAGGTGGCCCGCCGCGGTAAACCAATTTCCCACAGCGGGCGCCTCGGTGGCCGTCCTCGCTGGCTGGCCACCGGTTAACCGTGGCGGGCAAAAGAGGTGCCTGCCACGGAGCGCATTTTGGCCACGCTGCGCAAATTGATTCCTATAGTAGTGAAATCTAATTTACTATGCGAGGGATTTCCCAAACTAGGGTCTCCCCATATGGTAGTTTTGGTGTGCTTTGCCCAAGGGGTTGGTACAGATTTATAGGAAGAAAAACTCCCCACATCAACATCAACTAGCAATATGGTACTAATTGATGTTGCACCCTCCACATTTACTAATGGGCCTAAATAATCATTAAAGCCCATTAGTAAATAAATGCATGGCTTTTAGGATTTATTAGGATTATTGCACATGGGCTTTGAGCATTGGAAAAAAATGAGAGATTTATTATTTTCAGAATTAATGAATTTCATGGATAAAATAATTCCAGAAAAGTCTAGAATTATTATTTAAGCCGTGAAAAATACTTTGAAAGCTCTAAAAAATCGGAGAAAATTCTTAGAGACATTATGGAACATGATGAACCCAAATAAAGTATTTGGAGCCCATAATTAGATAATTTGGAGCATCTAAAATTAAATTATGCTCATAGACAAGTAGGAACAAGTTCCAGAAAAGGCTGGAAAAATTCCTGAGAAGTTTGTAGAGATTGATGAACAGACGAGGAACTGAAAGGAGTGATTTGCGTTACAAAGAAAAGATTTTAGTAAGCTCCCAACGAAAACTTAGAGCCAAGAAACAAAGAATTTGATTGTAGAAAAAGATAAAGGCATGTCAGAGAATTAAAATCGACCTACTAACGCATTTTAAAGACTTTGCTCAATCTCAACACACAATGAAGCAACAAGCGAACATCACATCATCCAAAAGCCTGTGAAAATTAGAAAACTTTGAAAATTCACATTTTTTGTATAACTAAATTTGCGCTAGCTCAAACTAAACTTGGTAAATTTTATCCAAATATTAAAATAATTCATTTTATTTAGTGTTTTCTTTGCATAACAAAAAATTGGAAATTTTAGGGTGTGACACCATCAGAGTTCAGAGCTCCGGTAGATCAAGAAGTTTATTTGGATTTCGATGAATCAGAGTATGAGGAGATAGTTGCCAAGTTAATAGTTATACAACAACCAATATTTGATAAACCAATCAAGCATCGGCACCTAAAGGCTTTATATGTAAAAGGTTTGGTTAATGGGAAGCCGATGAACAAGATGTTGGTGGACGGAGGTGCTTCTGTTAATCTCATGCCTTGCACCAGTTTTCATAAACTTGGCAAGGGACCAGGAGATCAGATTGAGACTAGCATGATGCTTAAGGACTTTGGAGGTAATGCGTCTAAGACCCAGGGGGCAATAAACATCGAACTAATAATTGGGAGTAAGACTCTGCTCACCACATTCTTCGTCATCGATGGAAAAGGGTCGTATAGTTTGCTCTTTGGTCGTGATTGGATTCATGCGAACTGTTGTGTACCATCGACCATGCATCAGTGTTTGATTCAATGGCATGGAGATGATGTCAAACTGGTTTGCGCTGATGAGTCTATAAGTATCGCAATAGCCGATCTAGTCTTTTGGGAGCTAGGAGACTTTGAATGCTTTTCTGGCAAGTTGTGGGAAGGAGGCTTCATTAGAATCAACGATGAAAGCCAACAACCGATCCAAGCAGTTGGCTTTGAAAATTTGTCTTAATGGATAATCCAATAGATGGTACAGATGGCAAACTAGGACATCGTTTCACGTCGGCTGATGAATTAGAAGAAGTAGATATTAGTTCTAGAGATAGACCTAGGCCGACGTATGTAACTGCCAAGTTGGACCCTGAGTATAAACGAGAGTAAGTTGATTTGTTAAAGGAAGTTAAAGACTGCTTTGCTTGGGAGTACTATGAGATGCCTAGTCTAGACCGATCAATTATCGAACATCGGTTGCCAATCAAACCTGGATATCGGCCATTTAAACAAGCTCCAAGGAGATTCAACCCAAACGTACTTGATGATCTCAAAAAGGAGACTGAAAGGTTACTGGAGGCAAAGTTTATCCAACCGTGCTGATATGCAGAGTGGATATCGAAATGTTGTCCCTATGCATAAGAAGAATGGAAAATTAAGAGTTTGCATCGATTTCAGGGATCTGAACAAAGCCACACCCATGGATGGTTATCCGATGCCGATAGCTGATATGTTAGTAGATGCAACAGCTGAGCACAAGGTTATTAGCTTTATGGATGGCAATGCAGGGTACAACCTAAATTTTCATGGTTGAGGAAGACATAGCAAAGACCTCTTTCAGGTGCCCCGGACGCAATCGGTTTATTCGAGTGGGTTGTGATGACCTTTGGTCTAAAGAATGCCGGTGCAACTTATCAAAGGGCGATGAATTATATTTTTCATAAGTTGATCGGTAGGATTGTTGAAATCTACATTGATGATGTGATGATAAAATCCCAAAGGGTACAAAGAGCACCTGGTTGATTTGTGAGAGACTCTAGAATGCATAAGAAAATATGGTCTAAAGATGAATCCTAATAATTGTGCTTTTGGAGTGTCAGTTGGACAATTCTTGGAATTTATGGTCCACGAGAGAGGAATCAAAGTTGGTCAGAAAAGCATAAAAGCAATTGATAAGACAGTTCCCCCGACTACTAAGATGGAGTTGCAATCTCTGTTTGGTAAGATTAATTTCATCAGAAGATTCATTTCAAATTTGTTTGAAAGGATCCTGCCGTTTTCTCCCTTGTTGAAATTGAAAAGTGATCAAGAATTCAAGTGGGGTGACATACAACAAAAGGCGTTTGAAGAAATAAAAGAATACATGAAATGTCCACCTGTGCTGGTCCCTCCTTAGCAAGGTAAGCCTCTTAAGTTGTACATATTGGCTGATGACAAGACAATTGGATCAGCCTTGATACAAGAATTTGAAGGAAAGGAGCGAGTTGTTTTCTATCTGAGTAGAAGGCTCCAGGATCCAGAAACAAGATATTCTCCCACCAAAAAGTTATGCTTGTGCTTATATTTCTCTTGCACTAAGTTACGACACTACTTATTATTAGCCAAATGTACGGTTGTTTCCAAGGCTGATGTGATCAAGCACATGTTATTAATGCCAATATTGAATGAGAGAGTGGGAAAATGGATTCTTGCATTATTAGAATTTGACTTGAAGTACGAATCGGCGAAAGCAGTCAAAGGACAAATAATGGCCAATTTTGTCACCCAGCATCATAAGCCAAGCATTGGTTATGTAGAGCCGATGCCTTGGACGTTATTCTTTGATGGATCATCATGCAAGCAAGGCGGTGGCATTGGTATTGTTATTATTTCGCCTCGAGGGGCAAGTTTTGAGTTTGCTCTTCCAACTGAACCAATGATTACCAACAACCAAGCAGAGTATGAAGCTATTCTTAAGGGACTTCAACTTCTTCATGAAGTAAAGGCCAAAGCAATTGAAGTATTTGGAGATTCATAGTTAATTATTAATCAGTTGATCGGCCTATATGAGTGCAAAGAAGATACTTTGAAAGGATACTATGATGAGTGCCAAAAGTTGCTCAAAGAATTTCTTCATGTCTCTTTCCAACATATTCCGAGAGCACAAAACCAAGAGGTGAATTGTCTAGCTCAAAGTGCAGTCAGGATATCGAGTGTTTTGAGAAATCTTGAGTAGTTAAGCCTCGAATGATGATTGGAGAGTCGAAATAGCCAACTACCTTAGAAATCCATCACAGAAAGTTACCAAAAAGCTAAGGTATAAATTAACTAAGTATGTTTTACTGAATTATCAGCTATATTACAAAACAGTCAATGGAGTATTACTCAAATGCCTAAATCGAGAAGAAGCTAAGGTGTTGATGGGCGAGGTGCATGAAGGGATATGCGGAGCTCATCAATCGGCTTATAAGATGAAGTGGATTATTCACAGAACTGGATATTTCTGGCCAACAATATTGGAAGACTGTTTTGAATATTACAAGGGGTGCTAGGATTGTCAATGTTTTGGTAATATCCAGAAATCACCTGCATTGGCCATGAATCCAATAATCAAGCCATGGTCGTATTGAGATTGGGGAATTGATTTAATTGGCCAATTTTTCCGCCCTCAAGCAAAGGACATAAGTTCATATTGGTAGCAATAGATTACTTCACTAAATGGGTTGAAGCAATTCCTTTGAAGATGGTAACCTCAAAGAACATGGTTGATTTTGTCAAGGAGCACATTGTGTATCGTTTTGGGATTCCTCAAACTATAACTACCGATCAGGGGACAATGTTCACATCAGAGGAGTTCAGAGATTTTGCTGCCAGTATGGGAATCAAGCTACTAAATTCTTCTCCTTACTATGCTCAAGCTAATGGCCAGGCAGAGGCGTCCAATCAGATTATGATTAGGCTGATCAAGAAAAAGATTAAAGAACAGCCAAGGAAATGGCATTCAACGCTTAATGAGGCACTATGGGCATATAGGATGGCCTATCATGGATCAATTAAAACATCGCCTTATGAACTTGTGTATGGCCATAGTGCAGTTCTTCCTTGGGAAGTTCAGATTGGATCGAGGCGTGTTACATTACAAAATGATTTGTCAGCCGAAGTCTATAAGAATCTTATGATAGATAACTTAGAGTACTTGAGTTGCCTTCGGCTGTGTGCTCTTGAAAATATCAAAGCCAATAAACTAAGGATTGCAAAATATTATAATAAAAAGGTCAAGATTAAGCAATTTTCTGAAGGAGACTTGGTCTGAAAAGTGAAATTGCCGATCGGGTCAAATGACAGTAAATTCGGCAAATGGTCACCTAACTAGGAAGGACCTTATCGGATCAAACATTGTGCGCCTAGTAATGCTTATATTTTGGAAACACTAAGAGGAGAGGAAGAATTTGGCCGAGCGATCAATGGGAAATATTTAAAGAAATATTACCCTAGCGTTTGGATTAATACTTGACAACCGATTTGCTTGGTCGTCGGCTCTAATAGCCGATACTAGAAGGGTATTGCCTCTAGTATAAAAAATAAACCCAAAGGGGATAAAAGCCGGTACGATGTGTATCGCCTATAGGAGCAAAGCAAACACGGATGAGGTGATGCGTATAATATGAAGTACAAAACAAAGGAAAATCACTCAAGACGAGGAAATTGTTTGCTAAATATCACCTATTACAAGCTATGGGCCGAAAAAACACTTTGCTTACTATATCATCGGCCTAGGGTGTTGAAGGCTACAGAGTTGTCGGCGCTAAAGAAATCCTCAACCAAGTCACTCATGATCCCTAGGGTGTGCTATGTCTGGAAAACCATGGGGAAGAAGCCGAAGATTGTGGCCAGAGCGGGCTTAAGCAGCAGCCAACGCCATGGCAGCACCATGACGAATGCCATGAAGAGCGATCTCCCTAACATGGTTCAGGATGTCATGCAAGCAAACCACTGGAACAGCGCCCTGGCATTAACAAATCCTGCCGCGTGATCCATAGCTAATTGAAAGCATTCCAACTAAGCAGCTAGATCTAAAAGATTTAAGGAAAGAATGATTAGAAATCTTGAAGGCAAAATTAAGAAGAAGATAGAGAAATTGTGGTGGACGTCTCACCTATGATTCTAGCTTCAGCCCTGGCCAACCTTTCCCCCACTGGGCTAGCCTCAGGGGGTGATCAGCCTTGAATCATGGCCAAAGCCGATTCTGCAAGGGAGAGGCAGCTAGCTAGATTCTGGTCAGTCCGATCAATGGAGGCTAGCAGATCGTCATTGTCGATCTGCATCCTCGGATAGCGGCGGAGCTAGCGGTGAATTGGTGCTGAAGATGACCCCAAAGGCTGAGCAGAGTCGGCCCTCTGCTCCAAAACGATGGGAGCATCCCAAGTTGCACCCTCTTGGCGATGAAGGCATTGGCGCGATGATGCAAATCCATTGAGGGCCTCCTTAAGAGACCTCTTGCTGTTCTCCATGATCTCAAACCTACGAAAAAATAGGAACTATACTAAGGATGCAAAAGGTTTGAAACGAAGTGGGTTGTTTTTCGATCCACAGCCGTGGCCCGTATATATAGCTCGGGAAGGCGAGAAGATAAACTTCGCTGGGGGTGTGAAATTGAAACTAGATACGAAAATGGATCGACACTCTAGAAATTCAGGGGATAGATAAAGAAGAGATAATAGATTCGGATTTATTGCTTCCCCAAATTACAAAATATCGTGGGATGGATACAAAGAATTTACATTGACTAGAGATCAACCCACCAAGGCTTCTTTGGATTGAAGGGAGTCTGGGTCCCCACAAGGCCGAAGGTCATCATGAACCGAGTCACATAGGCCCATTGATAAAATTATGCTAGGAGAAGGGGAAAGGCCGCCCGCCTAATAGATGCCCAGCTGATTTCTCGATGACTGGGAAACTATGGGAAAGAAGCATGTGGCTTTCCTGGTGGGCGTTTGGTGGAACAAACAAGGAGAAGGTGTATACACATTTTAGCTCTTGCAAACACTAGAACAGCTCTACGAGCATGGAGAGAAGACTCAGGTGATATCACAAGAATTCTTCTAACCGCAGTAGCTGATCCTCTTGCTCGACAAGGCGCTAGAATGAGTGACACAATCACCCTATGCACAAGAATTCTTCTAACCGCTCAAGATCTTCATAGCAAAAGGATAGGCCTAATGGAGTCAAAAGCACTCGAGGGGGCAGATGGAAGAGAAACATAGATGAATTGTTGAGTTGCTCTCGCTAGGGTCGGATAGACATTTTATAGCCGGTCTAGAAAGATAAATCCAAGTGCCCGTGAAGCAATGATGCTCTCGTAAAAGTTTTGAAGCACGGGCTCATGAGCTAACATAGACAGCGACAAATAGTAGACCACAGATCAAGATTCTCTACCCATGACTGCGGACCTATCGGGGATACAGATGTGATAATTTTGGAATAAAATTACTTTTATCCCAAAATTGGGGGCATGTGTTTACACCAAAATTTCGAAGAAGAATCGTAGGGACTCGAAAGCTCCCAAGATCATGTCATCAAGCAATCAATTGCGTGTAGGTCGGTATCAGCTGATTCGAATGCAACACTAGAATCGGCTTTCTTCAGATAGCGCCAGTAGATAACAACAAAGGCTACGATCGGCGCTAGGACAAGGCATGTTGGACTCTACAAAAAGGGAAAGATTAGAGTCCAAGTTATCTTACATTTGGAATGTTTTCTCTAGGGCCAAAAATTGTAATAAGTCATGCTTAGGTAGGAATCATGCATAGGTTCTAGGTATAAATATTGGACCCCGACTATTGTAAAGTAGACACAATCAATCAAATACAAGTTACTTTTTTGGCTCTAGCCACCCCTTAGGAGTAGGAGTAGAGTAGATCTCGGCGAGTTTTTTAGTAAGTACGGTTACATCGATTTGGTCGACCTCCACTGCTTGTCTATAAGTACCATTATGGCTTATACTTCTATTCATATGGCTGCATCGATCCGGTCGACCTCCATTGTGACTCTGGTATAAGTTAGTTATTGACTCTTGTCTAGTTCAAGTAAGGCTGCATCGATCCGGTCGACCTGCACTGCTCGAACTAGATCAAGGTCAAGTTGTCGACTCTATCTAATGGTGGCGTTCCTTCGGATAGATTTATTAAGTTACTGATATTGCTTATTGCTTCCATTATTTATTTAATTACAGCAATATCACTTTGCCCGATTGGGATTGATCTAGATCAGCCTTATATCCTTTTTAACCCATCGTTTGTTAATCTAAATTTGATCTAATCTGCACTTTAAACGATAAGTTATGTTTTATCGGCTGTTTTATGTCAATCTTGATCGTGCATAGTGTGCGGTTAAGGCATATCTGATCTTGAGTAGATCTATTGGTTAGCGAAAACCGTTCCATGGCCCATTATCACGGCCTGTGTGATTCTGCCTCACACCCCATTGTTAGCACTGTGGAGTGGAGATCGTTATTTGGTAGATCTGTTCTTGATAGGGCATGACCTTAACTGTGTGCTATGCCTGAATCGGCTGCTTTAGCCGATATCGAGTGCTTTCACGAATAGTTCACGTCACGAGACCGTTGAAGTAAGGATAGGTTGAAAGATGTGTTAGCCCCATGATCTTATTATTGTATTACAGCCTGCATGATTCTGCCTCATGCCCCACTGATATTAGTAATAAGTTAGGGTCGTCGAATCTATTATTGTTTCTACGGCCTGCATGATTTTGCCTCATGCCCCACTGCTCATAGCGATAGATGAGATCTAATATGTTCATTAGATTTATCTTTATTAAATGGTTAAATGATGATGAGTTATTTCTTTTATATAAAAGGGATTCAATTACTTGTAGTCATTGGCTTAGCATAAACTAATTATTGTTGATATCTTATTGCCATTGACTAATGTTTGCCTAAATAACGAGATCTATCCTGAGCGATAACCGATTTACCTTCCATAATTTCATGAGCTTTAATTGATTTATTCTTATGAGTATGCTGGAATCGACTATTTAGTCGATTTCCTTCCATATCAGCTCTCAGAGCCGCACATTCGGGACTGTCTGGCAACACCGGCATGTTCCGCCTTAAATTACTGATTAGCTTTCTCTCCTTATCAATTGTAGTGTCAAATTGACTGGCACATCTCGGGAGGAATGCGCAGGATCGACCATCCCTGCACTAAAGCTAGGCGGATCTCCAGCTCCATTGAGCGGACCCTTCTGGCTTGATCGTGTGCCCTCGGCACAGGATGAAATTTCATGCTGACAGAGCTCAAGTGTGGTGTGTGTTGTGAATGGAGCTCTCCCCATCTATTTATAGCCTAGGATGGTCCATTTGGAGGCTAATAAATGTATATGTGCTATAAGTTTGTTTATTTCTCCTATTTTGGATATTAATTGGTGGTCAAATTTGATCGTTAAGGACTGTCAACAAAGGGACCACAAGCATAAGTGACATGCAAGCCGTCGGGTCCCACAGGTTGGTTCGAGATGAAGAAAGGCCCCATAGGTACACGTGGCGCGTAAGTCATCGGGTCCCATAGGTTGGATTGAGGAGGGTCCCATAGACACACATCGCATGGAGAAAGGATCGAGCGGAGACTTTTATGACGAATTGCAAGCATCACAGATGAGTAACTGTAGGTCCCACAAGTACACGTCAGATGGAGATGGTACCATGTGGAGATCTATGATGAAGCGTTGTCGTTACAAATCGAATATTGTTTGTCACAAATCAGTAATTAGTTCAATGATGAAGCCCTATTCGTCACAGTTCTATAAGTTTGTTTATTTCTCCTGTTTTGGGTCCCATAGTTCAATGACGAAGCCATGTTCATCACAGATCAATAATTAGTTCAATGACGAAGCCCTGTTCGTCACAGATTGTATCCAATACATGTGTAAATATGTCAATAGTAAATGTATATGTGCTATAAGTTTGTTTATTTCTCCAGTTTTGGATATTAATTGGAGGTCGAATTTGATCGTTAAGGATAGTCAACAAATCCCCCAAGCTTAACCTTTCCCCATCCTGAGCAAATAGCTAAGTACTTTGTTGTTGATTAGGAGTTGCTTCAATGCTAATTACAATTCAAAGATACCATGTCTATAACAAAGTATTCTTCCTTGATTTAAATAAGTTGGCATTTTATCCACCATTTTTACCTTGATCCTTGTGGGGCTTGTTGCTTTTTCTAGTCTTAGCTGTAACACCCCAGGTGTTTGTCACTAGTTAAGCAATGGGTTTGAGCTCAAACATGACATGTCAAGTGGTAATCAAGGTGTCAAGATCAAATCTACATGATGGAGCTTCAATTTAAACATGGGCCACGCACAATTGCTTACATATGGACCCTTGTTAAGATTATGCAAGAGTAATTCTAAACATGCTTCTTCCATGTATATTACATCCACCTGCATCCATCTAGACCCGTGGAAAAGTTTCATGAAGTTTGGAATCAAAAAGTCACATGAAATGATAAGTCATATCTTTGCATGAATTGCTTTATCAAGTGAATGGAAACATATGAAGTCAACCAAACCATGTAACCTTGCTCAAACAACTCTAATTGAACTCTACAACAAAAGTTATGAAGGGTTCGTGTTGAGCAAAGGTGGAGAAAATGTCCGAAAATAATGGAAACCCTATATTTTGTAGCAGAAAGGACTTTGCGTTGACCGAGAAATAAAGTTGACTTCTGGACCAGATATGAGGTATGACCAAAAATGAAAGTTGAAGAAAAGTTTGAGTATAACAAACTTTGTTAAAGGACCAAGTCATGATTTAGCTTCGAAATAGATCAAAACAGTGCTCAAAGTATAAGAGAAAAAACTGAAATCAACCCGGCCGTGTTTGCAGTCCGGATTTCACCGACATCGACGTTGACATCCCGCGTTCTCCAAATTTTGTTAAGCAACTTGAGTTAGTCCAAAAATAAAAGTTCAAGGTTATGTTATGGAGAAGAGGATGCAAAAAGTTGCACTAAGTTTGATCGAGTTTCGACCTCCGAAAGCGAGTTTCCGTGATCGCTGTTAACATATTGACACTATCATCTTGGAGCTTAATTATCCACTGTTACAAAGCTCAAATGGCCGGGCACCTTAAATAAGAAACGTAGAGCAGGCCGAGGTGAACAAATTTCGTTTATGGCCCAATGTCTAATTCGGCCTGGAAGCGGCCCAAAACGGTGTTCCACCTTGCCCACGTCGCTGCCCGCCACGTGCTCGGTGAAATGCCTCAACGGGCGGCACCTGTCCGTGGACGTGGCCACCATGCGCGAGCAGCGCCCCCACCTCCATGCCGCGTGCCCCTGCGCCCGATGCGGATAACCAGAGCCCCGGCCGAGCTCTCCATCCCCTTCTCCACTCCCTGCTCGCTCCCTCGCGCGCTCTCCTCGCTCCGCTCCGCGGCAGGACATGCGTCCACCATGGTCGGCGGGCTGAGCTTGCCGTCGCTGCCGTTCCCTAGTTTCCGAGCCCCCTCATGACCAACCATGCGAACCACCACCTCCGCCTCTTCCTCCTCTTCGACCGGCGCACCTCCGCTGAGGCGAAAACCACCGGAGCACCGTCGCCGGTAAGCCGCCGTGGGCAGCGCCGCCGGTGCGCGTGGCCAGGCAGCCACGAGCCACCTCCGGCCGTGCCAGGGACGCCCACGGGCGCGCGCGAGCCCGGCGCAGCTGCAACACCCATTCCCCGCCGCCGCCGAGCCTCCTTCGGCCGGCAACTGCAAGTCCGACATGCTCCCCTGCTGTGTTCTGCGACCAGGGGCCTCGGGCTCAAATTCGACGAAGGTCAAGGGCCTAACTGCATTGTCATTGACTCAAGTGAATAGTACCTCGAGGGACCCATTTGTTTTAAATCGGCTGAAAGTTTAGAAAATCATAGTAATTCATAGGAAATCCGTAAAATAGCAAATGAGGACTTTTTGGAATCCTTGTGAAATTCTCTATGCACTAGATCTATAATATTACATGTTTTACTTTAAATGTTTAGCTGTAAAAATAGATTTAGGAAGTTAGGTTCTTAATGCTAGTCATGTCTTGTTCTTTTTATAACTGCAGTTATTTTACTCAAATAAATGTGAAATTTTTATGGAGTGCTCATAAGGTTATTGTTGTTGTCTGGTAAAAATTTCAGAAGTGTAGGATTTATATTTTAAGAGTTATAAAAATAACAAATGTACTGTATTGCTTTGCTCCAACCCTGAATAGTCCTGCATGCTTGAATTATTTGGCTTAGTTGAGTTATGAATCATGACTTCATGATAATACATGAGTTGTAGTACTTTTATTAAGCTTTTCAAAAAGCTAAATATCATGATTTTTGGTTAAGTAGATCTTGAGTTATACTTGCTTAAATATCAGTGGTTGTTTCTGCCCAAACTCTGACAGGGTTACCTTGTCGGTATTGTGGGGCCTTCTTAATAGTAGAATTTGCTTTAGGTGTTTACAACAAAGTTGTTTAGAATTTGATAGGCTTTCTAAAAAGTCTAGAACCACATTTATTGGATATGTATAAATCCATTTATAGCTGTTTAAAGTGGCATGTCAGTTTCTGTCTATGTTTTGGACAGAGATGCAATTATTGGATTACTTGACCCTTATAACTGTAGAATCATCTGAAGATGATAATAAGAAAGTTGTAGATAACTCACCTAACTAGCTTGTGTTAAATTTTCATGGCATGTGGCCAAGTAGTTTGTGAGTTATGACTGTTCTAAGTTGGTCTTCAGAAATTATAGCTTTCTGGAATTTCTGGACCAGCCTTGATAAATGTGCTTGTTTAACCTTGTTAACTTTGGAATCATGCTGATAGGTTTAAATATGAATTGTAGACAATTTCATAAGATTTCCAGAATGTCTTCTTGCAAGTCATTTGGATTTGTGTAACTCTAGTTATAGCTAAATCTTGTAGCTGCTGTTTGCATGTCCAGAAATTGGCAGATTCCAATTATAGGGTTTGCTTGTATATTGTTAAGTATGACTTATGCCTTGAATGATGACTGAGTTAGAGCACCTGAGATCTTGGGAAATTTGTGTCATGCTTGGTGTTGTCATCTTCTTTGCTATCGTGGGATGATAAATTGTGCAATATTTAAAGTAGACAATGCGAAGTGCTTGCGCATGTTAATGTAACCTTGTGCTTGTCTTACTTACTGCATGCGATGCATTGTCTATTGCACTTCCATGTATTCATACACTTGCATATTGCATCTCATCTAGGTACGCTAGATGCACCTCGTGAAGGATGCGATGTTGGAGCCCAACCCGAAGACAGCGTTTGATGGATCTATCCCGAAGATGGAAGGACTAAGCAAGTGCTAGGACCTGAGATGTCACCAGGACGGTGCAACCTAACTGAACTGACTTGTGTCGGATCCCAGGCAAGCCCCGGAGCATTCTAAGTCTCCCATGTTTTTACAAATATCTTGAGTATCTTTTATTGTTGATGATGCATTAAGTACAGGAATTGGTTGGAACCAATTGTTGCATTATATCCTTACCTTGTCCAGATAAAATCCTGTGAATCCTAATTAAGTGTAGGATCGAATGATGCTTAGCTATGCATAGACTGGTAGAAGTCGGGTGATTTCCTATCACCTGCGAGATGTAGGATGAGCCCTGGTCACGGTTGGCTATATTTGCTATCGTGGGAAAAGAACCATGTGTTAATAATGAATGGAGACCGGACGGGATGACGGTAGTGCAGCAACAAGGCATGGAGGTCTTGGGTGTGAATCTATCCCCGTCTGTGTCATTTAAGGACCAATTCGCTGTACGTCCTCAGGTCATGTTGAACGCAGCCTAACACTTAGCTGGCCGGATAAGTCATTCCGACCGCGAAGCCGAGTAGCTCAACTCAGGCTGGGAACGCGAGCAGTGGCGGCATTCTGGAGGTAGTAAGGATGTGCGGAGAGCCATTGGCATAAGCCCAAGGCGGGTTAGAGTCCCAAACAACCTTGGCAGAGTGGTTCTCTGAGAATGCCGATCTGTTCGGACTCGCGACTCCTGAATTGTGCCAAAGGTGACTTGTTTGCGACCCTGACGGGGGAAGCAGGGTTTGTGTTAGGAATACCCCTCCAGCTGGATAGGAATTGATTCGAATCGCCGTCTCTCCCGGATAGTGAGAACTTGACTTGAGCAGCGGCAACGTAGATTCACTAAATATAAAGATATGGTTAAATGATGATGATAATGATGATGAGCCATGAAATACCTGATATGGTTATTATTGTTTGCAACTAAGTCAAATGATTGATTAGTACAGGTGCTAATATAGATGGTAGGAAATGGCTAAAAGTCACCGCTAGTATAGGCGGATAATGATTATGATTACTCAAGCTTTTATGCAAAAAGGTTGTCAGCTCAGCTCCATCAAATAAAGCCTTGCATAATCCTTGGTGTCACTTTATTTCTGGTTTACGACGGGTAAGTCTGGCTGAGTACATTCTCATACTCAGGGTTTATCCCACCATGTTGCAGGTGAAGTTCTCGGCCTGTTGAAGATGGTGGCTAACCGCCGGTGGGCTCGGTGATTCTATACTTACTTCTCATCTATATGCTTTTGTCGGATGATGTCACTTATGCTAGCAATATATTTGGAACTTATATTAATGTAATCATTGGAAAGCTATGTTGTTTTCACTAAGTGGTTTTAAAACCAAAACTTGTACTATTATTTGTGAATCCATTTGTAATATTATTTTCCGCTGCAACCCTGTGTATGTGATGTGTATTTGCTTAATCTCGCGATCTTGGTTGTGATGTTGATTTACCGAGGTCTTTCGGGACACTCGGCGGACTACCGGGTTTATATGAGTGAAAGTATGCGCATGTCAACATGTTAGCGGGGACAGCCATACTTGATCTTGTATAAATTGGGCGGTTCTGTTACAGCTGGCATCAGAGCAAGATTAAGCATAATACTGTCATGTACATTGTTTTAAAAACAAAGTTTTGGTTTTAAAAAGCCTATTTTAACTAAAACTTTAGCTACAGGCAAATTTGTCAAAAACTAATTTGCAAAACTATGCTAGCGACATCCTCCTTTATGCCCAGTTAAGGACTATTAGGTGGCTATCTAAGTACTAACATGGGGGTTTTTACTTTCGTCGTCCATACGGCGTGCTATTGTATGGATGCCATTCGCTTGAATGGTAATGTATGGATCAATTATCTCTACGCCCAGGTAAGTGTAAGTTGTGAGAGCATGACCGTCCCACTGTTGGTCTAGGGGAGAGTTAGCTTTGGTTATTGGAATATTTACATGTTACACACATGTATATATGAAGGTACTTAATTGCGGGTATATTTATCGGGTAGCTATGGATATCGAAGTATATACATCGGGGGATGTATATATGGAGAGTATCTTAGTTTACTGCTTTCATTGTGTGTTTATTTATCTCTTGTGGGGATGGGCTGCAATGAATTTGCCTACAGGTACGCTAACCACGAATGCGTAGATTGAATATAGCTGACGACTAGCTATATATCGAGAGAGTACGTGTTATGCCACCGACATAGAACGTGATTGCCACCTTAGGCTGGCAATTTCGTGAGGACGAATAGGACGAGCATGCATCATGATTGTGCTTGTGCATAAATATGCTTCCCTCACCTTGTTCTAATGCTAAGTAACTTGTGATCAATGTGATGTCACTATTTTCCCTATGTGAAGCTAGCCAAAATGCCTTGCCCCATGCTGCTTGAATAGCTATGCTTGAAGTTAGTGTGTGATTAGCTTTGCCTCGTATGTTGGCTTCCAAAGGAAATAGCTGATAAGTTATTAATTAGCAAAACTTCACCCCTTTGAAAACTAAATTGCTAAATGTAAGACTTGTTTTGTAGAGATATCCACCTACTCAGTAAAAAGGGAAATAAAAGATAACAGTACCTTACCACCATGTTCGCATATTTGTGTGTAGTGGTGTTGTGGTAGGTGACTACTTGTTAGGTGCGAGCTTTGTGCTTAGTAATAGTCGCTTAAGCTAATCGAATTGAGTGTTTCGAAATGCTCGCTTAAGAACATGATATATGTGTGGATGCTCGTTATCTAGGTAGTGCCATAGTTGTCGCCCTTTTGTCCTCGGTAAGCATATGAGTGTGGAAGAGTGCTATCCTAGAATAGCATCCAAGTTTTGGTAATCTCATGGTTGTCGTCTCCCATTAAGTTCTCTCTTAGGAACCTGAGCCTATACACGTGGTTGCTAGCCTTGAATGTTGTGCTACGAAGACTTTATCTATGCCTTTGCTTAACCTTAGGCCCAAGCTTAGTTCCCTTGAATGCTTGCATGTGTCGTGGTTGTCCCGCTCCTATGTGGGAGCACCCTGCTCAAAAATCCTTGTTAGATCTCATTGCTCCTTCTCCTACTGATGATCTAGTGCAACGCTAATCGCTATCTACCCTGGCTTTGGAACCTTTTTTTTCTCACAGATCATGTCGTTGCTTTATCAACTCAATCCCTAGTCAGTGCATTGGCTATGTCCCTTGAATCTCATTTATTTTGCCTCCAACCCTTTCAAGTCCCTGGATGATTATCAGTCGTGATGTCATGTTGCTGCTCGACAAGACCAAATCTCATGTTAATCTTTACCTGATAATCAGCTTGGTGGACACAAGATGTATATGGGAATTAGGCAAGAGTTCCCTGCTTAGTTGCCTTCGACAATTAGGCTATGTTCTCTTGCACTGTGTTTTGATCTTCTGATCGCCTCCTTGTTAACTCCTAACCTTGTGACTACCTTTGTTTGCTATCCCTCTTTTGCACAATGCTTGTTCTTACAATCTAATTGGTGCCACTAAAATTTTTGCTTTGGTTGAATGATCAGTAATGGTGCCACGATTAGCGATCTACGGTGCCGCGACGGAGCCTAGGGCCTCCTTGTGGGCGGCCGACGCATGGTTGTGCTGCTAGGTGCACGCTGGTATCGAGGTTTCTAGTCGTGATCCATTGCCGAACTGTACCAATGTGTTATTTTCACGTGAGCTCTTCCTTGGTTATCTCTCCATATCTTATCGAAGATCCATATATCTGACCGAAAGTAGTAGAGCTTCCTATTGAAGTCACAAAAAGGATAACCTTTGAAGAACTGGTCACCGACATAAACATTAACCGACTACAAGAGGTGGTAGATAAGTGACTCCACTTGGTTGTCCCAGTATTGACGTCCGTCACCTAGTGAACAACTTATGTCATCATTGTTGGATCAGAAAGGCACACAACAATTAATGTTGGACAAGTTGTTAGTCAGATAAGAATCGAACGTCACATTATGATTATGACCTGGCTATCCAAGTCTTGACTATTATGTGCATGCTGATCGCACAGTCGAGATCAACAATCTCTAGTGTGACTCCTTATCTGCAGACTTTGTTGGCGACCATCTGTTTGTGCCTCGATTACAATTATTGTTGTGGTCAAGAGTAAGAATTTGGAACTTTGAGTGTTGAGAGACAACTGATTAGTTACTAGTCGGAAGCTTAACCTCCAACTAGGTGACAACTTTTTGCTAATTACGAAGGCTATGTCTCGTAGAGCAATGTTAAGCAAGCCGGTTAGCAATGTAGCTACTACTTTGTTTTCCAAAACCTATGCTATCAAGTCAATTCCATCTTGGACAATCACACAGATAGTACAAGACGTTGTATCGGCTACGTAAGGAGCTAGCGAAAGCACGTCCCTAGTTTCAGTCAGCATCTTTGTGCCCCTAGGTACCACAAACGAATTTGTTCAAGGTTCTATTGGACCAAGTGCCAGGGAATATTCAGAAATGGTTCCTTGTCTATGTAGGAATGCCCTCCATGTGGAGTAATGCCATGCGCCCTGTGAAAATAGCCCATAAGTCCAATACTTGTGCATCGTCAAGTTGGTGTCTAGATCAACGGCGGAAATTATTACCTAAGAAACATGTCAGGAAGACTATAGCCTCCATATTCAG
The DNA here is from genome assembly GCF_019320115.1 of Miscanthus floridulus. Taxonomy (NCBI): domain Eukaryota; kingdom Viridiplantae; phylum Streptophyta; class Magnoliopsida; order Poales; family Poaceae; genus Miscanthus; species Miscanthus floridulus. The sequence goes on from NC_089596.1 coordinate 49,304,751, forward strand.
CTAGAGAAAGGCTATTGCTGCTATGAGAAAGATTATAGAGTGCAAAACACACACCTCAATGTGTGAAGCAAAGAAAAGAAAGAACACGAAATCTGTCCAGATTTTGTGGCACTAAACCGGTTATCTTCAAGCCGGCGATTAGTGACTCAAACGAAGTTGGATTCACTCCAAACTTGGTGATCTCATTCCTTGCTTAGGACCCTTCAATGTCTTAAGTTAGTTTGAGTATTGGTTGAGTAAAACATTGGATTTGAGAGATATCTTGTTGGCTTGGTTTGCTGCCATTTCAGAACACAGCAGTTTTGGTAGATGAATTGTTTGGATGATCAAACGGTGTCCAGTTGAGTTGAATTTTGGTGAGTAGTTAGAAGACCCATGGATCTGCATGCCCACCAAAATTTGTGCATATTGGAGCAGTAGTTTGTGAGATATGAATAGAAAACAAAATGGTACAGAATCTGCAATTTCACTGTGACTATGATCATCTTTTGCATTAGATGGTTGTGTTTGTAATTAATGCTAAGAAATTACAACTTGTAGGTGTATTGCTGTTAGGCAACCCTCCATACCCTTGAGGAGACTAATTGCACCCCTATGTGCCTTGCTTTTGCCCGCTTAAACCAGCAATGCGTGAGCAGTCAAGGTGCTCTAGAAGTCAAATTGTGCCCTTGCAATTCGAAAGTAATTGGAAAGGTGTCAAACCATAGATTTTTGGATTATGGTTTTTGAGATATTGATTGGCCTAAGAATGGAAGCCTCGACGTCAAATATAGTTTAAGAAAGCTGGTTTTGCTACAATGCAAGTCAACCAACTTGCTGTGCAACTGCACCACGAAGACAAATTTTACTTAACCTGCTTGGTATTGAACTAGTCCCTAGTTTTGTGATTACTTGCAACTTATGTTGTCCTCCAAGCCTCGCTGACATCCTTCTGCGTCAATGGTTCTCCAATGCTAACATGGCTTTGGTACCTTGTATGTGTTTTTACCCAAGAGGTTGCATCAGATACAACTCAGATAACTGTTGCCGTTTGGACACGAGAATTTCCTTAAATAATGGTCGTTGAAAACGCTGAGTCAACAGAGTCAGCTATCACATTCACCGCTCACTCAACTGACTCAGGTAATACAGTATTGTTATCAGAGAAAGAGCACTGCACCCATGGAACATTATGTAGCTTTCCATCAGTTGACACATGAGTGAGTGCACCGCTACAACCAGTTTGGAAATTGGTTAACTAGTTCCTCATACCCTCAAAGGATGTTTACCCCATCTTTGATCACATCCTTTACAAAAAGTTGTGCTCAAGCCACTTTTGTAGAGAACTGCTTTTCAAACTTTGGGAACAAATATAGCACCGTTGCAAGGAATATCCGTCAACGGACTGCAGTCTAGTGCAAAGTCCATAAGGTCCATGCTATATCCACTAGGGAAGTAGATGTTACAAGTATTTGGTATACACTTGTATCACTCTTCGTACATCGAGGACGAAGTACGTAGGACAGTGCTATCTTAGATTCCTTCCAATGTAACAATGCTTTATGGACGCCAACGAAGGAAAGTCTTCAGACAACATCTTACGATGAAGAGCAAGTGTCAGAAAGTGTTGTGACCAAATTAGCCTCTCTAATACTCCGAAGTTAAATAGCCTAATGCTATCACTGATGTTGGAAACTGGATGACAAGTTTCTCTTCCCTTAAAAGTCTTTCGCACCGAATCTCGGGACGCGATTCCTTTAAGGGGGGAGGGCTGTAACACCCCAGGTGTTTGTCACCAGTTAAGCAATGGGTTTGAGCTCAAACATGACATGTCAAGTGGTAATCAAGGTGTCAAGATCAAATCTACATGATGGAGCTTCAACTTAAACTTGGGCCACGCACAATTGCTTACATATGGACCCTTGTTAAGATTATGCAAGAGTAATTCTAAACATGCTTCTTCCATGTATATTACATCCACCTGCATCCATCTAGACCCATGGAAAAGTTTCATGAAGTTTGGAATCAAAAAGTCACATGAAATGATAAGTCATATCTTTGCATGAATTGCTTTATCAAGTGAATGGAAACATATGAAGTCAACCAAACCTTGTAACCTTGCTCAAACAACTCTAATTGAACTCTACAACAAAAGTTATGAAGGGTTCGTGTTGAGCGAAGGTGGAGAAAATGTCCAAAAATAATGGAAACCCTATATTTTGTAGCAGAAAGGACTTTGCGTTGACCGAGAAATAAAGTTGACTTCTGGACCAGATATGAGGTTTGACCAAAAATGAAAGTTGAAGAAAAGTTTGAGTATAACAAACTTTGTTAAAGGACCAAGTCATGATTTAGCTTCGAAATAGATCAAAACAGTGCTCAAAGTATAAGAGAAAAAAACTGAAATCAACCCGGCCGTGTTTGCAGTCCGGATTTCACCGACATCGATGTTGACATCCCGCGTTCTCCAAATTTTGTTAAGCAACTTGAGTTAGTGCAAAAATAAAAGTTCAAGGTTATGTTATGGAGAAGAGGATGCAAAAAGTTGCACTAAGTTTGATCGAGTTTCGACCTCCGAAAGCGAGTTTTCGTGATCGCTGTTAACATATTGACACTATCATCTTGGAGCTTAATTATCCACTGTTACAAAGCTCAAATGGCCGGGCACCTTAAATAAGAAACGTAGAGCAGGCCGAGGTGAACAAATTTCGTTTATGGCCCAATGTCTAATTCGGCCTGGAAGTGGCCCAAAACGGTGTTCCACCTTGCCCACGTCACTGCCCGCCACGTGCTCGGTGAAATGCCTCAACGGGCGGCACCTGTCCGTGGACATGGCCACCATGCGCGAGCAGCGCCCCCACCTCCATGCCGCGTGCCCCTGCGCCCGATGCGGATAACCAGAGCCCCGGCCGAGCTCTCCATCCCCTTCTCCACTCCCTGCTCGCTCCCTCGCGCGCTCTCCTCGCTCCGCTCCGCGGCAGGGCATGCGTCCACCATGGCCGGCGGGCCGAGCTTGCCGTCGCTGCCGTTCCCTAGTTTCCGAGCCCCCTCATGACCAACCATGCGAACCACCACCTCCGCCTCTTCCTCCTCTTCGACCGGCGCACCTCCGCTGAGGCGAAAACCACCGGAGCACCGTCGCCGGTAAGCCGCCGTGGGCAGCGCCGCCGATGCGCGTGGCCAGGCAGCCACGAGCCACCTCCGGCCGTGCCAGGGATGCCCATGGGCGCGCGCGAGCCCGGCGCAGCTGCAGCACCCATTCCCCGCCGCCGCCGAGCCTCCTTCGGCCGGCAACTGCAAGTCCGACATGCTCCCCTACTGTGTTCTGCGACCAGGGGCCTCGGGCTCAAATTCGACGAAGGTCAAGGGCCTAACTGCATTGTCATTGACTCAAGTGAATAGTACCTTGAGGGACCCATTTGTTTTAAATCGGCTGAAAGTTTAGAAAATCATAGTAATTCATAGGAAATCCGTAAAATAGCAAATGAGGACTTTTTGGAATCCTTGTGAAATTCTCTATGCACTAGATCTATAATATTACATGTTTTACTTTAAATGTTTAGCTGTAAAAATAGATTTAGGAAGTTAGGTTCTTAATGCTAGTCATGTCTTGTTCTTTTTATAACTGCAGTTATTTTACTCAAATAAATGTGAAATTTTTATGGAGTGCTCATAAGGTTATTGTTGTTGTCTGGTAAAAATTTCAGAAGTGTAGGATTTATATTTTAAGAGTTATAAAAATAACAAATGTACTGTATTGCTTTGCTCCAACCCTGAATAGTCCTGCATGCTTGAATTATTTGGTTTAGTTGAGTTATGAATCATGACTTCATGATAATACATGAGTTGTAGTACTTTTATTAAGCTTTTCAAAAAGCTAAATATCATGATTTTTGGTTAAGTAGATCTTGAGTTATACTTGCTTAAATATCAGTGGTTGTTTCTGCCCAAACTCTGACAGGGTTACCTTGTTGGTATTGTGGGGCCTTCTTAATAGTAGAATTTGCTTTAGGTGTTTACAACAAAGTTGTTTAGAATTTGATAAGCTTTCTAAAAAGTCTAGAACCACATTTATTGGATATGTATAACTCCATTTATAGCTGTTTAAAGTGGCATGTCAGTTTCTGTCTATGTTTTGGACAGAGATGCAATTATTGGATTACTTGACCCTTATAACTGTAGAATCATCTGAAGATGATAATAAGAAAGTTGTAGATAACTCACCTAACTAGCTTGTGTTAAATTTTCATGGCATGTGGCCAAGTAGTTTGTGAGTTATGACTGTTCTAAGTTGGTCTTCAGAAATTGTAGCTTTCTGGAATTTCTGGACCAGCCTTGATAAATGTGCTTGTTTAACCTTGTTAACTTTGGAATCATGCTGATAGGTTTAAATATGAATTGTAGACAATTTCATAAGATTTCCAGAATGTCTTCTTGCAAGTCATTTGGATTTGTGTAACTCTAGTTATAGCTAAATCTTGTAGCTGCTGTTTGCATGTCCAGAAATTGGCAGATTCCAATTATAGGGTTTGCTTGTATATTGTTAAGTATGACTTATGCCTTGAATGATGACTGAGTTAGAGCACCTGAGATCTTGGGAAATTTGTGTCATGCTTGGTGTTGTCATCTTGTTTGCTATCGTGGGATGATAAATTGTGCGATATTTAAAGTAGACAATGCGAAGTGCTTGCGCATGTTAATGTAACCTTGTGCTTGTCTTACTTACTGCATGCGATGCATTGTCTATTGCACTTCCATGTATTCATACACTTGCATATTGCATCTCATCTAGGTACGCTAGATGCACCTCGTGAAGGATGCGATGTTGGAGCCCAACCCGAAGACAGCGTTTGATGGATCTATCCCGAAGATGGAAGGACTAAGCAAGTGCTAGGACCTGAGATGTCACCAGGACGGTGCAACCTAACTGAACTGACTTGTGTCGGATCCCAGGCAAGCCCCGGAGCATTCTAAGTCTCCCATGTTTTTACAAATATCTTGAGTATCTTTTATTGTTGATGATGCATTAAGTACAGGAATTGGTTGGAACCAATTGTTGCATTATATCCTTACCTTGTCCAGATAAAATCCTGTGAATCCTAATTAAGTGTAGGATCGAATGATGCTTAGCTATGCATAGACTGGTAGAAGTCGGGTGATTTCCTGTCACCTGCGAGATGTAGGATGAGCTCTGGTCACGGTTGACTATATTTGCTATCGTGGGAAAAGAACCATGTGTTAATAATGAATGGAGACCGGACGGGATGACGGTAGTGCAGCAACAAGGCATGGAGGTCTTGGGTGTGAATCTATCCCCGTCTATGTCATTTAAGGACCAATTCGCTTTACGTCCTCAGGTCATGTTGAACGCAGCCTAACACTTAGCTGGCCGGATAAGTCATTCCGACCGCGAAGCCGAGTAGCTCAACTCAGGCCGAGAACGCGAGCAGTGGCGGCATTCTGGAGGTAGTAAGGATGTGCGGAGAGCCATTGGCATAAGCCCAAGGCGGGTTAGAGTCCCGAACAACCTTGGCAGAGTGGTTCTCTGAGAATGCCGATCTGTTCGGACTCGCGACTCCTGAATTATGCCAAAGGTGACTTGTTTACGACCCTGACGGGGGAAGCAGGGTTTGTGTTAGGAATACCCCTCCAGCTAGATAGGAATCGAATCAAATCGCCGTCTCTCCCGGATAGTGAGAACTTGACTTGAGCAGCGGCAACGTAGATTCACTAAATATAAAGATATGGTTAAATGATGATGATAATGATGATGAGCCATGAAATACCTGATATGGTTATTATTGTTTGCAACTAAGTCAAATGATTGATTAGTACATGTGCTAATATAGATGGTAGGAAATGGCTAAAAGTCACTGCTAGTATAGGCGGATAATGATTATGATTACTCAAGCTTTTATGCAAAAAGGTTGTCAGCTCAGCTCCATCAAATAAAGCCTTGCATAATCCTTGGTGTCACTTTATTTCTGGTTTACGACGGGTAAGTCTGGCTGAGTACATTCTCGTACTCAGGGTTTATCCCACCATGTTGCAGGTGAAGTTCTCGGCCTGTTGAAGATGGTGGCTAACCGCCGGTGGGCTCGGTGATTCTATACTTACTTCTCATCTATATGCTTTTGTCGGATGATGTCACTTATGCTAGCAATATATTTGGAACTTATATTAATGTAATCATTGGAAAGCTGTGTTGTTTTCACTAAGCGGTTTTAAAACTAAAACTTGTACTATTATTTGTGAATCCATTTGTAATATTATTTTTCGCTGCAACCCTGTGTATGTGATGTGCATTTGCTTAATCCCGTGATCTTGGTTGTGATGTTGATTTACCAAGGTCTTTCGGGACACTCGGCGGACTACCGGGTTTATATGAGTGAAAGTATGCGCGTGTCAACGTGTTAGCGGGGACAGCCGTACTTGATCTTGTATAAATTGGGCGGTTCTGTTACAAGGTGGTTGCAAGATAGAACGGTTTCATTGAACCGCTAGTCATTCATACCTTGATCGACTTTCTTTCCAAAAGTTTTAAGAGTTTTGTAAAATAAAAGTAAGTTCCTCAAATGATTCATTCGGTCGCTCAGAAGTGCATGATCCTCACCAAAGGCTTTTTATGTTTGCCTTTCTTTTCATCCTACCAACTAAATGGCTTATGTGGATCTTTGGGTAGGTATGAAAGAAGGCATAGTTGCATCACATAACATTGCTAAGTCAAAAACCAGACCTTAAGGAGATGAAAGTCATACACTTTGATCAAGACATGCAAGTGTGTGGAATTTTTTATAATCTTCCTAACTCTAAATTTTTTTGTACTCTTTGGATCATGACTCTCTCTTTTTGGAGAAATACCTTTTATTTGAATGTATGGGCTATCTTTATTTTTTCTTTTCTTCATGCCTTTTGGCATGGATTTTTTTCTTTTCTTTTCTCTCTCTTTTTTTAGCATAGCCCATACTTTTTTTTGAACATGAAAATTTTTGAGAGAGAGAGAGACTCATGATACATGAATGGAGTATCTTTATTTTGTGGATGGAAAAGCATGTTTTTGCGTAACACTCAGTGTAAGAGTCAGTATTTTATTTGTGGATGTACGTGAATCTTGATCATGGGTGCATGACGAGAATCTCAACAAGGGTCACAACAATTTGACAAAGCTCAATGTGAAAACGAGCAGCATATGACTAAGGTTTTGTATCATATGGCCTTGGTAGGAAATGCTATCATTGAGGAACTTTTCAATTTTTAGCATTTTTGAAAATAAAACTCCAGATGTCAAGTTTCTCTTAGAAAAAAGTCATAGCAAATTCTATTTGTACCATATCATAACTCGCAACAACTTAGAAAAGGATAATGCGTTTGCAACCCACAAGTTTCAAGTTTTAGGATGAGACATTTTTAGCCAACAAACTTAAGGAATACTAAGTTATAAACTAGGCATAGATGAATTATAAGACAGAACAATTATTCATCATTTCAGCAAAGGAGAAACTAAACATTTTACTCACATATGTAGGGTGGAATAACTTTTTCCCCTTTTTTAGCATATTTTATTTTATGTTATTTTTTAAGATAATAAAATGCAAGGTAATAAAGAAATGCGGAATACAAGTTACCTCCGTGGAGGACCTCCCCCAAGCTAGCCCAAAGTCTATGGTCCTTCAGCTGCTTTTATTAAAAAGAGGCAAACTTGCGGGCAAAATTTTATTTTACCATTGTTTTATATATATATATATAAAGATTTATTATTATTATTATTATTATTATTATTATTATTATTATTATTATTATTATTGTTGTTGTTGTTGTTGTTGTTGTTTTTATTATCAAGATTCACCAAACAAGTTTTCATTTCTGTTGTCATCTCAAAGACTTACCCTCATGAAGTTGATAAATTCCTGCAAGGGTTAGTCCATATGATCAACCACATTCTACACTAGTAGTTTCAGTTCAATAATCAAACTCGACTCCATGTCTAATTTGATTAGGGTAGGCTAGAAAACCTAAGCACCATGCTTCATTTAGAAAGCCTATGAAAGTATGATCATCACATTTATGACCAACACCCAAACCAAAACATACCCGCATAAAGAGAGGAAGCATGAAAGGATAACTAAGATTCATCCAACAGAGGTGAAAATATTTGAATGGTGAACAATAAAGAACCATAAGTTTTTGTTTTTCTTTCATTCTCTCTTTGTGTTTTTTTTATGCAAGGTAATGGAAAGTAGTGAGAGTGGAGTGCAAGATACACGTTACCTTGTGGGGGTTCCTCCCCCAAGCTAGCTCAAAAGCCTGTGGTTCGGGGTTGTATCCCCGTGCTTCTTGGCTTCTCCTGCATGGTTAGGATATGGTAGATCACGAGTGGACTTACCATCCCTCGTGATTACCGCATTAACATTTTCAAATGAAATTTCGGGTTGCCCCGGGATGTTTTCAAAATCATATGCAGGAATTGAAACAACACTTTGAGCTAGTTAGGTTTTAAACATTTTGTTAAGGCTTGATTAATTTGTGAAAGAAAAGGTTAAGCCTTCTGAATTTGAATTAATGTTTTTAAAAATTTTATTGTTAGAGGCAAGATTTGTAATTAGATTTTCGTTTATTTTGTCTTGCCCTAACATGAGTTCTTTCAAGGAAGGTTGATTTGTGAATTTTGAATGAGCATGGTTACCTTCTTGATCTTTTTTTGACCGAAAAAGACTGTGGGGGAGATCCCCACAATGCCAACCTTTTTGTATTAATTTTAAAAGAAATTACATAGATTTACAAAGAGTTTTAACTGAAAGCATCAAGCCAAACACAAAAGGCTGACCTAAAGTCCTTACACCTAACAGACTGAAGAAGACATTGACTTTTAAAATTTGATAACCATAAGCTAAGACTTGGATTTATTCTCTGAAAAACTTTATCATTGCGTAGTTTCCACAATTCCCATGCTGCTATCAACACTGCCTCTGTGAAGAAGGGGAGGTTGTTCATCACACTTGCATGCCCCAATCTGTCATTTAGCTGCAATGATTCATCCCACTCAGAGTGGATAGCTGCCCAACATTCCTTGGCGAAGGAGCACTCAAAAAATAGATGGTCAATAGTCTCCTCCTGACCACTGTCACACATGATACAGGTAATGTCATCCGGGATGTTCAAATGCCGATGATGTAGCATCGATTTAGTGTTGAGTCGGTCTACCAAGATGAGCCATGCAAAAAACTTGACACGAGGGGTGCAACGGGACTTCCAGATTGCCTTGAAGATAGGATGTGAATCCACACTGCTGAAAACATAGGAATAGAAACGTCTAGAGGTATACCTACTCCCCCATGCAGGTATCCACTGATCATTGGCTTCTTCATCATATGGCAGTACCTGGAGTTGGGTCTGCAGGCCTTCAAGTTCCTCCAGTGCTTGCTGTGACAAAGTTAAGAAGAAGATACTTTCTAGATCTTCTGCTTGCACGATTTCCATTACGGAGGCATTATCATTCTTGGCAAATGAATCCAACCTTGGATTTGTCCCAGATAGAACAGAATCATTCCAGAGACCATCCCAAAAACAAACTGTATTGCCCTTGCCCAACTTACATCTTGAGATTGTTCTGAAGATAGTGTTTAGCCGAAGGACATCCTTCCACCAAAAGGATCCAGTTTCTCTTGCGGCATGGGGTACTTTGGTAGCATAGTATTTGTAACAGATGATTTGCACCCAAGGTACATCTGCCCTATTAAAGAACTTGCTTAGATGTTTGAGTAGCAGGGCATCGTTCTGCAGTCTGAGATTCAAAACACCTAAGCCACCCTTTTCTTTAGGCTGCATGACGACTGGCCAAGCAACCAAACTTCCTCCTCTCTTTTCTGGATCATTACCTCGCCAGAGGCATTGTTTTCTGGCCCTATCAATATTGTCAATCACACCCTTTGGGTGTTTGATGGTACACATGGCATAGGTTGTAATGGGGGTGATAGCATTTCTAGTCGACCAGAATATGACAGCCAGGTAGAGCACGCAGACAATCTTGTTTCTACTCTATCCATGATTGGACTAAGGTCTTCCATGCGTGGCTTTGTTGTACCCATGGGTAAGCCCAGGTATGTGAAGGGCATTGTACCGATGTCACAGCGGAATGTATTTGCAAGCAGGTTGAGCTTATCTTGGGTGATGTTGATGGGGTACATGTGCGACTTTCTGTAGTTCACCTGGAGACCAATTGAAGTGTAGAAGCTGTGTAGGAGTGCTTTGAGGAAGAATAGTTGCCTGGCGTCGGCTTGAAGGAGCAGCAACGTATCGTCTGCGTACTGAACGATAGGAAAATCACTCATCAGCTGCAGAATTGGTAGTCTGAGCAAGCCAGCCTCCATCGCTCTATTAACCAGGATCTGCAAGAGTTCAGCTACGAGAACGAATAGAAGAGGGGACAGTGGGTCTCCTTGACGTACCCCCCTCTTACATTTGAAAAACTTTCTAGGCACCCCGTTGAGTAACACTACCGAGGATCTCGAAGATAGGATTGTCTGAATCCAAGCTAGCCATTTCTCAGGGAAGCCCATGCATGACATGATCTGAATGATGGCAGAGTGTTCTACAGTGTCAAACGCCTTCTCGAAGTCAAGCCTCAAGATGATAATTTCTATTCTGGACTGGTGGTACTGGTGTATGTACTCATAGCTCCATGCTAAACAATCCTGTATTGTACGAGAACGAATAAAACCATACTGATTCTGATGAACAACCCTGAGTATAATTGTTTGTAATCTGTCTGCCAGAGTGCCAGAATCTTGGTTATGATCTTGAGTGATATGTTCATGAGAGAAATCGGCCGAAAATCATTCACCGTTTCTGGGCTATCTTTCTTGGGCACCAGCGAGATGTATGAAGTGTTGAAACACTCCAAATTGATCCTTTCAGCATAGAAGTCATCACACAAAGAATAGAAATCATCTTTGATAAGCTGCCAACATTTCTTCAGAAATAGACCATTGAAGCCATCCGGCCCCGGTGCCTTGTCATTGGGCATTCTCTTAACCACCAGATTGATCTCCTCATGGGCAATTGGCATGGTAAGCACATCCAAGCCATCAACATGTGTGACCAAGTTAGGTAGATCAAACAACATGGTTGGTTCTGAAGTTGTGCCCATACGGTTTCTGAAAGCAGTCCAAAGGAGGCCTTCTTTTTCAGCATGATCCTGAATTCAAATCCCATGGTCATTTTTAATCTGAGAGATGGCATTCCTTCTGTATGAGATGGTTGCCATTCCATGAAAAAATTTGGTGCACTCATCACCCAACTTTATTCTGTTAACTGTGTATCTTTTCTTCCAATAGAGGTTTTTGCAATGCAGCCAGGTCTGGACCTGCTTCTTAACTGCATTTCTGAGATTAGCTTCAGGGTTGAACAAACCTCTTCTGTCTTCCAGGGTGTCCAGGAAGCTGATGACATTGTTACAGTTGTTGATGAGAAGCCGAAGGTTGGATAAGTTTCTGCTCCAGTGTTTCAGCCTTGCTCTGAGTGCTTTAAATTTTGATGAAATATTTCTTGCTGCATCACTTAACTCTGGTGTACTGGACCAACAGTCCATCACTGTTTCCTGGAAGTCAATCTGCTCCACCCAGAAACTCTCAAAACGAAACAAACTGGCCTTGGGTATGCTTGTGCTGATAACAACCTTGCAGGGTATGTGATCTGAAGTGATTTTAGCCAATGGCAGGACAGCTGTGTTTGGAAAGTCAATGGTCCAATTTGCCATCGTGAAGAACCAATCAAGCTGCTCTAACAGTGGTTCTGACTGCATATTGCTCCATGTGAAGGCTCGGCCTTTCAGGGGCAATTCAACAAGGCCCAGGTGACCGATGACGTCGTTGAAAATGAGAGTGTCAGCAACATTTCCCCCTAGCCTATTGCGGTTATCGAGTGATCTATACAAATTGAAATCGCCTAGAAATATCCAGTTGACAGTATTATTGACATCATGATCTAATGAACTCAGAACGGGCAGGCTCATCACAAGGTCCGCAGACAGTTGTCAGCATCCAAGCCTCTCGATTGTGCACTGAGTTGAAGGCAACAGTGATGCCAAATCTCTGTTTATCCAAGACCACACCTGAGAACACACTACTGTTCCAAAGAACAAGGATACCACCCGAGGCACCCACAGATGGGATGAAGTCAAAACAATCAAAACGTCGGGGAGCAAATTTTCTGATATAAGAGATATCAAAAGTCTCTCGTTTTGTTTCCTGAATACAAATGACGGAGCTAGCACTTTCTTCTATTTTGTCTCGCACTGCATCCCACTTCTCTGATGCATTAATTCCACGAATGTTCCAACATAAGATGTGCCAATTTCGTGTATTCATTGCACAATAGATGGATAAATGTATGAAATCTTAATATGTCTAGCATGATCAGGCACAGATAGGAAGTGGTATTGAGAAACAGAACATACGGATAAAGGTTCACAGACCAAATTTCATAGAAGCAAAGGTTCATCAACCAGATAACATACGGGTTCAGGGTAACGATAAACCACAAGTACCACGACATAACAAGGTTTAAAGGATAGACGACGGCACCACACAGGCAATAGAGAAAGTTTGACCAAATAACAGAAAGATAGATAAAGCAAAAGATAGTGGGCTTCTGCAGCACCACCGGTTGTCTAGTCTGCTTGATCTTCATTGGGAACTTGGTTCGTTGGCGCTTGGAGCAGCGCATCATCGGTGAGTTCATCAGGAGGAACACCGCAGTTGATTCCCCATCCTTGCAGCACAGACAACTGAACAGGGCCCACTTCTCCTGTAGTTTCATCAATCTGGATCACTGCAATCTTGCGCTTCTTTGATGGGTTGCCATCCAATCTGACTGTAGGACAGAAACCATCCAAGTTAACTGTGATTCTAGAGCTGCGTCGCAGGCTGGTTTTGTGCTAGCGGTGTGGACGTGTTGCTTGCAGATACAGCAGATGGGAGGGCAAGAGTTTTCTTACCTGTAGCTGCTCTGTTCTTTCGGCCCCGAGCGGGTGATGGGCTGGGCCTTTCCTGCTCCGAGTGGAATTCAAATCTTGGCGGGGCTTCCAAAAGGATGACAGGCCCAGACGGAGTGATGCTTGGTTCGGCTTTTGCTTCGCGCCTGCTCTGAACAATAGCAGGCCAGAGCTGGAGGGCAATCGCATCTTTGACCGGCTTCCAGGGAACAATCTCCAAACCAGTGGTCGGTGCCAAGACGGGCTGAGGAGCAGCTGACTGAATTATGCTCCTGTCAATGACAATGGGTCCAGCTGAAGATGAACCCCGGATAAAGACATCATTTGGCAGGCCTTTTCTTCCAAAGATCAGGATATTTGCACATCGTGACTGGGCAGCTGCAAAACGGGCACGCTCTTCTATCGGAGCAGAACTGGCATCACTGGAGGAGGAGCTGTCTTCATCAACGATAGCATCAAACAGCTGGTCAAGTGACAGATCAGGGTCATCACCACTCAGGAAGCGCATCGATGAGCCAGAAAGATTCAGGTCTAGGTGATCCTGAGGGACATCTGGGTGTTGAGGGATCGGCTGTGCATTGTCTGCCACAAAAATCTATGGATTCCAGGCTGGCCATTCCTCATCACCTTCATCTTCATCCATGTCATCTCCATTGTGTTTGCTTGCTGTTCCTGACCCTCTTGCTGCTGAAGGTTGTGGTGAGCTAAGTTGTGCTGATTCGGCTGAGGGTGTGGGTTAGCGCCAAAGAAACCCAAGTTGCCTGCAGCTCCCTGAAGTTCGTTCTGCCAATTGGGTTCTAGCGGGTGTGCACCAAAAACAACAGGACCGTGCTCAGGGTGTGGTTCTCCATCAAAGGGCACAGGGTCCTCATCAGCAGGGAATGCATCAGGAAAGTTGCCGTTTAGGATGTAAACCGGCACACTACCAAACTTCTGGGGACTCTATTTGGGCAGAGGATTAGAGCCTGCACTAGGATTCTTGACTTGTTGGTGTCATGGTACCACTCAAGCAGACGACCATACGGTGCCACAGCTGCTCTGATGTACAGCTCTTTATGGAAATCTAGCGGAAAAGCCAAGAACATGATCCAACAAACTCTGATATAAGCACACGATCTGGCATTGATACCCTCATCATGCTTAACCACACGGACAACGTGATTATGACCAGGATGAAAAGGAGAATTACGCACAAGTCTATCCCATTGCACAACAGATTGCAGCTTAATCAGACCAAGACCTAGCGGTGATAGATGAGCAGCAGCAATGTGAACCTGTTGATTCTGTTCAAGAAACTCACAGACACCGGTCAGGATCGGTCGCAGCTGGTTGTCGTCGGCCGGCATCGGGTCGATGGAGACTATGGCGTATTCTTCATGCTCCCGTGTAGGTTCTCCACCGAGCGCGACTCGGCCACGAGCGGGCCAATTCCAACCATGATCGATCTGCAGGTCGCCGACAAGGAAGGGCCGTCGGTTCATTGGGAAGTTGGCCATGACGTCGTCGCCAGTGATTGGCACGCCGTTGTTGACGGTAGTTAACATTCATCACAAAAACCGTCAATATACCTTGCATAAATGAATAAAATAGATCACCAACATAGACTTAGGGGTTTAAACTGACAAATTCCACGAGTTTTGGTGAATCTGTGTTTCCAGCACGATTTAATCAGAAAACCGCCAAGGAGGACCTATTCGTCGAAGGAAATCACGGAATTTTGCCGCGTAACCAACGTGGGAATGGTCCAGAAGACTCCAGGAGGCTCTCCACCGAGGGAGACCACATGTCTCTGACATGTGGGGCCGCCCGCCTCCACTGCCAGGCCGCCCGGCCCCTGTGGGTCCCACCTATCAGCCACGTTGCTACGTCGGTTATCCACCGCCTCCTAGGATGCATCTCAGTCGTTATTTCAAGTCGGTTTGATCAAGGGCTGATGATTGATGCTCCGGCCTATATATATCTGCCTGTACCCCCCCTCAGGGTAGATGCCTCATTTGATCCTGAGAGCTGAGAAGCCAGAAACCCTAATTCATATGTCCCCCAGGATCAGGGCTAGCAATCAAGAGAAGATTAGTCCTTGATAGGATCTAGTCTTGTATTAGAGATAGAGAGATAGAGTGAGAGGGAAGAGTTTTGGAGGAGTCCGGGTCCGTCGGTGCTCTCTCTACGGCTTGTACCCTGGCGGAATGAAGTTCTTCTTGAGCTTGCTTCTGAGAATTTTCTGGTAATCGACTTCTTGGGTTTGGAGTCTGTCTTCACTCCAACCCTAGTTGGAGACCATCTTCTCAATGAGAGTCATAGCTCCGCTGACTATGAGAGAGATGAAGGCTCCTCCGGCAGCAGCATCTATGTGGGCTCTGGATGTGAAAGTTAGCCCATTGTAGAAGTTTTGAAGAATCAACCAGTTTTTCCATCCCATGGTGTGGGTAGGCAAGGATGTATTCTTGTAGCCTCTCCCACACTTTTAGGATGGATTCTGATGCTGTCTGCTGAAAGTTGGAAATTCTTCCACGAAGGGCGTTGGTTTTGCCCATCAGGAAGAACTTCGCGAGGAATGCTGTGGAACACTTGTTCCATGTGTTGACAACTTCCCAGGTCCTTGTAGAACCACTATTTCACCCTCCCCTAGAGGGAGAATTGAAACAGATAGAGCCTGATGTTCTCTGGTGCAACATCCTTCATAACGATAAAGTCACACATCTTGAGCAAGTGTTGAAGATGTGCATAGGCGTCCTCGCTAGGCAACCCACTAAATGGATTTGCCTGCACCATCATGATTAGGTCGGTCTTTAATTCAAAGTTCACGTCACCCATGTTCATAGTGGGCCCAATGGGCATGTTGGCAACAATAGGGATGGAGTACTTGTGCAGCGTCTTGTCGACCATGGTGTTTGGTATAGATGATGTTGGGGTGATGAATTCAATTGGCGGTGGAGTAGTGGAAGGAGGATCGACATGAGGTTGGGCCTTCTTTAGGAATGACTTCCAGATTCTTGGTGAAGGTCGTTAGCAAGTCAAAACTATGTTACACTATACTGTTTTCATCCACAACAGGAAAAAACAAGCAAAGTTATCCTGTTATGATCAATGGCTACTACACATGCATATTATCTTGAAAATGTCCTAAAAGATTCTTTTAAACCAGTGCCTTCCCTAGCAATGGCGCCCGAAATGCTTGTTGGTGTTTCTTAGCATCATCACTAGGATTGGTGCTTCCTATAAATGGCACCAGAAATGCCTTGACGATATTTCAAACACAAGTAGAAATATTCCGCAAGCGCACAAATATATCATTATAGCATTTCACCCAGAAGTATTCAGGTATCGTTCATTTATATTTTCCCAAAGGAAGGCATGGTGTAAAAGTCTCTAGTATGGACACTGGTCAAGATAACATGACTGTATATTAGACCTAATGTTCATAACAGGGGTAAGCCAGGATAAATATTGGATAGTATGACACACACACTCAAGCCAATCTCAAGGATAAAGATAAAATAAAGAATAAAAGAATATACCTAAACTGGAGCAGGCTTATCTTGTATAGCTATTCTAAGATGAGCAGATGGTCATACAGATACATGAATTTCTAAGGATAGCGATCCTAAGTTAAGATAGCTTTGGTCACTATAAACTTACTTCGAGCATCGGAGCAGTAGCTGATTTGTTAGGCGATACCGGCATATGGCTCTATAGCATATCCAAACATGGGGGATTATGAAGGATGGACAGGGATGTCACCACCTACCGCCTACTCGTCAACCTGGAGGATACAAGGCAAACGAAGATAGCCTCTAGCATAGACACCATGTCTATTCTAGTGACTACTACTCTAGCGATGGCCAGGAACATCTGTCTTTATCAGGAGTCCTCTACTAGAGCATCTGCCATGGGGACGGACTGATAAACCTGCAAGCATATAACAACAAAGACTAATTTAAAGTAGGACTCACTACCTCAATCTAGGTCTTGGTCTAAACATGTATGTTGTATGAAAGATTAAGCATAAAGTTTTATATGCTAAATGAATAACATAAGGACTTTGCTCTAATTTCATAACATAACTATATTGATAAAATGAGAACAAGAAGATAAGGGAGCTCTTCATATTATTCATACCAAGTTTGCCCTTAGAGGTTTAAGCTCTCCAATGAAGCTTGCCTTGCTCCAAATAAAACTACTAAAAATAGTAAAAAATACAAGTGGAGGGACAGAGAGCTCAATTGTGGTGTGTGTTGTGAATGGAGCTGCTCCCTATCTATTTATAGCCTAGGATGGTCGGTTTGGAGGCTAATAAAATAGGAAACTGCCATAGACCGCCTTTGCATGCCGCCATGCAACTGCCGTAGAGAGCTAGGTCTAAGAGGCGGTAGTGGGGGTGCGGGCGCACCCCTAGTGCGATTGCACTAGGGCTAGCCCTGCTCACGTGCCTGTCTTTGCATGGTCGGTTCCTACGGTGGGCTAGTCCATTGCTACGCTGGTGTTTGGCCTATATGTGTAAGTTGTTTGGGCTTTTGCTTGTTGTGCTTTTGTAGAATCTGCTTTACGCTTCCGGTTGATGCACTTTGACCATACTTCCCATGTATTTCATGTATATGTCCTGCAAAATGCTAAGTATCTAATACAAGTGGAAATATGTCCATAGTAAATGTATTTGTGCTATAAGTTTGTTTATTTCTCCTATTTTGGATATTAATTGGCAATCGAATTTGATCGTTAAGGACCGTCAACAAAAGGACCACAAGCACAAGTGACACGCAAGCCATCGGGTCCCATAGGTCGGTTGGAGATGCAGAAAGGCCCCATGGGTACACTGTGACACATAAGCCATTGCGTCCCTTAGGTTAGATGGAGGAGGGTCCCATAGGCACACGTCGCATGGAGAAAGGATCGAGCAGAGACTTTTCTGATGAATTGCAAGCGTCATGGATGAGTAACTGTAGGTCCCATAGGTACATGTTGGATGGAGAAGGTACCATGTGTAGATCTATGATGAAGCGCCATTGTTATAGATCGAATATTGTTCGTCATAGATCAGTGATCAGTTCAATGACAAAGCTCTGTTCGTCATAGTTCTGAATAACATCATCACAGACGAGCAGGAATAATCATGCGAGTGATCTGTGACAAAACCCTATGCTATTCTATGATGTCTTTTTGTGATGGTACCCGATTTCATCATAGATAAGGGGGTTCGAGGTTCAGTCACCGACAAACTATGACAAAACCAAAATTTTCATCATAAAAAGTTATTTTTTTATGACGGTTTCAAATTCAGTCATTAACATTTTCAGTTGTAGAAGTGGATATTTCTAGTAGTGCTACCTAGGACTAGATACAAGGAGGGGTTGACAAACCTCCTGGTAGTGGCTTCTTGCAGCATTGGTGTCTCAGTCGTAGTTCGACATAGTTGACTTATTTCAGAGATGAAGGACACTATTGTAGAGGGCATCAAGAATCGCCGACAACTTCCATATGCTCATTGGATCTCCTCCTTGATTGCCATGCCTAGATGACCTCAGTTATAGATGGACATCATGTGAGCAGGACACCGACCTAGTAGCATCATAGACGAGAGGTTCCTAAGATAGAGGCTGAGTAGGACAAGGCTATCAGGACCATTGCAGAGACTGAGCTTGAACAATTAGAGGCATAGTAGGATGACACGTTCGATAGCTCAGACAAGGACTACCTACTGATTCCACCCATGCCCCCATTAATGGGAATGGGGATCCTGATCTTTCGTCAGGTTCAAGATAAACAACGATTTGTTCGGAGAGCGACACACCAATCCGGCTTCAGATCACAAAGAACCAAACCCTGCAACCTTAGCACCACGTCTCCTCTAGTTATCAACCATGTCACAATACGGTTGACCTCGCCAAGAAGGCTAATCCCTGCTACAAATCGAAGAACACAAGCAAGAACAAGATAAAAAACAACTCAATTAAAGTGATAATTGCAGATGAATGATTAAGCACTCGAAGTTGGGGTCTTGCAAACCGATAATGGCGATTGCTCAATGACAGATTGATCTAAAACAAAACCCAAACCCTAAAGTAGGTGGTGGCTACTGATTATATAGCCTAAGGGACATCCAAGGATCCCTCTTAATGTCCTAAAGGTGTCCCAACATGTTACAAGGCCCAACGGCCCAAAAGACGACGATGCGGCGCCGTGATAGATTCTGGACATCAAATTGTTTCAACTATTCCCATTGATTCGGATGTAATTTTGATATGGGACCACTTCCATTGGTTTCCTTATGAAATTATCTTTCCATCCATATATGGATCATTAAAAACGGAGTTCGTATGTGACCTGGACATCTATTTTACTACACGCTGGTCCTAGAGCCCGAGATGGACTCGAACTTAAGTTGGACTGGGCTTCCGGCTTGCCTTGGACGTCCTTGCTAGGTTCCTAAGGTGGTGGCCAAGGAGGAGGACGTCCAAGGGCTTTCTTGGTGGGTTCTCCAAGTTCTTGGGGTGTGCTCCCACTTGGGCTAGGGTCCCAAGGATGAATAACAAGCCCATAACGATAGTGTAGCTCCCAGCAGAAATAGCGACAGAATATCTTAATGGTTTGGAGGCCTTGCTGATGTGATATTGAGATGAGACTAGACCTATTTGAAATCTTATCAAACAAGCTTTCCATCAAGTGCTCATTGACCTTGATCGCACTCCAGATGGATGAGTTATGGCATTCCCAATGATGCACTGTTGAGCTGTCGATGAACCGAAAATTCAACTTTGATGAACTTGCACGTTGAGACATATTTGTACCTACATTCAAATAATGATATGTACATGTGGAACCAAGTGAATTGTACCAAAAATCACTATGCAAATGTAGGAACGAGCTCACCTTATAAACAATGGTCGTATCCGATGGTGTCATGTTCTCATCATCCTCCCCTTCTTGACAACAAACCGTCCTCGGTTTGGGTTAGCTGAAGAAAACGTTATTGGTAGTAGCCAATATTGCTCCCCTTCATGAAATTTAACATGTTTCTTTATAACAAAACTAGGGGAACTCGACATAATAAGATTATAGCAATTGAAATCCTTTGGTTGATCATACTTTTGCACAATATAAGGAGATTTCAGATTTGAATAAATATAGACACGATGCACCATATACTCTCCTTTACAATTATATTTTCCAATAAAATGATATGTACAAGTAGACAACCATGGCAATTCAACACATTTAAGTTTCTCTTCTAAACTACTAAGAGCATATAAAGTATCAAACTCAATATAACTCAAAGTATTTGAAGAATACAATAATTTCTTTTCATCTTTTTCAGTAGCAATGGGAAGCAAATTTTTATGTTCAGCATAAGTAATTGGTTCCAAAGCCAAAGCATCATACTCATTCACTAGTTGTGGCATACGTATAATAAAAGTATTTTATCATAGCTCTTCTTTATCACTAGCATTATTAGAATAATTATTTTTTGACAAAGGTAATTCAGATTTAACATCCAATTCTTTCCTTTCATTAGCAGCTCTATCTCTATTAGTTTGTGCATTTTTAGCACGGTTTAAAGTTTTACTAGACTCCAAAGTATGTGTGGGAGGTGGTGGTGGTGAAGATGTTGTTGTAGTGGCGAAAGTAACCACTCGCCTTTTTATCACAGTCTCAACCTTCGCAAATGGTTGCTCCACCCTTGCTAAAATCTGGTTGAGGTTGTCGCCAATGTTGGTATGGTTCTTTTGCTGACATTCCTGCAATTCTTTTTCTGCAAGCATAGCAAGCTGGAACAAATGTTTGAGAGTATAAAATTCTATATGGAAAACAATATCTTGTATTTCATGCCTCAAACCACCAAAAAACAAACAATGGTATCTTCCATGTCCTCTACCATCCCACAACGTATTGCACACTTTTGAAACTCTATATAATATTCTTGGACAGACATATTGCCCTGCTCTAAGCACTGCAATTTGTTATGCCATTCATGTTTATATGAAGGAGGAATAAATGATCACGCATAGCTATCTTAAGTTCTTCCCATGTACTAGGTAAAATATCCTCTGTAACTAGCCCATACCACCAAATAATGGCAAAGTCCTTAAACTCACTAGTAGCTTGTCGAACTCTATATTGCTCAGGTACAAGGTGGGCACTAAACTTTTGTTCTACCATTATCTCCCAATTAAGGTATCCTTCAGCATCATAATGACCCGAAAAGGATGGTATGGTCAATTTACCTCTCATACCTTGATGATTATAGTCTATATGTGAGGGCTCATTGTTCTTTAATCGGTCCATCCTTGCAAACTTCTGGTCCATGATTTCCTGCAATTCACTCTTAAACAGAAACTCATTGTTTGATATTGTTAGAAATTAATATAAATCCCCTATCAACTATTTATGGGTAAGTGGAATCACACTCTCACACGTCTTACCAAGTTCTTACAAGGTTCTTACCAACGCAAAGCAGTGGACAGTACAACCGGTGGCTGGTTCGTGATACCTGTGAGGGTGTGGCACCAAGATTGCAAGGGTCTTTTTCTGTACCGGTCTGAAGTATATGTGGAGCTTGGGAGGCACAAAAAAGAACAAATATATATATGTGGCACACAAGTCAGTGATAGACAACAATATTGAATAAATGTCCAGAGCACTTGTCCTAGTTGCTGGCCTATACGTGTTTCTATCACCAGTTGTGATAAACAAAAGAGGAAACAAGGATGAAAGGAAACAAGTATTAAAGTTAGCAACGGATATGAACAAGGCAAAAGATACCACAAACAATAGAGCTATTGAGTGTTCCTTGTGTGCTCCTTTTTTATATCTTCTATTCTCTTTTACTATTTTTTTTCTTTTATTTTTTTGTCTAATCTTTTTTTCTTGCTTTTTCTCTTTTGATATTTTTTTCTCAGCAAGGAGCACACAAGAATAAACCACAAAAAATTTGAGCTCAATTGAATAAAAGATGTAGCCTATAGAAAATTAGGATTGTGCTCTAAAAAGCATACCAAAACTTATGGGCCCAGAAACTCAATTTTCCTAATTGAATTTTGCAAATCTAATTTTTGCGAACCTAGTAGCACTAGGATGAAATAGATCTAAAATTTTCTAGCGTTCTCCGTAGATATAAAATTTTTCCTGTTTCGAGTTCGGATGCAAAAGTTATGACTGTTTTAAGGAAACTGCTCGAATCTGGGATTTAGTGGACACAAGATGCAAACCGATGGTGATACGGAATAGCGGCGGGTGAAGGGATCAACACAAACTAGAAAAGAACACAATCTAAACTAGCAACAAGACTTTGACCTAGGACACAAACTCAACAAAGCGGACTCTGAAACTGAATCATGCAAAGGCTATGGCGCGGATGGTTATAGGATAGGAAACAAATATGGCATTGGACTATGGGATAAAAGAAAAAACACTCGAACTAAGGGTAAGATGCAAACTTGATGGTATACCTGAAGCTCTGATTACCACTTAATGGGAACGGGGATCACGATCTTCCGTCAGGTTCAAGATAAACAACGATTTGTTCAGAGAGCGACACATCGATCCGGCTTTAGAGCACAAAGACCCAAACCCTGCAACCTTAGCACCACGTCTCCTCTGGTTATCAACCGTGTCACAATGCGGTTGACCTTGCCAAGAAGGCTAATCCCTACTGCGAATCGAAGAACATAAGCAAGAACAAGATAAAAAGCAACTCAATTAAAGTGACAATTGCAGATGAATGATTAAGCACTCAAAGTTGGGGTCTTGCAAACCGATAACGGCGAATGTTCAATGATAGCTTGATCTAAAACAAAACCCAAACCCTAAAGTAGGTGGTGGCTACAGATTATATAGCCTAAGGGACGTCCAAGGATCCCTCTTCACATCCTAAAGGTGTCCCAACACGTTACAAGGCCCAACGGCCCAAAAGACGACGACGCAGCGTCGTGACAGATTCTAGACATCAACTTGTTTCGACGATTCCCATTGATTCTGATAGAATTTTGATGTGGGACCACTTCCATTGGTTTCCTTATGAAATTATCTTTCCATCCATATGTGGATCATAAAAAACGGAGTTCGTATGTGACCTGGACGTCCGTTTTACTACACTGTTGGTCCTGGAGCCCGAGATGGACTCGAACTCAAGTTGGACTGGGCCTCCGGCTTGGCTTGGACGTCTTGGCCTTCTAAGGTGGTGGCCAAGGAGGAGGACGTCCAAGGGCTTTCTTGGTGGGTTCTCCAAGTCCTTGGGGTGTGCTCCCACTTGGGCCAGGGTCCCAAGGATGAATAACAAGCCCATAACGATAGTGTAGCTCCCAGCAGAAATAGTGACAGAATATCTTGATGGTTTGGAGGCCTTGCTGATGTGATATTGAGATAAGACTAGATCTATTTGAAATCTTATCAAATAAGCTTTCAATCAAGTGCTCATTGACCTCAATCGCACTCCAGATGGCTGAGTTATGGCATTCCCAATGATGCACTATCGAGCTGCCGATGAACCGAAAATTCAACTTTGATGAACTTGCACGTTGAGACATATTTGTACCTACATTCAAATAACGACATGTACATGTGGAACCAAGTGAATTGTACCAAAAATCACTATGCCAATATAGGAATGAGCTCACCTTATCAACAATGGTCGTACCGATGGTGTCATGTCCTCATCACCCATGGGAACATGACAGATAGGCCGGTAGCTCTTGTTCAGCACCACCTCAGCAGACAGATCTATCTTTGCTTGCTATACTCAATAGGATGTAGCGAGTGAAATAGAGCTAGGTAGAGGCACAACCAGTTGCCAATGCTCAGATACAGCTATGATAGGATTAGTTCTTGTAGCAACAGCAGTCACTTTAGCAGTAGTTGCTTGGTTTCATGGACCACGTCATTTAGTTCACTGGTGCTCCTATGTACCGGCCATCAGTGTAGCCGCTTGGCCTAGTAGTGACTCCTCCTCATATAGTGACTCCAGCATTATAGTCTAGTGGACTTCAGAGTCAGACTCAGTAGCTTCCAGCATAGTTTGCCTCACCCTCCATCTAGGTCTTTCAGTGGTTCGCTTCTCTAGGGACAGGACAGGCTTAGGACTTTACTCCGATTGTCATAGGTTTCACTCCTAAAAAGTTAGAGGTTGTACTAGTGATAGACACTCTAGTTTCATGGAGTTTGGGTGCCACCTTCAGTGAGCTTACAGGGCAGCCCACACCTCCAAAGTTCAGAGCATCTCTACCTACCTCAGTAGCTCTAGTCACAGAGATGATTCCTTCGTTAGAGCCATGGCCATAGTCCATGAGTCAGCCGCCTCTGATTGTCACTACTACACTTGAGTCTACATCGATAGTGGCTATCGTGGTTACTACAAAGATAGCTTTTGAGCCAAATGGTCCATCCACCACCTTAGCTTCTGAGTCCCAACCAACTGACCTAGCTCTAGAGCCGACCTAGACCGCTTCACCTACACTTTCAGTGACTAAGGGTCAGTGTGAGTCCGCTCCAGAGGGTCTGATAGCACAAAGATTAGAGTCAGATGATGATGCAACCTAGTTTTAGCTTACCCCACGTATCTCCTCACCCGACTTGTCTGCTCTTGTCCCATCGACCAACCCTTAGGTTTTGGTTCTTGGCGCCAAAAGGGGAGAGGGAGTGAGTATGTTAGACTTAGGGGAGCTTGTGAGATGGACTCATTCTTTTGTGTGTGATACTTCATGCATTCACGTCTACTTTTATGCATTGTATTATATGTGTGATTGCATGTTGTGATGGTTTATGTGATGTGTGCTCTCTGTTTTGATATATTTATATCATGTCACTTGGTTTTGCCCATTTGTGTTGCTTCCACTTTCTACTCTAATTCAAGTGAGCTCTATGTTTCATACTCATGCTTATTTCATATCTTTTGAGTACATGTTGTTGGTTTGGTTCGTATAAGCTTTTTTATCTCCTTGTTCAAAATGTCAATTGCTTCTATGAACCAAGCATGTTGAAAACCTCACCCTTCTCTTATACACATACTCGAGGTTATGTTGTCATCAATCAACAAAAAGGGGGAGATTGAAAGCATCTAGGCCCCTAGTTGGGTTTTGGTGATTAATGACGACACAAGATTATTGTGACTAATGTGTGTTTTGCAGAGGCAATTTGAGTTAGGTCGCGATAATGGTGATTGTTTGGGCAATGATTGGTTTTGATGCCCCTATCAGTGGAATTTGTTTCAGTTTTCAAGGATGGATGACAAGGCATTGAGAGACACTTAGAGTAGTTTAGCACTTTGTTTTTCCTTTGGCCGTACTATAAAGGGGGGTATGAACTAGTAGCTTGACCTAGGTGAGTCTAATGTGTTAGGTGTGGTGCACATTTGTCAAACTTAGCACTAGGTAGCTGAGGGATAGCCCAAAGATCAAGTGGAACAATCCCCATTCACAAAGATTTTGAATTAGAAGTGAAATGAGGGGTTGATCAGGCGTTGGACCATGCTGCGGCATGGTCGTCGGGCCAAACAACCTAGGTCTGATGCCTACAAGGTGCATTCATAGAGCAGGTGATGTGGAGAAGGGTCATCCGACCCTGAGAAGTGGCGACGTCAGACTAGACGAGGACACTGTTCACATGAGGGTAGGCTTTAGGAACCGTCGGACCATGGTGAATAGGAAGGTGTCGGACCCATGGGCATCCCGGTTCGACGTTGTCCAGAATCTACACCGTGAGGGTTTTGGCGTGTTGGACTGGGCCAACGAGGGGTCATCGAACCCTACTGTAGCACTAAGCGATTGCAATGGATTTTTTTGACATAGTGAGCATGTTGTTTATTTTGTGAGGGTTAGACCCTAACTTCATGGTCTGATGCCTAGGCGTCTGCTAGTCCGATGCCTCGCAGACAGAGGGGATTTTGCCCCAATGGCTATTTGTTTGAGTATGGGGTATTTATACCTTTCCTACTTGTCCAATTCCCCTCTCTTGCCCACTTGTTCAGTTGAGAAAACACTTTGACTACAAGGGAGACCAAGAGCCTAGTGGGGTGATTGAAATTTGATAATCCAAGATTAAGGACCTCATTAGTGCATATGGAGTAGCAAGTGTGCATCCACCTTTCTCATTAGGCTTGTCTTAGTCAAGTGAGTGTTTGTGCTTGTTACTCTTGGTGATCGCCATCACCTAGATGACTCGGTGGTGTTTGGAAGCTTGGTTATCATCCAGAGGAGCTTGCGGATGACCCAAGTCATGGTGTGAGCAGTTGTATGTGATTCACCATGACAGAGTGTTGAAGAATTAGCCCGTAGAGAGCATTTGATCCTTGCACGAATCAGGGGGAGCTACACCCTTGCGCGGGTGCTCCAACAAGGACTAGTGGGGAGTGGTGACTCTTTGATACCTCAAAAAACATCGCCACATTCCTGTCCCTCTCTTTACTTTGAGCATTTATATTTGAGCAATTCAATTCATGTCTTTACATTCTTAGAATTGACATGCTAGAGTAGGATTGGAACCTAGGGTGCAAAACTTTTGTGCGGTAGAAAAATAGAAACACTTTTAGGCACAAGGGGGTGAAATGGGTTAAGTGTAGGGCTTAATTATTACAAGAAATTTAGAATTAGCCCAATTCACTCCCCCTCTTGGGCATTTTGACCCTTTTAGGTAGAAGTCGAATGATGGTTTCATCGTTTGAGAGAAACAGGTTTACCTTGCTCTTCTCGGTTCTGCTGATGGGTCATGAAAATACCATGATGATGATAATGTTTAAATTGAGACCTGGGCACGTGCCTTGCATCATGAAATGAGTCGGTGTAGTGCTCCGCCTATGTCGCTTGAGGACTGTTCGTTGTAGACCTATTGTGTTTGAGACCTTGTTGTACTGGCCACATACTCTGGTAAGCCTAAGATCTTGGCTTTTCCATTATGAGAAAAGCTAACCGTGCACTAGGAGTGGGAGATGGCGAGAGTAGCGTGTACCCACCCTATAGAAAAATCATGGATGATGTAGGGCGGTAGGAGTACTATATTCTCAGGTAACACAGACCAGATCATGTTTTGGAGGATCCAAGTGAAGGTTGATATATGTAGGTCTAGGACCTGCATATGTCATGTGGTAAGGAAACCCTAGCTAGGCCTAATTGATTCGAATCATCGTGCTCCTCGGTTAAGGAGACTCGATCCCCTGATCTTCATCGTAGTTAAATCAATGAAATAATGGTACCTGATGGATACGAGCTGATATAAGATGAGATGAGATGATTAATGAAGTGATTGAGTTAGACCAGGTGCAAACTAGATACTACTGATAACTAACATGAAGCTAAAACCTTGAAAGTAAGGATCCACTCATAGTAAGCTTTTCTGTAAAGGTTACTCTTACTTCAAACTTTCCTTTAAGCCTGCATGCCTTTGGAGTCTTTTCATTTAGGCAGATAAGACTTGTTGAGTACCCTGAAGTACTCAGGGTTTGTTAGCCCTAGTTGCAGGATCTGACTTGCATTGCTAGTAGAGGTCATGCCGGTGGGCTCGATGTGATCTGATTACCACCTCTACCTTAGCTGTTTCCCCTAAAGTTGTTTTAGTAGTCCTACTCATCTTTTGAAACATAAAGTAAGTTCTGACTTGAACATGTTTTGTAATCTAATGTTATAAATCTTCCGTACTCTGATGTAAGTTATTTTTGTACCAAATGTTGTAATGTTGTGGTAACTCAATGTTCATCCTATATGAGTTGTAAAATGTGGATGATTCGGGGTTCCCTGAGGACACCCTGACAGACTACCAGAGTTTTCTAGCTCTCATGTACAACAGTCAGAGGTCGTTAGAACATTGACATGTGCATGTGGGCCATATGGTTTGGGTGGTTCTGCCATAAGTTGGTGCTTTAGGAATGTCCATGGCACATAAGTTTTCTTTTTCAAGAGATATATCAAAAAGGATCAAAGTTGAATCTCAACCATTATCGAGAACAACATTTGGATGGCCAGGGGACATGTCTTAAGTTTGAGTGAGGGTGATGATGGATGTTTCGTTTCACAAGAAATCTTATGTGGAACGAATGGGGATATGAACTTCACCTCCTCGAATGAGCTATGGGTAAAGATGCTGCTTCGTCATTGGACTTTCTAGGCAAGAGGCAAAAGTAGTTTCTTTATTAAGGCTCCCATGGGTAGGTTTTTCTTCAAAAGGTTTTTCAAAGGGGTAGCCTATGAGTAGATCAAAATCTAGGATGGCAAAGATGTGGAAATCTAAGTGAACCTCAATTTCATTAATTTCAATTGGCACAGCCCTAACAATCCCACTACACTCAAAGATGAGTCCTGATGGACTTTTGAAAAGTTTGTTGGTCGGGACTAGTGGCATGTTACCCAAAAGTTTTTTACAAGGAATTCTGATATGATACTAGTCTTGACTATGGGGTTGTGTAGGGCTTCTACGATAGTTCCCCTTAATGAACAAGGTATGGTCCTATAAGGTGAAAGAATTCGAATTGCTTCCGAAGAGCGTTTCACTTCCATCAACCATTCCTTTGATGGTTCTGCTTTAGGGGAAGCTTCCTTTGTATGTGTTTTGTGCCATGAGTGTTTTGAGGTATTGCCATAATCCTCGAATTTGATAAGGAACTTCGAAGGATGAATTACTCTTTCCCTCGGTGTTCGTGGTTCGGGTGAGTGCTCATGAGTCGAATCTAAGGATGCTACGGGTTTGGATTCGACTGATGAGGATTCCTCAAAGCTCGACAAAACCTTCATTTAGAGGGGTTTGGTTCTTATGATGGAAAAAGTGTGTTTGTCTATGAAGGTTTCAAGGAATTTCACTTGTTACATCATAGTTTTGTGTGTAAATCTAGCTCCAGCGGTCATGTCGAGGCATAGGTCAAGCTTCCATGTCAATACCCAAACAAAAGAGTCATAGCAACACGTGTCGGGTAAAGAAAAGTCTAGGCTGGAGTGTATTAAAACTGAAAATCTAGCATAGGTTCCTCCTATAGACTCCTTCTCATATTGCCTCATAGTCATAGTTGAGGATTGCTCTTTGTAGAGAGACGATACGAGACATAGGGAAGAATGCAAGGTAAAACTTGTCTTTAAGTTCATTCTAGTCCCCATTCGTACTTTCTATGGCTTGAGTATACCATTACTTCACCTCCTCTGTGAGAGAGAAGAGTTTCTTGTGTCATGCCAAAGTTGCTTAGGCATGAACATATTTCATCAAATTCTTCTAGGTGATGGTAGGGGTTTTCTTTATCAAGCCAGAGAAGGGTTGTGTCTGAACCATGGCTATCAAGCCAGGGTGGAGTTCATAGCCAGATGAATGGTTTGGTTTTGAAGGTGGCTTAGGGAACTCGCTCTTTGAAGCAAACATGTTTTGGATAAGAATTGGCTTCATGGTGAATATATTTTTTGGTGTTTTTAAACAAAAGAAAAAGGTACAGATATGAGGACAAACTAGGTTCAAAGAAAATATAGCAACCATTGCCCGACAACGACAGTAGAAAGCTTGTTGGTATTTTTAATGCAAGCTTATGGAATTACCATTGTAGCTTTCACCTAGAAGTATTCAGGGTATCATATTTTCCACAAGGAACGTGTGATAGAATAGCCCAATTTATACAAGATCAAGTACGGCTATCCCCGTTTAACATGTTGACGCGCGCATACTTTCACTTATATAAACCCGATAGTCCACTGAGTGTCATGAAGGACCTCGGTAAATCAACATCATAACCAAGATCGCATGATTAAGCAAATACACATCACATACACAGAGTTGCAACAGAAATAATATTACAAATGGGTTCACAAAAAATAGTACAAGTTTTGGTTTTAAAACCGGTTAAAGGAAAACAACATAGCTTTCAAAGGATTACATTAATATAAGTTCCAAATACATTGCTAGCATAAGTGAACTCCTATGATAAAAGCATATACATGAGAAATGAATATAGAGTCACCAAGCCCACCTGGTGGTTAGCCACCATCTTCAGCAGGCCAAGAACTTCACCTGCAACATGGTGGGATAAACCCTGAGTACTTGAATGTACTCAGCTAGACTTACTCGTCATAAACCAGAAATAAAGTGACACCAAGGAGTATGCAAGGCTTTATAGGTGGAGCTAGCTTGACAAAATTTTGCATAAAAGCCACTAGTTGAGCTATACATTTTACAATTTGGTAACCAAGTTAATTATAGCTATTCATCTCTAGATTAGCAACTAACCTATGCCAAACATGTGGAATATCATTTAGTAACATGCAATAGTAACCATAGCTGGTGTAACATTTCTATATTCATCATAACCATCAAATTACATCAATTAATGCTACGTTGCCGCTGCTCAGTCAAGTTCTCACTATCCGGGAGAGAAGGCGACTTGAATCGATTCTAACCAATTGGGGAGTTATTCCTAACACAAACCCAGACATACCTGTGCCAATGTAGTCTTTGGTCACCTTTGGTACAACTTAGGTATAGTCATGGGTTCGAGCAGCGCCGCACCCTTAGGGATACTACCAGTCTACCAGGAAGTTTAGGCCCGGCCTGCCCTTGGACTCACACCACTGGCTCCCCACACATCCTTACTTTCTCTAGTGTGCGCACTTTCACTTACCGGGTCCTGGCCTGAGTTGAGGTACTCAGCTTCACGGTTCGGAACGACATATCCGGCCAACTAAGTGCTAGGCATGCGTTCAACATGACATGAGGACGTACAGCGAATCGGTCCTCAACCAACATAGACGCGGATAAATAGGCACCAAGACCTCCATGCCTTGTTGCTTCTCTATCACAATCCTGTCCGATCTCCTTTTATTTATCAACACATGGTTATTTCCACGATAGTAAATATAACCAACCGTGCTCCGGTATCCACCTATATCTCGTCGGTGATAGGAAATCACCTGACTTCTACTGGTCTAAGCATTGCTAAGCATACATTCAATCCTGAACCTACATAGGGTTCAAGGTATATTTCTAGACAAGGTAGTTCTATGCATCAAGTGGTTCCAATCAACTCTTATAACCTAATGCATCAACATAAAGGACTCAAGTGATATTTGTAAAAACATAGGAGGCTTACAATGCTCCAGGGCTTGCCTAGGATCCAACACTAGGTTAGTGTTTGTTAGATGACACTCGCTTGGCGAGCATCTCCTAGTTCAGGCACTGTACTCTAGGGGTCCTTCCATCTTCAGGATAGGTCCACCAACACCGTCTTCTAGGTTTGACTCCAACATCACATCCTTCACATGGTGCATCTAGCGTACCTAGATGAGATGCAACAATGCAAGTGCATGAATGTCAAGAATGGCAATATGAGATGCCTCACATAAAAGTATTCATGATGAGCACAAGGTTACACCAAACATATATAAGCACTCCATGTTGCTTAATTAAACATCCCACAACCAATCATGCTAGGATAGCAAGGAAGGTAGCACCAAGCATGACACAAGTTTCATAAGGTTTTAGGTATATTAACTTAACACCATCAAAGGCATGAGCCACACTTAGCAACACACAAGGCAAAGCAAGGTGAAGTAAACAATTTTAGGTACAAACACAGATGCTGAACAGCAGCACTATAGTAACTTGTTTTAATCATACCTAGGGTTCAAGGGATAAAAAAAGTGTGATTCAAGACTTTCTAGAAAGCTAATGAAATTATCTAAAACTTTGTTATTAACACCAAAAGGTGATTCAACAAAAAACAAGGTCAAAATATATCATGAAGCAGAGCTTATACAACTAATGATAGGAAACTGATATTAACTTTAAAATGCATAATTGGAGTTCTAGACATTCAGCAAACATGATTCTTAACTTTATGGAAAGATTATTAAGTTATCTATAACTTTCTCATTATCATTTTAAGATGATTCTACAGCTAACAAGGTCAAACAACACCTAAGAAGGCATCTCTATCTAGATTTGGACAAAAATCTACCATTCCACTTTGAACACCTATAACTGGAGTACTAGACAACCAAAAAGGGTGTTCTCTAATATTTTGGAAAGCTTAGGAAAAGCACTACAACTCTCTTATTATCACTAATACATGATTCCATGTTTAAATGAGCCAAACAATACAATCATTCAGATCTATCCAGAGGACATGCAAAAACCTGACTAGCAAACTTCTAAAATCTATAACTCCTAAATTATCAGGCCTAAAACCATGAAATGATAAGTTATCACCACACAAGAAAACATCAATTGCATCACGAAAATATCACCATCACAAAAATATCACCACCACAGAAGCTGTACATGCAGCCATAACAGCAAGAGATACAACTATATATATTTATCATTTATGTTGTTAAAAACTAACATTTTGTTGCTATATATGCAGCTCCATGCAACTCCTAACTATAACCAAGCAATCACATTATCTAGCACCAATTATTAGAAGTATTACATGGCATAAACACAAGCATCAACTAACAAACTTTCATTAGCTTTTCTATATATAAAAACCTACATATTAATTATAGGTGATGTTGCAAACATCTCATTTGGATCTCAAATTTTTATGTGAGATAGATGATCGCAAAATATGATTACTGTACAAATCTTACATGCTCAGGTTTTATAATTTAATTGCTATGAAAAAGGCAAATCTTAATTATTAATAAACATGTGAGAACAAGATAAATCTAAAGATCATTATTTTCTATAAACATATAGCCATATTAGGGTTTCTCAGGCCACATTACCACCATGCAAGGTTAAAGGAACCACATTTTATATTTTTGCACATATAAATTATTTATAAGCCATTTAAAACCATTTATCAAGCATTAAACCAGTTAAATCAATAACTCAATCATACTCCATCCAATGACCTATTAAATTTTACCACAACACACACATAGCATCAGTAGGCTACCATAAAAATTTCATAGTAATTGGAGCACCACAACTTTAGATATGAGAATAACAAGCTAAAATTGCCTATTTAACAAGATTAAATCAAAACATTATAAAAACAGTACACAACTAGCATGTTTAATATTTTTATTAGCTAGATCATGTCATCACAATATTAACACAACTAGAATTACCATTTTTGGACTTCTATAACTCAAGATATGCATCCGACAACTTAAAAGGATGTCTAAAAGCACTTTATAAGAATAAATAAAAACATCAGCAACTTTCTACTAACACATATCATATTATGACTCTACTATGTAGATCTACTCACAAGGATTCCAAAAAGTCCTCATTTGCTATTTTATGATTTTTCTACAATTTATTATCATTTTCCAAAGTTTTAGGCCATAAAAGAAAAATAGATTTGCATCGAGGACCCCTGAACTTTCAAGAAAACAAATTCCAGCGAACAAGTCCTTCTAAGCACTATTCAACTATGTCACAGACTCTGCAGTTAGCCGCCTGCACTTGTTCCAATTGTTGTGCGAGGTCCTCACCATGAATCAGAGCAGAGGAGGCGCAGGGAGATTGCCAATGCCGGCCAGAGGAGGCTCATCGACAACGATGGAGTGGTGGCGGAGCACCAAGGAGTCCACATGCATCCATGGGATAGCTTGGCTTGGCCCGAGGCGGCCCTAGGTGGGCACCATGGCAGAAGCGGCCCGACAACCGGCGAGGATGGCTCGAGGTCGGCCGGCCTTGGCCAGCAAGGGCTGGCAGCGGTAGGGAGCACCTAGGGGTCCACGCACATCTGTTGGTAGCCACAGTTTGGGCCAAGGCTGGCCAGGTCAGCCTAGCCACATGGCACTAGCGGTGGATGCACCTGCGACTATGGATGGTGGAGTTGTAGCAGAGAAAGTGGCCGGTAGACGTGTGCTGTGGATGTGGGGCTGCTGGGGCACACTTCCACTTGGACAGAGGCAAGCACGAGCAGTCGGATACGGCTATGCAGAGCATAGCTTGGAAGTCAGCCATGGCAGGCATGCTCTGGCACGCGTGTGCAGCGCAGAGGGTGAGGGAGGAGGAGCAAGTGAGCGTGAGAGAGAGCTAAGGGCACCATGTCTCTATTTTCTCGAGCAGGGTGGCAAGGTGGAGTACATATAGGTGAGCGCGCGAGGCACGTGGCAGCGAAGCGCTATGGCCGATCAACCACGTTCACCCCCATTGGTAGCTTCAGGCACCATTGCCTGACTAAAACCTCCAACTTCTCCCCTCTCTATCTCCTAATCCAAGCAAGATCAGCTCAAGGCACTGTGGTAAAATTGGTAGAGCAACATGAGATGAACAACTTTACTTAAGAGCTCGAGGCTAGATTCTACATGGTTGAAGAGATCCGGGGCTCAAAAGATTAGTACTTGAAACTGAAACCACGATTCAGACATTCAGGTTAAATCCATGAAGTTCAGTGAAAACTAGCAGTTTTGGGACCTGATTTTAACGGTCCAAATGTGCTCCAAAAGTGATAAAACTTATTTTGATACTTCCAACACAAAGTGTACTTCAAATTATAGTAAGGAATCCAGTTGAGTTACCATATGAATTTGGAAGATAAAAATTCACAAACATGTCAACTTGCTATTGTCAATTGGGGACTTAGAAATATTTCTGAAAGCTCAACAGGAACACTGCATTCAAACTTGAGGCCATTGTTTAAGCCACTTAGAAGTTGAATCAGGTCTTGGTCCAAAAATAAAGTTTGTTCTACACCACTCAAACTTCAACTTTTATTAAAGGTCAAACTTTATATGTGGTAGAGAAACCATTGCTTCATCTTGGTCAAAGCAGCACCTCGTTAAACCCTAGAATTAGGGTTTTCGACCAATTGAGGCATTTTCTTGATAATTGCTCAATACGAACCATTCATGACTTTTGTTGTAGAGTTCAATTAGAGTCATTTGGGTAGGGTAGCAAGGTTTGGTCGACATCTCATATTCCCATTTACTTAATAAAGCAATTTAATCAAGGTTATAACTTATCATTTCATGTGACTTCTTGATTCCAAACTTCATGAAACTTTTACACTGGTCAAGATGGATGCATGTTGATGTAATGTACATGAAACAAGCATGCTTAACATTACTCATGTCTAACTTAACCAGGGTCCACATGTAAGTAAAGGTGTGTTGTCCAAGTTCAAGTTAGGACTCAATTTCATAGATTAGACCTCAACACCTTCATCATCACTTCAAAATTACGAACTAGAGATCATAATCATTACTTGACATATCCTACTTAAGTCCAATTTCGCTGCTTAACTCATGACTAACACCTGGGGTGTTACAGAATGGAGGTACTTCTTCTAGCTAGTTCGTCCAAGGACAACACAAGGGTAAAGTTGACAAGGGTAGAGATGGATTCCTATGGCTTTTGGGTCTATGAGAAGATAAACTCTACTTTCACTTTCTTACTTTGGGCACCAGAGTGCACCTGGTCTGCCTAGCTATACCGCCCCCTATAGCTCTATGCCAAACCCAAACATGGGGGATTACGAGGGACAGACAGGGCTGTCATCACATGCCGCCTACCCCTCAACCATGGGGCACGAGGCCAATGAAGGTAGCCTCTAGCCTAGACACTATGTCTATTGACTACTCCTCTAGCATCGCGAGGGTTATCCATCTTTATTAGGGTGCTCTACTTGAGTATCCACTACAAGAAAGAATGATGAACCCGCAAGCAAATAAGAGCAAAGCTTAACTAATCAAAAGTATTATAACCATAAGAATAACTTACTAGAGGAAGATCCTATTGAGGTACAATAGCAGGTGTTCATTGAGGTACAAGCTTGGGAAGTCTACCGATAAGTCTAGCACTTCCCCATACTCTTCCCTCACATCTCTCCCTATCACTAACTTTAGTTAGCTGTGGCCTAAGCCTTTGGAGTGATGCTCAAATGAGGTGTGCTCTTCCTTGAAATGTTGCTGAGTGAGGGGGAGTGGCCTACTTTTATAGGTGGAGAGGAGGGAATGATCCATGGCATATTCCCCTCATAAGTGAGAAAACTGACCTCCAACAGACCTCCTAGATACGTTGAACCTGGCCCAACCCTGCGGGACTGTCATTACAAAGGCGGCATCTGACACCCCACCAAAGATGGGCCCCGAGAGGCCCCAGTAGCAGTGCGGGCACACCTTGGGTGCAGTTGAACCCTAACTAGGCCAAAAGGAGCCCAACTTCAGTGGGAGCACTACTACAGATTGATTTATCACTATCGCCACTTTCACTGCCGTAGCGATAGAAGTAATGGTGTGATACTTGCACCGTCAGTTGGAACGATAGCGAGGCCTCCTAGGACTAAAACCGGCAGTTCATACTTCTACCACCGATGGGTTAACGATAGATGCGACAGTGGTATTGGGGTTCCATTTCCTCCATCGCATGAAAAGCTAGGCCGACTAGGATACGCATTTTGCCCGCCAGCCCAAAAGTAGCGTCTGGTCAACCAGCGGTAAATTAAGTGTGAGTGTTTAATTGCCTCAACTTCCAAGGCCATCAAATCACCATTACTTCCACCACCTGAAGCCTAAGAGCCATGTACCCACTGCTCTACATATACTTTAGGCCTGGTGCCCTCTAAAACAACCACTCTTGTTCATCCATCATCCCCTTCTCTTCCAATCTACAAAGAAAATGTCAGACAACCCCATCAAGTTTCCAAGCAGCCCGTCATCTAGCGAGGATGAATTGCCTTCCCACCACTCCTAGGAGAACATCTCGTCCAACGATGGGATGTTTGATTATAGTCCTCCGTGGAGCTCTGAGAAGGAGGACCCAGAGGAGGAGGACGAGGATGAGACAACACCAATGCCGACAACGATGACTCCAACTCCGACTGTGACTTCATCTTGCCTCCTCCCAAGCGAGCGAGGCATATATTAAGTAGTTTATAGTTAGTATAAGTAGTTTTAATAGTTTAGGTTAGTT
Organism: Miscanthus floridulus; assembly: GCF_019320115.1. Lineage (NCBI taxonomy): Eukaryota > Viridiplantae > Streptophyta > Magnoliopsida > Poales > Poaceae > Miscanthus > Miscanthus floridulus. Next base: position 49,341,538 of record NC_089596.1, read on the forward strand.
ATTATGCTTCTAGATGAGTACAATCATATACTCATCCAAATTGTATCTATATATTAGTTATATATAATCAATCAATGAAAAAAATTATATTCATGAAGATTTGATCTCTTCAATGCCACCTTTTTTATATGAAATGCAAAGAAGTTCTTTCCAATACTACTTCCAAATGTCAGTGCATGGATTTGATCTCTCAATGAATGTTTTTAATTTTTTTGTATATTTGTGAATGAAAAGGGCAAAAACTGTTAGGTATGGTTGCAGTTGTTTCTAGGAGAATCTAAAAGCAGTTCAACAACTAACAATCACCGTATTATAGAGTTGGATTAGCGTGGCAATGGTCAGCTTAATACGGACACTGTTTAGCTTATCTCGTGCCATCTGTTCCCGCTGTTGATCAATCTAGACCGTCCATTTGGCAACCAACCTAGAAGCACCCAGCCCATTCCCTACTCCACTCAGGTCCTATCCGTGCCTTGGCGACAGTTCGACAAACTAAAAAGAATCCATTAGTTCTCCCCACCCATTGTTGCTTCATCTTCATTTTGAACCATCGCCTATACTTTCCCTGTCTCGAGCACATTGCATTGTCATCATGGACAATGCCCTATGAAGGTTAGATGGATTTGGTCACCCCCTGTTTGCATTTGGTTCCAATTGGTTTTGGGTTTCGTATCAGTTTTGTTCATATTAGGAATTTCTTCATTGCAACAGATGTCTTACTTCGAAAGAAGCCATTTCAATGCAAGCAACCTTGCGTTTTGATGGCTAGGGGTGGCACCAGGACCCCAGATGATGTTGTTTGCTACTTGGGGAAGGAGCATTCACCCGGACTGACTGTTGATTGTTGAAGCTATTATTCATCACCTTCTCGGACCACAAAATTTGTCAAGAATCATTCAAGACCCTTTTGTGGAGAGATTTTTGTGCTTTGTAGGACTAGACAGGAAGTAGACATACTTAGATACAATGTGTTCATGGATGGAGATGCTATCATTTTTGCTATGGTTCACTATCTCTAGCTTTCGGGACCGCATCAGCCAATTGAGTACCGTAGCAACTACCTACCCATCCGACATTTAGTCTTAGAATTTATGAAACTTTTATGTTAATGAAGTTTATATGTACTGATGAAACCTCTGGATTAGTATGTATGAGTACTGCATAATCGTTGAACTATTACTTTGGTTGAACTGCTAATTGAATCAATCGGTCTTGGTTCTGGTCCATGTGTACACCCCTATGTAAGCATAGAGGATCCAAAACAGGCCTTCTTCTATAGGCGGATAGTACCCTGAACCGCTGGTGACATAGCATTTCATCTTGGTGGGAGTGCAAGGGTTGTTAGTATTTCTTATTATCTACAGAAGTTAATCCACAAGCGTATGGAATTACCATTGTAGCTTTTACCCAGAAGTATTCAGGGTATCGTATTTTCCATAGGGAATGGAGGTATTTCTTCTAACTAATTCGTCCAAGGACAACACAAGGATAGTTGATGAGGGTAGAGAAGGATTCCTATGGCTTTGGGTCTAAGGATAGATAAACTCTACTTATACATGCTTACTTCGAGCACCGGATCGCACCTAGTCTGCCAGGTGATGCTGGCCTCTAGCTCTACACAATACTTGAACATGGGGGATTACAAGGGACGGATAGGGCTGTCATCACCTACCGCCTACCCCTAAACCAGAGGATATGAGGCAAACGAAGGTAGCCTCTAGCCTACACTACTACTTTAGCGTCCGCGTAGGGTTATCCATCTTTATCAGGGCCCTCTACTAGAGCATCCACCATGGGGACGGACGACAAACCTGCAAGCAAATATGGGTATAGCTTAACTAATCAAAAGACTTTTATAACCAAAGGAACCACGAACACTTACTAATATACCCATTGAGGTACAAAGCTGGTGTTCATCGAGGTACAAGCAGGGAGATACCTCTAGATTAACAACAAACCTGTGCCAAACATCTGATATATCATTATGTAGCATCACAATAATAACCATAGCCGGTGTAGCATTCCCATGTCCAATATAACCATCAAATTCCATAGTCCAGTTACTATAATGCTGGGACTAGTCGAGTTTCTCACTATCTAGGAGAAACAATGATTTGAATCAGTTGCAACCATCTAGGCAGTTATTCCTAATAGAAACCCACACTTCCCCCATCATGGTCGTGTTGGGTCACCTTTGGTACAACTTAGGTACACATTTCATGGGTTCGATCAATGTCGCACAACCAGGGACAACCTAGTTGCTAGGACGTTCAGGCTCGTCCTACCCTTGGGCTCACGTCTGGCTCCCCGCACATCCTTACTCTCATCTAGAGTGCACACTCTAATAGAATGAGGCCCGATCAGAGTTGAGCTACTCGGCTTCGCAGTTGGAATGAGTTATCCGGCTAGCTAAGTGAGAGACATGTGTTCAATCTTGATAGAAGCGCCAACAACGGTATGGTCCTTAATCGACACAAATGGGATCAACATATCCAACCCACACCATGTGCATGTAAGATCCCACTCGGTCTCCACTTAGATAACATCCCATTGTTATTTTCCACGATAGCAAATATAGCCAACCGTGCTCCGGTATCCACCTATACCTCGCAGGTGACATGAAATCACCCAACTTCTATCGGTCTAAGCATGGCTAAGCATATATTCGATCCTAGGACCTACATAGGGTTTAAGGTGTATATATCTAGACAAGGTAGTTCTATGCATCAAGTGTTTTCAAATCAACTCTTATAACCTAATGCATCAAACATAAAGGACTCAAGTGATATTTTATAAAACATAGGAGGCTTAGAATGCTCCAGGGCTTGCCTTTTAGGAAAGAAGTAGGCCATTGATTCAGGGCACTCTAGTAGTTCTTTCAGGAGCCTGCTCCTCGCCTTCGAGAGCTGTGGGCTATGGTGTCTCCTAATTCTCCTCTGCCTCTTCTTCGAATTCTAGTAGGGTTACTCCTTCGGGCGATCCTATATGTATTGGCATGAAATAAGGTATCATGGATGTATAGATAATGACTTGGATGATATGATATGATAAAATGCATACTCATAATTGTCCTTAATCTTAATGTATTAAAGTGATAACAAGATAAATTTTCTTTTACTGAGTAGGTGCGTATCTCTTCTCTAGTAATTAAACAAATGTCCATTTAAGCATTTTCTAGATTACAAGACTAGTAGCCAATTTTTTTGACCATAACTGGAGTTATACACATCTAAACAATATGGTTATGCACTTTCTAGAAATCTTATGAAATTTCCTACAACTTTGTTTTAATCATCTTAAGGTGATTCAATAGCTATCTAGGTCAAATAATTCAATCTTTCAGATCTATCTAGAGGACAAGCAAATCTGATAGCATACTTCTAACAGCTATAACTCTTAAACCTTTAGGCCTATGATCATGAAATTTTAGGACAAGAAAGATGAGTAAGTTAGTTACAACTTTGTTATTAATAAGTTTAATAGGAAAGGTCACTATCATCATGAATTTGTCAACACCATAGAAACTACTCATGCAGCCATTTAGTTGAATTATAAAGCAATAATTAACTAGCTGCCTATACCCAATTACTTCTAAGCCCAACTAATAACATAAATAGATCATATGTATCACAAGCACCACAGAAAACATCATGGTTAAGCCCTAAATAATTTACTTATGTGCATTTATTAATTTCCTTATATAATTGGGTGATTTAGAGGATAATTATTTCCAATGATCAATAAATTCGGAGAAAATTACAGTAGGTTACATATGACCCCAATAGTCTACTATACAAATTTCATGCCATTTGGAATAAGTATAGCCACCTTTACAAAAATGACAAGTTGTATAGGCTTATTTTAGCGAAAATAGTTTAGCCTAGTGAAAAGTGTCAAACAATAGATTTCATATTTTTCTTACTTTCATCCTAGCACAAGAACACTATGTAAAAATTTGCATGATCATAAGTTTTGTATTTTTACCCCATTTATTTTAACTAGAAACTAGCAATTAATCAATGTTAAATAGAAAGACCATATTTCAAATATGCCTACTATTGGTTTAGTATTTTTGCTAGCCGGATCATGTCAACACAAGACCAACAAAATTGGAATCACAATTTTTGCATCTATCTAGCTCAAGTTATAAATTTTACAAGATAGAAACTATTTTAAAAGCACTTTACTAGCTCAATTTAATTCCCCTAGAAAAAATACCCCAAATAGTTGGTTTCATATTTTTATCAAATATTACACTTCATGATGAATCTAACAAAATTTGGTTCGCCTCATTTGGATACTCCTAGCTCCAGATATGTTTTTTTCAAGTTTGTATTCAAATCTATGAAAATAAATACACAAAACACTTCAAAAACCCTAAATACACTATGTACAACTGGTTCATACACCCCACTACGACTGATAGCATGGCCCCACAGTCAACCCAGCCCCACTTGACAGACACACAAAACAGAGCATAGCGGTTGACCCACCACTGCTTGTCGACGGCGAGGTCACTGGCGGCGAGATCACTGGCGTTGTGTTCCCCACACTCCTGCATACCTATTGGTATCCTAGGTTAGCTCGGCAGATCACTGGAGCAACCTCACCAGTGAGCATGGTGGCTCGGCGGCAGTGCGTGGTGGCAGACTCGCCGTCTCTGGTGATGGCACGGCTAGGCGGGCGCAGCTACAGCATCAGGAGGTCCTAGCGGAGCTCTAGGGTTAGGTCACAACCATGGTGAAGCGAGGTGAGCTCCAGCCATGTGCATGGCGGCATGGTGGTGGTGACACCGTTCTAATGAGACAGCGGCTGAAGGTAGGTCTCCATCATCAGGGAAGGTGCTACGCCTATAGGCGACACGGTAACGGGTACCAGAGCGGGCTAAGGGTGGCCGGTGAAGTCGACGGTGGTGAGCGCGTGCTTGCGGCCATGGCGGACACGCACGGTGGCATCGTGCATTACCTACGGTCACAACCAAGCGAGGGAGAGAGAGGTTAGAGATGCTACGGTGGTGGCTGGCCACGGGCGAGCTCGGAGCTTGGCGGTGTTCCGTGGCCATGGCGGCAACGGCGACGCAAAATGTGGCTTTACGTTGGCTTGGATGGTGGCATTGACAGGGTTAGGGAGGTAGAGGAAATGGTGGTAGAGTTGTGGGCGAGATGGATTGGGTGGTGGCACTACATGCACGGTGGAGCTCGGTGGCGACGGCGTGGCGCTGTGGCTTTGCTCTAGCGTGCTCGAGAGCGAGAGAGAGTGAAGGAGAGCGAGTGGGAGTGGAGGGCACATCACGGTGGCTTTGCTATCCACCCTGGCCTAACCAGCGGGCCCAACACCACCATATGGCGTCCACATGGCGGACGTGGCCTATGGCCGGTCGACCATGACGTCGAGCTACCAGGCCGATTCAGAGCTGCATCGGGTGACTGACAGCGTGACTTCATGCACATGTAACTCCTAATCCGTGGCGGTTTAGTGGAAATAGTATTAATAAAAATTGTAGAGCTATGTGAGGTCTCCAACTTTGCTTCAGGAAGCATCATCTAATTTGCCATGGTTTGCAAGTTATAGTGCTGTTACAGTGCTTCAAAGTGGTGTACTTGAAACTGTAATCGGCGTCTAGACTTAGAAAGATTTCAAGTCTTGAAAATAGTACAATGTTGATTCTTGGGAGCTATTTTTGACCATGTTAGGCACTGAATTAGCTCATGGCCCTTAAATAAAGTTTGTTACCCATATCAAGAATTACAACTTTTATTAAGGGTGCACTATCATGCAAACACTCTAGACTATAGTTCAACTCTAGTCAAAGTAGTATTATGAAAACTAAAGCTTTGAGTAAACTATGACTTAGAAGCAAATTTGGCCCATGTCATGAATACAAACATTATTCTATTTACCTAGCCTAGACCTATCTAAAGTGTTTTCATGACCTCACAATCATCTCTTGCATTGGTCACACATGATCACAAGCATATGCATGTATATAATCAACATCACATGTGATAATATGTAAGAATAAGATGAAATTCCATATGCTCATGCTCATGAATGATTGGATGATGCTTCTGCTCATGAAATTCAAGTGCCAAATGCATGCTTAACACTAGGGTGTTACACCTAGGTACTGGGGCAACCAATTTATTGAACTATATATACACTCTCCTATAGTCCTACCACACCTTCCTCCCATCCATTCCCCACTCTGCTCCCTTGCTCTACTTCATGCTACTAGCGTCAGATGAAAGGCAGCCTCTCACATGCTCACTGCTCTTTCATCTCCAACCTCACGGGCTGCACAAATCTTCAGCTGCATCGTCCCTGCTTCTCTGTTCCATCTATATCTAAGGTAACTGCACTAGATCTGCTTCTTCACCAAATTCTATATTCCTTTGTATTGCTCTCTTGTGCTCTCTGCTCCTTCACCTCCACCTAACTATAGTAACTTTGTTGGATCTGTAGATGAAAATGCATCTTCTTGTTCTAGGAGTTTATGGCCTTGTATATTCATGGAGTGCAACTTGTGAGCCTTATTGTCCTTAGTATCGGTTCACCTGAATTAGTGCTTTGTGAACAAAGTCGATGTGCTAAATGAAAGTGTACCAATGGATGTGGATAGAGTTGTAGTGGTCAAGGCTCAGGATGACATTGAGATTGACAACTGATCCCATGGAGGTCGATAATGATATGCATGATCTTATGAAGATTCACAACGATTCCATGGAGGTCGACTAGGATCTGCATGGAGAATGATTAATTATGCAACCAATGATGTACATATGAAGGGCTTTTAACTTTTGCATAGTGTCGGCCTAATTAGTATCTGCATTTTAGCTTTCGGCATACTTGTTCGCTTGGTAGTGACCACCTACTTATTCGGTATGAATGTATGGAACTTAAGTTGGATTCCTTTCAATCCGAGAGTACTAGCATTGTGCTTTCCTTATGTTTTCTAAGTGAGTGTTTTGGCTTTCTTTCAATGTAAATCTATGTACCTTATTATTCACCATCAAACTCAAGTTGGCTTCCTTTCAATCCGAGTACTAGAATTATGCTTTTTTTAGTTTTCTAAGTGCACAGTTTCACTTTGTTGCAATGCCAAATGCTAAGATTGTGTGCCTTAGTGTTCATCGACATATCATACGGAGGTCTCCGGGTGGTAATAGGACCTAGCCGCCAGTGATGGTACTGTGCATTCACCGCCGCTTAGTTGCAAAATTTCCAATCCTGGTTTGAACCCTCTCACACGGAACTAATGAAACTTAGATTCTCGTGTGCCATACAAGTTAAGCAGAGAGCAAGCAACCCCTACTCCAACATCCTCCCTAACCCCAACTCCCACCTCGCCGCCGCCCTCCATCCCCCCCCACACATATAGCTTTTCTTTTCCTCATTGCTGTTGTTCATCATCGCTGCTCCTTCACATCAGCACTGCTCAACTCTTGCTCTACACTAGTGCACATTGCTGGATTGCCTACATAGAACCACCAGCAAACGAGCTGCTGCTATCACCAGGTGTTTCCACTCGTGCTCACCTGCTATCCGGATCCAAAGGCAAGTGTAATAAGGCCTTACTTGCATCGTCAGTCCCTTGTCCTCAAAACTTATCTCCTTACTAATGTTTACTTGATGCAATTCTATGGCAGGGCAGCCTCATCTCTTTGGCTGGTGGTGTCCTTCTAGATGAAGGAGGCCCCCAACATGAGGAACGTAGTGGATAGCCTCTCAGACTGATGTGCTTGCTGACATCTTCCGCTACCTCCACGCTTGGTCCTTGTGCTACTGCAAGTGTGTCTATCGCTCCTTGAATCGCGTCATCTCTGACTCCTATCACCATAAGAATCTTTCACAAACTGTCATCGGTTTCTTCTATGGCAGCTAGTGGAAGGGCAATCGCCACTTCACTAGCTTCACTAGTGAATGGCCCTCCTTGTCCTTGTTGTAGTGGCCTCATCCTTTGCTTGCTGTGCCGAGCCTGATGGATTATGGCACTATGTTGTCTGCAATCTAGTGACCCACAAATGGCATGCACTATCAGTGTAGCATTCATTCTATTAGTCAGGCTCGCTTAGGTTTTGACCCAATGTCCTCGCACTTCTATGTGATTGAATTTGTTGAGGTGGAGGGTACGTGCGTAGGTGTGGAGATCTACTCATCTAAAACTACAGCATGGATCTTTAAGGAATTTGAATGGGGCAAGTGTAGTATTATTCTACGTTCAAAATCGAGAAGTGCTTTTCTTAATGGTTTTATGCACATGGTTGAGTACTTTGCGATAGTTGCTGTGGATATGGAGGAAAAGACATGGAGGAGAATTCATAAACCTAGGTGGTGCTAAAATGTCCATCCATCAAGCTTAGGGTCACGTGTGTGTGCTGTGCTGATTTTTGTAACAGGTCTTGGCTTTTAGTGTGGATACTTGAGGACTATGGTACTGATAACTAGGAGTTTGAAGCATGTTGTGGACATGGAGGAACTGTTTGGACACATGAATATGAAAGTTGGTTCTAAGTTTTGGGATGAGGAGTACAGAGTGATTACAGTTCACCTAGAGTGGAATTTTATTTTCCTTGTTGGGATGGATAGAACACTGATTGCATATGACATGGACCGTAGAAAGTTTCATGTCCTCCATGCCTGTGTGATCCAGCTTTTGTAGATCAAGAGGGCGTTTCCATATGAACAAGCTTTACTATCTTCCTTATATTCCCTTGTTCAGGGAGTCATTAGCAGAGCAGTAAAGGTGCATTTCCTGCATTTCGTCGTCACGATAGTCTTTGTTTAGGTAGGGAGTTGTTTTCATTCTATGTATGTATAGGACCAATTTTGGCTTGTTAACTAAAGTAATGGTATGTTCAATATTATTAAATCTATTGCTTTGTTCAGGTTGTGGATCAGAGATGAATAAGAGGGGTTCCATGGTGCATTGGCTACCAATCTGAAGGATGCACTAATTATATTAATTTTGCCTTGCAAGTAGGAGTGCCACATAGAAGGAGCACAACTACGTCGTTTTGGTATGTAAGTATGTATACATCAGTACCTTTAGTATGCTCTATGTACCGCTTGTGTTAGGACATTAGTTGAGAAAGATGTTATGGTAGCATCCATTGTTATTGTAAAAAGTACTCTTATTTGTGAACATGATTTATGGATGTAATGATTATATATCTGTATGCTTTGTGTTCATGAAGCTATTAAGGGCTCAGCTGAATTATTAACTATTGTGAAACTAGATGAAATTCTATCATCATCGGATGTAAGCGCCATTCATTGTTTTGTTATCACCACCGTCGCTATACGTATGATACGATAGGGATCAAAAGTATATCACCACCGAATCCTTTAGTAACCCGACACTGACTAAACGATCATCAAAGGCGAATCGTGTTGTAAGGCGACGGTGACCATGACCTTTGTACTGGTGGATCATACGTTGAAGCGATGGTGGTGTTAACCTCTACACAGGCGTCTCGGCCATCGAAGCGATAGTGAACCCACACAATGCGATGGTGCTGGTGACCACTACACAGGCGACTGATGTGCCCACATGACGGTTTTGATAGCCCTAACATAGGCAGATCATTTGGCAATGCAGCGATGTTAGTG